>NC_057721.1:15937482-15985943 GCF_004010195.1 Chiloscyllium plagiosum | reverse complement strand
ATCTTCCTGGTGGTGGAATTTGAATGAAGATTTGTGCACTTTGTGTCTTTCAGTGTGTCTCACACCTGCACACACACACCATGGTGCTGGGGAAAAAAAAAAAAAAAATTGCTTCTCTCCCACACCCCTGATCTTTGGGCACCCGGTACGGAAGAGGGAGAGCAGGTCTGAAGACCTCCTCGTGGGTCTGCTCCTGGGCCTGGCCAAACTGGCCATTAACAGGTCCAGGCAGCGGGCCGTGGAGGGGGTCGTTAGGGCCAACTGCCTGCCCCTCTTCCGCGGTTACGTTAGGGCCCGGGTGTCCTTGGAGAAGGAGCACGCGGTGTCCACCAACACCCTGGAGTTGTTCAGGGAGTGGAGTGTATTATTTCTCACTGGCCACCCAGGTGTTTTCCTTCTTCTGAATAGATTCGTGCACTTTGTGTCTTTCACTGTGTCTCACTCCTGCACACACAAAAAAAGAAAATATAAATAAATAAATAACCAGCAATGTTAAGGGCACAGCTTGTCACTGGCCACTCGGGTGTTTTCCCTTTTGAGAGTTGGATCAGTGTGAGTGAGTGAGTGTGCACATGCAAGGACTCTCCTCCTTGAAGGGGACTGTCCCTGGACTAGCTACCCCACGTCGAGAGAGAGGAAGGAAGGAAGAAGAGGAGGAGGCAGAAGCAGAAGGAGGTGAGAGTTTTTGAGTCTGGGGCCTATTTTTGGAGCTGCAGCCTGGGCCTCACGCAGGTCAAGGGAGTGTTGCTGCTGACCTGGGGCCCACTCTCACTGCTGGTCTCTGGGACCCTGCCCGGGCCTGCCTCACTGCTGCTGCCTGGGACTTGCCTTGCGGCCCCTCCCAGGACCTCCACCACTGTCGCTGTTGTTAGAGGCCCACATCCATTGCTGCTGCCTGGGACTTGCCTTGGGGACCCTCCCCAACATGCCTGCCCCCACCGCTGCGACCAAGGGCCTGCCTAGGACTTGCCAGAGGCTTGTCTCCACTGCTGCTGTTGCCTGAGGCCTGCCTCCACCACCGCTGCCTAGGACTCGCCTTGGGCCCTCTCCACAACCTCCACCACTACTGCTGCCTGGGACTTCCCTTGGGGACCCTCCTCAACAGATCTGCCCCCCAAAAAAAAAATAAAATTGCTTCTCCTTGGGGCAGCACAGTGGCTCAATGGTTAGCACTGCTGCCTCCCAGCACCAAGGTCCCAGCTTCAGTTCCAGCCTTGGGCAGCTGTCTGTGTGTAGTTTCTTGGGTCTGCTCCTGGGCCTGGCCAAACTGGCCATCAACAGGTCGAGGCAGCGGGCCGTGGAGGGGGTCATTAGGGCCGACTATCTGCCCCTCTTCCACGGTTACGTTAGAGCCCAGGTGTCCTTGGAGAAGGTGCACGCGGTGTCCACCAACACCCTGGAGTCGTTCAGGGAGAGGTGGGTGCCGCAGGGAGTGGAGTGCATTATTTCCCCCTCTAACTCTATTTTGATTTAGTCCCTGCCCTCCCCTTCACTGTTTTGATCACATAGCATCGTCCTTTGATGTGAAGGGCACTGCTTGTCACTGGCCACGCGGGTGTTTTCCTATCTTCCTGGTGGTGGAAATTGAATAAAGATTCGTACACCTTGTGTCTCACACCTGCATACACACACCATGGGTGCTGGGGAAAAAAGATAAGCACTACTGCAGTTAGGCGGTAGTGTGGGGTTTAAAACAAAAAAAACCAGGAGCCTGCATTGCCCCCCAAAAAATAAAATTGCTTCTCCTTGGGGCAGCACAGTGGCTCAGTGGTTAGCACTGCTGCCTCCCAGCACCAATTCCAGCCTAGTGCAACTGTCTGTGTGTAGTTTCGTGGTTCTGCTCCTGGGCCTGGCCATAAACAGGTTCAGGTAGCGGGCCGTGGAGGGGGTCGTTAGGGCCGGCTGCCTGCCTCTCTTCTGTGGTTGTTAGAGCCCAGGTGTCCCTGGAGAAGGAGCACGCGGTGTCCACCAACACCCTGGAGATGTTCGTGGAGTGTATTATTTCCCCCTCCAACTCTATTTTGATTTAGTCCCTGCCCTCCCCTTTTTTGATCACACAGCATTGCCCTTTTTTGTGAAGGGCACTGCTTGCCACTGGCCACTCGGGTGTTTTCCTATCTTCCTGGTGGTGGAAATTGAATAAAGATTCGTGCACTTTGTGTCTCTCACCTACACATAAAAAATAAGCACTACCACAGTTAGGCGGTAGTGTGGGGATTAAAAAAAGTGGGAAAAAATAATAAAAAAAATAAACAGGAGGGTCAGTGATATTGTTCATTCTTAGAGCTGGCTCTGAGGGAGCTGGAAAAAAATTGTTTCTCCTTATTTGTCTATTTCTTACATCCTTGTCCTGATGTAAGAGTTTCTTCTATTCTCCTTTTATTGTCTAAAATAATAGATTTTTCTCAACAAAGTATTTCAAAATTATCGTCGTCATCTTAAATTCTTCTCTCTCCTGAGAGAGACACCATACAATCCTAGTTGATCAACCAAATGAATTCATCTTAGGTTGCTTCATTTCACAGATCGCATACTGAAGTTACAACCCCTCAATGTGGAGTTAAACAACAGCCAAGTAAAACATTTAATTCTGACAAGTAACCCACCTGAGTTAGAATGATGGAATGTACATCTAGTTATGTCAAATTTTGTTTGCCAAGGATTAACATTGTTCAGTTATTTCCATATATAGATTCTTGTGATCTCCCATTGTAGAAAAGCGATTCAATTTATGTCAGTTATAATTAGGAATAATACTATTCCTTAAAATCTTATTTCATGCCAGTTTGGACATCAATGACAAATATTTAATTATTCCATGTTCTTTATTTGCCACATTGCTAGTTGCAAAGTAAAGAGAAACAGGATCTCTGGCAGATATTTATGGGAATTGTATGATAGTTTTTTTTTAAGAACACTACAGTAGATTAAACTTTGAGAACATGGATTAGAAAGGCAAGGTGGATAGTTCATTTGCTGACTGACAGCTGATAGAAATACACAGAAGTTGCATGAGGTGACTCACTTCTTGAGTATTCCTACTCTTTGCTTGAAAATTAAGTGATGACTCTCTAGCATCTGCAGTCCTCACTTTCCCTCTCTCCAATGGTGGGCATGGTTAGGAACTTACTCTTCAGATAACCAAGGGCATATTATCCCTTAGTTAACACATTCTACCATGTAATAGTGCAGTTTGAGACTCTCGTGACAAAAACATTTTAAGTAAAATGTACAATAAATAGTATCTATTCAATTATTTTGAATCCCATGTTCCCCTTGTAATGTTTTTAAACAGAAGTTAAATTGCTGCAGAAAGGGAGTTTTGCACCATGGAAGTTGATGAGTTAAGTGCATCTCTGGTGAAAGTATTACTAAATACATTTGAAAGGCATCTTCCCACAGACAACAAACTGTGTATTGCTTGTTTCTTTGAAATGTAAATGTAACCAGACTCCTTTAGTGAACGGTCAAAACTTTCTGAAGTTACTGAATTTATAAAAGGTGCTAGTATGTAAAAATTAAGTATACATTACTTTCTCGACATGCAGGCTGAAATTTGACAAAGATTTTAGCCTTATTTTTGAAAAGATTAATAAACTTCTGGCTATTGCGCCTTCCTCAGAATTGCTCCTGCACACCAAAACGGAGTGCTATCAGGTGAATAATTCTTTAGCACAGCGAGAGTTGAGATTAAGCATTGTCGACAGAGTTTAATAACTTGACATACCAATATAAAATGTTGCAGCCAATCTTAGTCTTTAAGTACTCAGTGTCAAAGATTTCTTTGTATTGCAATCCAATGCAGAACACATTGTGCCCAAACATCTCCATGGCAATGAAGCTATCTGCTTAGGAGTGCATGTTCATTCATCTCTCAGGCTCTCTCGTCCAACTTTGCAAAATAGTGCTGGTCAGTAACCACTTCAACATTTAAAATCTGAGATCACTTGCATCATGATAAGGATTTGCAGGTCAACATTCTTTCCCAGTAATTTTCTTTCTAAAGGAAACGTTCCTTTAGCATTGCTTACCTCCAGCTGCATTTCCTGCTTGTGTATTACAAAGCAATCTGATTTCAGATCATTACCATCCTCAGTCATCTGAAGAGGTGCAACAAGCACAGTCAAATGCCCTTCACTTCACTTATAAATAAGGACTACATTGCTCTCAGCCTCAATGTTACTGACTAACGCAAAAATTTGTGACATTATTTTACTGAGTGAAGTCAAATTACATTTCTGTGAGGATTCAAATTTAACTTATTGTCCCCACGTCCATTATCACTAAAATACTGCCTCCATGACACTACATGTTTTTGTCCCTTAGCTCTTATGTTGTTTTCTTGAAATTCTTCATATTACCTCGAGCTTTGATTTTTCAACCATTTTTCTGAGTTTATTTCCCCATTCTCCACAAAGTGTATATATCATTCGAATGTTCTTAATGATGCCATTGTGCCATCACTACCAACCTGATTAGCTCCTTATACCCTTCCTGTGTAACTGCTTCTTTCTCCAGTCTCTCTTCAGATTATATGTTTGCCTTACGATCCTTCACCAGTTTTATTTTTTGTTCCTCTCATTTTCAAATCCATCTTTGGAGGAAGCTTTCGCACTTTGTCGCTACCTCCCAATATCCCTTTCCTTTTTCAGTTTACAAGGATACCAGCTTTCACTCCTTATTTGGTTCTGCACCTTCTTCACATAGAGAATCCACTTTCAATTAAGTGATCTGCAGAGCACTTGCAACAGTGGAAAGGGTGCAGTTGGGAAAAGAAAGTCTAACCTTGGGAATGTACCAAGATTAGAGAAGCTTAAGCTTTGCATCCCTGGTAAGGTGAGCAAGTAGATCGCACGGTTTCTCTGCTGGTTACGCTGTAGATCTTAACCAAAATACTATTATAATGTCCAAAGTTAGAGGCTTTCATGCTAAAGCATCACTTCATGTTTAACTTGTAACGGTAAAAAAATCTTATGTTTATTAAGCCATAATAAACACTGTTACAAAGTAAAAATGGCTACAATTTAAAAAATGAATACTAATTAGCAAAATCAGTTTTATAGGATAGATAGTCAAAATCAAAGTTTCAGTGGAATTACAGGCCAGTACTTTGGCTGTTTCTTATCACACTTTCTATCAAACAGAAGTTGCATTGCAGTTTCCATTCCTTGGATTTTAGTAGCATCATCTCCATACAGTCTCCTCATTTCAACCAGTCTCCTTTCTCCAGGTCTTTCTGCAGGTGGTTGAATTGTTCTCCCCAATGTACTGTGAAAATCACGGTCAGCCAATACATACATTGCCTGTCGTTCGTCATCATACTGTTGCTGTCGCTCTGTGAACACACAAATAAAAACAATGAACCAACATGCACGTTAAGTGGAAATGCTGACATTCAAAATTCACAAGAGAGCAACATTATGCTTATTACTTCACTTGGTTGCGAGTCAAATGTTCACACTTGAAACTTGCAGGCTGAATCATGAAAATTGCATTCCCAGAAGTGGAAGTATTGGGCAAGGTATCTCTACTAGAACTAGAGTTCCACTATGGACCAGATGGGCTGGATAGTCTTTTTTAGCTGCATGTTCTAAATAATTTTACACAATTCTAGACAGGAAACACAAATTGCAAAGTTATATTAATGGTATTTCTTCTGTTAAGTCAACACAGCTCACATCTTTCTCTGAAAATAGACCCCAATACAAAAAACAATTACATCTTTGACTATATATCCATACATACACATATCTTTCTTCATTTGATCACACATCAGCAGAAACAGAGGCACAGCAATAATATCACTGGCCTTGTAATCCAGGGGCCCAGGCTAATGTTCTTGGGACAAGCATTCAGCTGGAATTTAAAGATGGATTTAAATCTAGATTTTAAAACCAGTCAGTAATTTTAGCTATGCAGCTATTATTCATGGCTGCAAAAACCCACCTTTTTCGTTAATTTAGTTCAGGGAAGGTCATATGGCTTACACAACCCAGTCTATCCAAACCTCTGATCATGTGGCTGACCTTTAAGTGCCCACCACATTGGTCTAGCAAGCATTACGTTTACGGGCAACAGGGTGACAAATGCTGCCCTTGCCAACAGCACCCACATCCCATGGAGGAGTAAAGAAAAAATATGTGAATAGCCACAGTTCAGAATATTTCAATGAATCTTACAGACAAAATTAAAATTTGGTTCACATTTCTGATAAAATAGGTTAAAGTAATTAGCAGTAATGAATCACGTAGTGAAAAAAATGATACTGGCACATTATGGTTTAGAGCCTTGAACAAGTCTCCAAATTAGGGGAAAAATGTGGTTCAACATATTTTGCTGAGCTTTTGCACCATGGCCTAGGACTGGATGTTAAATAATCACAACTTTAATGAAGAGAGCAGGATGACATGCAAAAAGCAACACCAGGTATATCTAAAAGTGAAATCAAAACAGAAAAATGCTGAAGACACCCAACACATCAGGCAACACCTGCTGAAGAAGAAACAGAGTTAATTTTAAGATCAAAGGTTCTTCTTCACAGCTGCTGTCAGACCCACATAGTTTCTCCAGCAGTGTGTGTTTTGGTTTCACATTTCCAGCATTCACAGTATTTTACTTTGATACCAAAAAATGAGATACAAACCTGGAGAAGCTACAACAAAGGACCACATTGTGCCCCCCACACACACACACACACACACACACACAAAGCAGAAGCAGCATGCAATAAACAAGGCTAACCAAGACATCAAATCTAAGCTCTGCAGTTCAGCCGCATCCAGTCCTGAATAGTGATGGACAATTAAACAATGGATAAGGAGGCTTCACAAAATATCCCTATCTTCAATGAGAAGGGAACCCGCGTATGGGTGCGAAAGCCAAGGCTGAAGTATTTGCATCCATATTCAGTCCATTGATGCATCTTGGCCTGCTCCTGAGGTTCCAGTTTGATTCACTCCACATGATATCAGGAAATGGCTGAAGACCGGATACTGCAAAGACTGTGGGCCCTGGCAATATTCCGACATTAGTACTGAAAACATATGCTCCAAAACTAGCTGTATCGCTACCCAAGCCTGTTGCAGCAGCTACATTAGCACTGGTCTGACAATGTGGAAAATTGCCCAGGATTTAAAAACAATTATTATTTGACACATGTACTTTGTTTATAAAATACAATGAAAAGTGTTGTAGTGTTGCTACTCTCCAGCGTCATCTTAGAACACAGAAAAATAAACCAAAACAATGAACAGAAGGGCAGAAAGAGTGCGCAACTTTACAGTCCTTCTTCAGCCCTTCGCCATGGGCCTGTTGGCCAGCCACCAGGCCCCTTCACTGCTCTGCCGCCGCTGCACCAGAACAAAAGTCACCTCCACCAATGCCCTCGTCACTATGAATCCTCAATGGAGCCCCTCGCCAATGCAGCCGCCACCAATGCCATAAGTACTGCACCAGCCCAAAGTCAAATGCCACGAGTATGCAGCTGCTGTCGCTGCCACCGGGTCTTTTACTGGGCTCAAACTCACCTCTGTAAACGCTTTCATGAAACAGGATGCAGACACCACCAGGAACTGAAACTCACTTCTGCCGCAGTGGGCATGAGTTGGTGCTAGGACCATCTTGTTGATGCAGAAGCGCTGGGCTCACTTTGAGTCCGTACTGGTCTCACTCACTGCTGTTGATAGTATCACTGTGGCTGAGCTCTGCTGCACTGAGGAGCGGTGCTACAGCTTACAGCAGCACAGCCCAAACACTCAGCCTGCCTCTGAGACTCCACGGCATAGCCATCATCACTACTGCTGCATGGTAAGGAGGGCGAGGCTGCACATGATCATGGGTCATTACCACCTGCACTGATGGACAACTCAACAGTGCGTGCCATCTCATCACTCCACATCCAGGACATGCACCTCATGTCCACATGCCTATACGTGCCCTGGGAGGAAAAAGGAGGACAAATCCAACATGTCAATTACCGCCCTCTTGGTCAAACTCTCAATCATCGGCAAAATGACAGGCGGGGGTGGTCAACAGTTCTATCAGGCAGCTCTTGTTAAGGAATAATGGGTTCACGAATGCTCAGATTGGTACCATTAGAACCACTTGGTACCTTGACCTTCCTACAGCTAAACTTGGACAGAAGAGCTGAACCCCAGAGGCAAGAGCAAAGTGGCTGCTTTTAACATCAAGGCCACATTCGGCAGAGTGAGAGTTGAAGAAACCACAGAAAAACTATAATTAATGTGAACCAGAGGGGAAACTCTCTGCTGGCTGGAGTCATACCTAATACAAAAGGAAGATAGTTGGATATCAATCATCTTAGTCCCAGAGCATCTTTGCAGGAGTTCCACAGGGTAATGCCTTCGATCCAAACATCTTTAACTTTGTCATCAATGACATTTCCACCATCAGCAGGTCAGAAATGGGTGTGTTGCTAATTATTGCACAATGTTCAGAACAATTCACGATTCTTCAGATACTGAAGTGGTCCTTCTCTATTAGCAGTAGGATCTGCAACACAAGCAGGCAGGCATGGGTCGATAAGTGGCAACTAACCATCTCCAACAAAAGATGATATAACTATTACCTCTTGATATTTAATGACATTAAGACTGATGAATACCCCATTATTAACAATTTGGGGCTTAGCATTAACCAGAAGCTGAACTGGACCAGTCCTATTGGTTACAAGAGTAGGTTAGAGGCTAGGAATTCATTGGCGAGTAATCCACCTCGGTCTCTCCAAAACCTGTACATTATCTACAAGGCACAAATCAAGATTGTGCTGGAATACATCATCCTGACTTGAAAATATATTGATGTCCCTTTGCTGTGACCAGCTTAAAATCCTGGAACTCCCTTGCTAACAGCACTGTGGATATCTCCGCACCAGATGGACTGCAATAGTCAAGGGGGCAGCACATTACATCTTTTTCAGGACATTTAGGGTCAGACAATAAATGCATAACCCATGAGCAAATTTGAAAAATAAAATAAGCATTGGTCCAGGAATATTAATCTAAATTTGCATTTCAGTAAATAAAAAAATTGATATTTGAAGAGATGATAAATTATGTAAAGAAAATCTGGGCAACAAGCCAGTCCACCAGTATGTTATAACCTACTGGGATATCCTGCCCCCATGAAAACATGATTGCTAAATTCAAAATAAAAATGCAATCCAATCTGATTTGTCTTTCACAATCCTAACAGTTTAATGTACAACCCTTGCTTCCCCTTCACGTGATGTATAAATTAATGTCTGGCAGCAACAGAAAATCCTTAATCAGTATGGAAAGTCTGCAAATTAATGATTAAAAAAAAAACTTTCACAACAAAATGAGACTCAGTGCTACAACATTAAGAGTCATTCTGACCAGCCACTTGAACGATTGCAGATTTTCACTTTACTTGTGATTTTGAAGCCACCACTGTCGTCCATAGACCACAGTCAAATGGACAAGATCTCAATTTATAGTTTAGCATTCTTCTTAAGGATGACACAGCCATCCATCAATACTGGAAAGAACATTTTGAACAATGCCTTAAATGAGAGTCCACAGTAGGAGATGATACTATTTGGGTTACACTCAGTACCCTTTGGTAGAAACCATGGGTTGACAACCATTGGTTGGAGACCTGCAATAGTGATCAAAGGGAACAAAAACATCAAAACATAGATCCCAATGGTATTCCAGCTGAGACCTTGAAAGCTCATGTATATTTGTTCACATCAACACTTCGTGTACTCATCCTTCCAGATTTTGGAGGAAAAGTAACTCCCGGTCAGATATACCCTAGAACTCTGTGGGAAGCTAGGGAAGTGATTGCTGGCCTTGCTGAGATATTTGTATCATCGATAGACATAGGTGAGGTGCCGGAAGACCAGAGGTTGGCTAACGTGGTGTCACTGTTTAAGAAAGTTGGTAAGGAGAAGCCAGGGAAGCAAAGACCGGTGAACCTAAGACATTAGTGGTGGACAAGTTGTTGAAGGGAATCCTGAGGGACAGGATTTACATGTATTTGGAAAGGTAAGGACTGATTAGGGATAGTCAACATGCCTTTGTATATGGGAAATCATGTCTCACAAACTTGATTAGTTTTTTGAAGAAATATAGTTAGTAAGCTTGCAGATGACAGCAAAATTGGAGGTGTAGTGGACAGCGAAAAAGGTTACCTCAGATTACAACAGGATCTGGACCAGATGGACCATGGGCTGAGAAGTGGCAGATGGAGTTTAATTCAGATAAATGCGAGGTGCTGCATTTTGAGAAAGCAAATCTTAGCAGGACTCATACACTTAACAGTAAGGTCCAAGGGAGTGTTGCTGAACAAAAAGACATTGGAGTGCAGGTTCATAGCTCCTTGAAAGTGGAGTCGCAAGTAGATAGGATAGTGAAGGCGGCGTTTGGTATGCTTTCCTTTATTGGTTAGAGTATGGAGTACAGGAATTGGGAGGTCATGCTGCGGCTGTACAGGACATTGGTTAGGCCACTGTTGGAATATTGCATACAATTCTGGTCTCCTTCCTATTGTGAAACTTGAAAGGGTTCAGAAAAGATTTACAAGGATGTTGCCAGGGTTGGAGGATTTGAGCTACAGGAAGAGGCTGAACAGGCTGGGGCTGTTTTCCCTGAAGCGTCAGAGGCTGAGGGGTAACCTTATAGGGACATGGATAGGGTAAATAGAAAAAGTATTTTCCCTGGGGTGGGGTAGCCCAGAACTAGAGGGCATAGGTTTAGGGTGAGAGAGGAAAGATATAAAAGAGACCGACGGGGCAACTTTTTCACACAGAGGGTGGTACATGTATGGATTGAGCTGCCAGAGGAAGTGGAGGAGGCTGGTACAACTACAACATTTAAAAGGCATTTGGATGGGTATATGAATAGGGGGGATTTAGAGGGATATGGTCTGAGTGCTGGCAGGTGGGACTAGATTGGGTTGGGATATCTGATCGGCATGGACGGGTTGGACTGAAGGGTCTATTTCCATGCTGTACATCTCTATGACTTTATGACTGTAAGTAATGAAGAGGATTAGGTAAAAACAATGACTGCAGATGCTGGAAACCAGATTCTGGATTAGTGGTGCTGGAAGAGCACAGCAGTTCAGGCAGCATCCGCGGAGCAGTAAAATTGACGTTTCGGGCAAAAGCCCTTCATCAGGAATATTCCTGAAAGTCAATTTTACTGCTCCTCGGATGCTGCCTGAACTACTGTGCTCTTCCAGCACCACTAACGAAGAGGATTGATGAGGGCAGAGTGGATGTGATTTATTCGGACTTCAGTAAGGCGTTCGACAAGTTTCTCCCTGGTAGACTCGTTAGCAAGATTAGATCACATGGAATACAGGGAGAACTAGCCCATTTGGATACAAAACTTGCTCGAAGGTACAAGGCAGAGGGTGGTGGGGGAGGGTTGCTTTTAAGACTGGAGACCTGTGACCACTGATGGTGCCACAAGGATCGGTGCTGGGTCCACTGCTTTTCATCATTTATATAAAACATAGGAGGTATAGTTAGTAAGTTTGCAGGCGACACCAAAATTGGAGATGTAGTGGACAGCGAAGGTTACCTCAGATTACAACGGGATCTTGATGAGCTGGGCCAATGGGCCGAAGAGTGGCAGATGGAGTTTAATTTAAATAAATGTGAAGTGCTGCTTTTCGGAAAGGCAAATCAAGGCAGGACTTATACAATGGGCTTGTTGCTGAACAAAGAGACCTTGGAGTGCAGGTAGGTAGGATAATGAAGGCAGCGTTTGGTATGCTTGCCTTTTTATTGGTCAGTACATCGAGTATAGGAGTTGAGAGGTCATGTTGCAGCTGTACAGGTCATCGATTAGGCCACTTTTAGAATACGGAGTGCAATTCTGGTGTCCCTGCTATAGGAAGGATGAAACTTGAAAGAGTTCAGGAAAGAATTACAAGGATGTTGCCAGGGTTGGAGGGTTTGAGCTATAGGGAGAGTCTGAATAGACTGGGGCTCTTTTCCCTGAAGCATCAGAAACTGAGGGGTGACCTTATACAGGTTTATAAAATCATGAGGGGCATGGATAGGGTAGATAGACAAGGTCTTTCCCTGGGGTGGGGAATCCAAAACTAGAGGGCATAAGTATAAAGTGAGAGGGGAAAGATTTAAAAGGGACTTGAGGGACAACATTTCCACGCAGTGGGTGGTGCGTGTATGGAATGAGCTGCCAGAGGAAGTGGTGAAGGCTGGTACAATTACAACATTTAATAGGCATCTGGATGGGAAGGTTTAAAGGGATATGGGCCAAATGCTGGCAAACAGGACGAGATTTATTTGGGATATTTGGTCAGCCATGGACAAGTTGGACCAAAGGGTCTGTTTCCCTGCTGTCTATCTGTATGACTCAATAACTTCAGGAATGCAACAAGTGTAAGAAATCAGGCTCCGTAATTAAATTCCTGAGGAGGGAAAATTCTGGCATGCATTCATCGAAATCACCTCCTTCCTGAGACAGTGGAAATCCTTCCAGAGAAAAGGTGCACTTTTAGACCTTCCAGAAGCGCACCTCTAACATCTACCTTCTTGTCACACAAATCAAAGTAAAATGTGAAGACGAATATCAAGTACTCTTCATTGTATTTATCGAACTGACTGAAGCATTGGGCTCAATAAATTGCAGGACTCTGTAAGGTATACTCAAATAATTTGGATGTCCAAGAATCTTCTTCATAATCCTGCAACTGCTTCATGATTTAGCTCCAACTGTCGAATGGGGAAATCTGAAACAGATGCTTCAAATAAAATTTGGAGTGGTGTCAAGCAAGCTCATGATAGTTTCTATACTGTTTAACATCTGACATTACCCATTTATTTCAAAAATAAATTGCCCTCTACTGTTTGTATGAAGCATTGTCCAGATGGAAAGCTCTTTAATCTCAGTGGTCTCTGTGCCTAAGTTGTAGGTACATATGATTTATAAGTTGTACTGTGACAATTATTTTGTACCAAATTTGCAAGCCACTTTTGATCTCTTCAGGACTGCATATTAAAGAGCACTGCCTATCCTTGAACACCGCCTAAACAAAACACACATCAATCCAACCTGTTCAGCCAAATATCCCTCCTCTCATGTTCATCGAAGGAGAGACACTGGAATATATTGAGCACTTCCTGTCAGGTGTATTTGACAACAAAGACTTTTGCAAGTCAACAAAAATTCAAGTGTATACAGCAGTTGCAGTCATCATTCTCCTATGCTGCAGAGAGACCTGGACTGTACATCAGAAATAAATAAGAACACTATAAATTCCATCAACAACACTGTGCCACCGTGTGGGCGGCACGGTGGCACAGTGGTTAGCACTGCTGCCTCACAGCGCCAGAAACCCGGGTTCAATTCCCGCCTCAGGCGACTGACTGTGTGGAGTTTGCACGTTCTCCCCGTGTCTGCGTGGGTTTCCTCCGGGTGCTCCGGTTTCCTCCCACAGTCCAAAGATATGCAGGTCACGTGAATTGGCCATGCTAAATTGCCCGTAGTGTTAGGTAAGGAGTAAATGTAGGGGTATGGGTGGGTTACGCTTCGGCGGGTCGGTGTGGACTTGTTGGGCCGAAGGACCTGTTTCCACACTGTAATGTAATCTAATCTAATCTAATACCTCTGCTGCATCTTCTGGAGTCAGTGAATCTCTTGAGGTACAGCGGTAGCGTGTCTGTTCATGAGCTGGGAGGCCTAGGCTCAGATCCCAACTACCCCAGACATGTCTCATAACAGGTCTGAACAAGTTAACTGGGAAATATCTACAATACTCCAATGACAAGATTCAAATCCTTTATCCATGTTAGAGGAGGGATGGAATTGCACTGGACAGAATGCAAAGGAATTTATTGGGATGCTGCCTGAGTTGGAGACTTTTATTGATGTAGATTGGATAGACTTGGGTTGTTTTCCTTGGAGCATAAGAGACTGAGGTGGGTCATGATTGTGATGTATAAAATTATGAGGGGCATAGACAGGGTAGACTGGAAGAAACTTTTCCTCTTGGTGGAGGGATCAATAACCAGGGCCCACAGATTTAAGATTATGTGGTTGTTTTTCACCAGCACAGACTCAATAGGTCAATGGGCTTTGTTGTGTGTTGGAACACTGTATAATTTTGACACTATGACTATCGACCAAACACTAGTGGCCTTCTTGCAAACAGCTCCATAAGCATGAATGGAAAGCTCCTGAAAAATCAATTACGATGGACTGGACATCGTCTCTGGATGGCTGTAAACAGCCTGCCCAGTCAGGTCCTGTTTTCCCAACTCTCAAAATGGCCATTGTTCTGAGAAAGCAATAACATTCAACTTGGAGGAGCTTGTTATCAATTGTTCGGAATGGCAGCAGACAAAAAAAAGGAAACTATGTTCACTACATTCTGGGATTCTCTACCTCATTTGTCCAAAGGCCTATGGGTCAAGAATTAGCCTCTTCAGCCATAACACTACTCAATGCAGAAACGCGCAATCAAATATACATCATTTTTGATGTAGGTTTGCTCACTGAGCTGCAAGGTTCATTTCCAGACGTTTTGTCACTCTACTAGGTAACATCTTCAGTGGGCCTCAGGCAAAGCATTGCTGATAATTCCTGCTTTCTATTTATATGTTTGGGTTTCTTTGGGTTGGTGATGTAATTTCCTGTGGGGAAGTCACTTCCTGTGGTAGATCAAGTATGTTTGTTGATAGAGTTCCGGTTGGATGCCCTGCTTTTAGGAATTCTCATGTGTTTCTTTGTTTGGCTTGTCCTAGGATGGATGTGTTGTCCCAGTTGAAGTGGTGTCCTTCCTCATCCGTATGCAAGGATACTAGTGAGAGAGGGTCATGTCTTTTTGTGGCTAGTTGATGTTCACGCATCCTGGTGGATAGTTTTCTGCTTGTTTGTCCAATGTAGTGTTTGCTATAGTCTTTGCACGGTATTTTGTAAATTACATTAGTTTTGCTTGTTGTCTGTATAGGGTCTTTCAAGTTCATTAGCTGCTGTTTTAGTGTGTTGGTGGGTTTGTGCGTTATCATGATTCCAACACATCACATCTACTGATTACCCAAAATTCACAAACCAGGAGACCCCCAGGCCCATAGTCTCACTACCTGGAAACACCAACTTACAGATTGGCCAAGGAGCTACACCAAAGACTAAAACACTTAGTAGAAGCTACTTCATCCACTCCACCCAAGAATTCCTGAAGACCAAAGACATTAAGATAGAAGCGGATGAAATAATGGTCTCCTTTGATGTAACAGCCCTGTTTACATCGATCAACATTAACTTGGCCAAGGAAACACTGGCTACACTATTATAAGACCCAAAGACACATACACCAAACACCACTAACTCCATCAACAAGGACAGTATTGTCAAGCTAGTGGACCTATGCCTTACCACACACCACCAACAACAAAACTTACAGACAAACCAAATGAATACCCATGGGATCTCCGATATCAGGGTTCTTAGCAAAGGCAGTAATTGCAGAGATGTGAACAAACAGCACTGCCAACCATCCAACCCAAACTTTGGGTCCACTATGTGGATGACACCTTTGTCATTACTAAACAAAACAAATTAGAGGAAACCTTCAAGACTATCAATAATACCCTCACTGGCATAAAATTCACTAAAGAGGAGGAAAACAACAACTAACTGCCATTCCCAGATATCACAGTACAGCAAACAGCCAATGGGGAACTTCAAACCAGCGTCTATAGGAAAACAACACATACGGACCAAATATTGAACTACAGAAGCAATCATCCCAACACCCATAAACAAAGTGGCACCAGAACATTATTTTAACTAGCCAACACAGACTGCATAGTACCTCTGTGCTGCAGAGCAGAGGAAAATGACCTATACCGTGTATTCAAAAAGAATGGGTACCCAATGAACACAGTCCACCTATTTCTCAGCAACAAACCCAAATAAGCAGACAAAACATGTCCAGAAACCCTAGCCACTCTCTAAGTCAAAGACATCTCGGAAATGACGGTCAGACTACTCAGATCCCTTGGAATCATGGTAGCCCACAAACCCACCAACACACTAAAAAGCAGCTAATTAACTTGAAAGACCCTATACAGACAACAAGCAAAACTAATGTCATTTACAAAATACCGTGCAAGGACTGTAACAAACACTACATTGGACAAACAGGCAGAAAACTAGCCATCAGGATACATGAACACCAACTAGCCACAAAAAGACATGATCCTCTCTCATTAGTATCCTTACATACAGATGAGGAGAAACACCTCTTTGACTGGGACAACATATCCATCCTAGGATAAGCCAAACAAAGACACACAAGAATTCCTAGAAGCATGACATTTCAACCTGAACTCTATCAATAAACACAGAGTTGGACTCCATCTACCACCCACAGAGAAAAAAAATACAGGAAGTGACTTCACCACAGAAAAGATATCACCACAGGAAATTATGTCACCAACCCAAAGAAACCCAAACATATAAATAAAAAACAGGAATTATCTGCAGTGCTTTGCCTGATGCCCACTGAAGATGTTACCTAGTAGGGTGACAAATTGTCTTGAAATGAACCTTCCAGCTCTGCGAGCAACCTATATCCAGAACCTCAACCTGAGCTACAAAGTTTAAAACTTGCTAATACATCATTCTCCAGTAAAGGGATAACTGACATAATCATGACTTTTACCAGAAGATATTGAGTTAAGTTGTTTCCACTACATCAATGTTTTATCATGAAACAGGCCCTCACTAATTACTAATCAAATTTGAAAGTATAAAATTTTGTTCCTAAATTTATCATTTTCTCTCCTTCTATTAAGCTTTACTATGTTCCCAGTGACAGCATGGAATAATAAAGTTGCAGTGTTCCACACATTAATAGATAATTGACCACTTGATTAGATTTATGTCAGCTTCATTAAAAAGAAATTGTAATCCCATACTTCCTAGACAGTTGGTTTTCTTTCACTCTGTTGAGATTGAAGCAGATTTAGGCTAGATTTGCCACCAGCAACATAAATATTTCATGAGCATCACCAACACAAGGGCAAGCTACATCCTACCCAAAGAACAAATACATCAATATTAGCTCTCTTTTCATAGGGAGGGAACCCTAGAGAAATTTGATTAAATAGTGTTTCCAACTAGAGGTATTGACCTTTCCCTCCAAATCAGTGTTGTATCAGTCACTGTTATTTTACACTGATACAGCTGTCTGCATTATACTTCAGAATCCAAACAATAAGATTAGGTTTAAACCAGCTGACATTGCAATGCCAGTTGTTAATACCAATCTGTCATCATTTCCAGTCAGTGTACTAACAAAAGTCTTAGAAAACTAATTGATAATTAATCCATCAATCCAACCAATTTTCCATCTATTAATCACAATGTACTAAACATTTATCAACAATACATTAATTTAGAAAAATGAGGGAGATATTATTCAATTAATAATAATTGAAATTAGGGAGCCCTGCTAATTACTGGTCACTACCAAATAAATAACCAAAAAAAAGATTTTACAAGAGCTGCAATTTACTTCAGCTAAACACTGGGAAGATTGAAGTTATTATCTTCAACCCAACACTGCTGCCACCTCCTCACAACTTCAGGCTGAAAAGGATTTTAAAAATATATTGCCTTTCTTAAGCTGCCCTTGAGAAGGTGGTGGTGAGCTCACAAAAGCTGTAATCTATGTGGCGCAGGTAAACCTAAAGAACTGCTGGTGAGTTCTAAGTTTTTGACTGCATGACAGTGAAGGACCAGCTATTTCCAAGTCAGGATGGCATGTGGTTTAGGGTGGAACCTACAGGCTGGTGGTGCTCCCATACATTCACTATTCTTGCGTTTCTAAGTAATTAGTTTAGAGATTTGTGAAACGCTGGTCTCAAGATACATGGCTCTCAAGTAGCTGCAGTGTATCTTGTAGATGGTACACACTGCTGCCAGTCTGTGTCTGAGATGGAGGGAGTAATATTTACATGATTGATGCACGCCAGTCAAGTGGCAGCTTTGTCCTGGATAGTGGTGAACTGCATTAGTACTTTTGCAACTGCACTCATTCAGTAAAGTGGAGAGCAATCTATTACTCCTGAGTTGAGATTTGTTGTTGGTGGACATGTTTTGGTAGAGGTACTGCAGAATTCCCAACCTCTGACGTATGTGCTTTTATAGTCATACTATGAGGTTAGTCCAGTAAAATTTCTGGATAATGATAACCTACCAAGACATTGATGCTGGATAATGCCAGTGAATGATGAGGGGAGATGGTTAGATACCGGAGATGGCTGTTGCCTAGCATGTGTGAGATGCAAATATGTTACTCATCATTCATTAACCCAAGCCTGAATTGGTCCAATCTAGCTGATATACAGGCAAGAACTATTACATGATCTGCGAAGGTGTAAATGGACTGAACATGTACACTCACTCCTTGTTATGTGAATTTGCAATCCATGGGTTTGCGTACTTGTGAGGTCGGCCCAGATAGACTATTTTTTCCCCTATTTGATAAGTCCCAATGGATCGTGCATACCTTCATAGTAAATACAGGATTTCTATTTTTGGGCTGTGGTTTTGTGTTATCTGTGGGAGGACTGTGCCCATACCCTCTGTGGACAATAAGGATTTGGTATAAATTAGCAGCAAACACCCTGCTTCTAACTTTATGTAGTGAGGTTCAGTGAAGCAGCTGATGCAATTCCAACAACCACAACCAGCTTGCTTTCTGCTAGGTATGATTCTAAGCAATGGAAAATTCTCCTGATTCAAAGGGATTTCAATTTTCTGAAAGTTGTTTAAAGCCATACAAAGTAAAATCTGCATTGATACCATAGGCAGTCATCCTTTTCTCACCTTTCAAATTCAAAATCATACAACACCAGGTTATAGTCCAACAGGTTTATTTGGAAGCACTAGCTTTTGAAGTGCTGCTTCTTCATCAGGCGGTTCTTCACCTGATGAAGCAGTGCTCCAAAAGCTAGTGCTTCCAAATAAACCTGTTGGACTATAACCTGGTGTTGCGTGATCTTTAACTTGCCCACTCCAGTCTGACACCGGCGCCTCCAAATCATGGTTCCCAAATTCAGTTCTACCAAGGTTATAATGAGGTCAGGAACTGAGTGGTCCTGACAAAAACTAAACTGAACATGCAATTGAGCATGCGATAGGGACATTTTATCAGTACTGCTTGAAAGCACTGTTGACCACACCTCCTATCTCTCTGCTGTTGGAATGTAGACTGATGGGGTTGTGCTGGAGTACAGTTTTACCCATGTTCTATGGACAAGACATATCTGGATAATTTTCCATTTGTCTGATGATACCAATGTTGTAGTTGTATTGGAAAGGCTTGGCTAAGGACGAATGGTTCTGAAACATGTATCTTCAGTTCTACAGCTGGGATGCTGTTGGGGCCAAAAGGCTTTGCTATATTCTGTGCACTTAGCAATTTCTTGATTATGAGTTGGAGTAAATTAGATTGGCAAGAAGCTCAGGAGGAGGCTGAGATTGACTATCCACGTGGGCATTTGCATCTGAAAATGATTGCAACTGCTTCAGCATTGTCTTTTGCACTGACATACTGGCCTCCCAATGATTGAGCATGAGGATGTCTGTGCAGCCGCCTTCTCCCACTAGCTACTTAATTGCCTCGCATCATTCACAAATGATGATTAGATCATCAGTGATCCAAAAGATGGGGACGGCAGAGCTCTTTCTGGATCCATTACTCATGGGATCTCTTAACTCTGGTTAGCATTGCTTTTGTTATTTAGCACGTTCAAACTCTTGAGTTGCGGCATCAACAGGCTACCTAATTTTCAAGTATTTCTTAGTGCTGATCCTATAATCATTCTGATGCTGCACTCTGAAGTCTTGAGTTTCATTTACAATGTACTCATGGATAGCTCAGTTCAGCTTAGATTTCAGTACATAAAGGATGTAACAATTTACTTATCTTCGAAGAGGGTAAAGGGACAGTAGGCGCTTCAGGGTACCTATCTTAGCTAGTGAACTCTGCATACTTACTGTGATGCCCCACAGTTGGACAACTGTTATGATCACAGCTGATGTTAGTACTGGTCAAGTCAGATCCCAGACTGAAATAGGGTTTGATAAGATTTTTTTTCTAGTTTTAACAAGGGTGGTCTCTCATAAAACACAAGCATGCAATGATGCAGATTTGTTTACAAACAAAAACAACCTAAAGTTTATTACATAAAAGAACTGAAGATAAAATAAACTAAACTAAACTATTCACATGTAACACAAATATAAAGATTTCAAAACAGTAAAATACAAAGAATAAATGTTTACAGTTCTGACACCTTGTCTATCACAAATAAGGGTTGACTTAGCTATAGGGGGTTTCCCCTAATTGCCTACAATAATTCCGGAATCTATGATGTGAAATCTTAAAGCAGTACTGTTTACTTCGTTAACTTATAAACTCTCCCAACTTAAAACAAATTCCCACGAGTCCTCAGACCACTCACTTTCAGACATTTAAAAAAAATCACCATGGCTACAGAAATACTACAAATTAATCATTAGTCACACAGATAATCCACATGCTGTAAGTTCAAATTCAAAGTTTAAACTCAAAATATGATACTAAAATATATACAAATCACACACCTTACATGATAGCCACATCCACTCTAATAAAGATAAAAGGTGTTGTCTTGGTTTGATGCTAGTACACTCAGCCTGGAGTCAGCTTATGATTTCAAGTCTCACTCCAATGGCTTAAGCAAGCAATTTAGGACAACCTCCATGCAGTTATATAACTTCTTTTCTAAATGAGGTTCAAGTACTTTGTAATGTTATGAACAGAATACCATATTCTAAATTTCTGATAAGTAACTGCTAAACATCTGAAAGCTAGAGGAATTGACTGGCAGGGAACAGATGGCGCAAAGACAATACACAAGGATGATGGTAATTAAGGTGTTTGTTGTTATAAAGAGCATTTTAGTCTTTCGAAGGATTTAACAACGTTTCAACACACACTCGTATAGATTCAGAAGTTAAACTTTATATTCAAAAGTACTTGCGCACAAGTACTTATATCAATTTCAACATTTTATTAGTTGATTCCCCTATGCCTGGTGAATGATTCTAAATTCAACTCATGCAGGATGATAGAGCTAAGGTCATCAGCAGACCCCCCACAATTAATCCTAGTGACAGCTCTTCATACTTTTGCTCACACAGTACGTGCCAATCAACTGCAAGAAAGAGGAAGGATCATTGCCAAGTCTTTATCAGCTATAAGTAAATGTTCATTCTTCAGAAAGGAATGTGAAGTCACCTGTAATGTCCCACCATCATTCTAGCTGATGGCAGTTAATTCAGCAAGGGTTAAGGATCATTTGCCTATTGATTGTAAGGGTTTTAAGTAAATAACTAAGCAGCCTCAACTCAGTTCCTTGGAAGCTCAGTCAAGCAGCACAAATTCTCCCAGTTCAACATCTATTGCTGACTTTACCCAGAGGCCGCAAGACAGCTGATGTGAATAACAGGAAAAATAAATGACATTTCTGCAAGCATTGGCCAATCTTCTAAGGCTGCAGCTGCTATACATTAATGAAATACAGAGACTGAGCTTATTCTGCATTAAGGTTGCTAGACTTAGCATTCTTAATGGTCAGTATCTGATATTCCCACAGATTAAAACTTTACTTTGATGAGAAAAAGTGGCAATTACATCCTCAGTGGAAGGTAGTTCTAATGAACCCAGAAGTGTTAAATTAACAATAATGATAGTCATTAACCTAGCAATACTTCAGCAATTGTCATTTTAACAATATATGTTAACTTAACTACTTCATAATATCAATAGGCTTTATCTGTACCATCAGTACTCAAATGTGCATTTCAACATTTTTGTCTAAACAAAAAGAGAATCACTGCTGGAAAACAAATGTCTTTTTCTTCGTCTTTGGCACTTATAGTAGGTATCACCTCCCATTAACAGCATGTCCTTTCTTCTGAGACCTTGGTTTGAAACCAGCCCAAAAATGAAGAAGTGCAAGCCCCAACAGTCCTCAGTGCAATGACTGAATAACCAGTCTGAGTTGTCACTTGTGCAAACCACCGGGGTGCTTCTGGTTCAACATTATTAGTTTCTGTTATCCGGTTATGAACAAGCCAAAACAAAAGGCTGGGGTTGGGAAAATAGTAAAATAACTCGTTGTTTTTGAGATCACAGTCAAGAAAGATTATCAGTGTTAAAACAAGAGTGAGCTTTGTC
Source organism: Chiloscyllium plagiosum (assembly GCF_004010195.1). Taxonomy (NCBI): domain Eukaryota; kingdom Metazoa; phylum Chordata; class Chondrichthyes; order Orectolobiformes; family Hemiscylliidae; genus Chiloscyllium; species Chiloscyllium plagiosum. The sequence continues at coordinate 15,963,686 of NC_057721.1, read as the reverse complement.
ACTTTATATAGTTAAAAATCACAACACCAGGTTATAGTCCAACAGGCTTATTTGGAAGCACTAGCTTTCGGAGCACCGCTCCTTCATCAGGTGGCTAAGGTTCAGTTGATGAAGGAGCAATGCTCTGAAAGTTTGTACTTCTAAATAAACCTGTTGGACTATAACCTGGTGTTGAGATTTTTAACTTTGTCCACTCAGTCCAACACTGGCTCCTAAACATTATCACTTTATGTAGATGAACATAAAAGCTACTAATGCTGGATACCGGTTGCCAAATGTGCAAATTTTTTTAAAGTTCACACGTGGTTCATAGGTATTGCTGACTGGTAAGTGATTACTGCCTGTCCCTTGTTGCCCTTGAGAAGGTGCTGGTGAGCTGCCTTCCTGAACTGCTGCAGTTGACATGCTGTGAGCAGACCCACAATATTCTTGGAGAGGGAATTCCAGGATTCTGACACAGCAACATTGAAGAAACAGCGATATATTTCCATGTTGGGATGGTGAGTGTTTTTGAAGGGAACGTACGGGTGGTGGTGTTCCCATGTATGAGGAGAAAGTGAGGACTGCAGATGCTGGGGATCAGAGTCAAAAAGTGTGATGAGAACTCGTCCTTGAAACGTCGACTCTCTTGCTCCTCGGATGCTGCCCGACTGGCGGAGGTTTTCCAGCACCACAACGTTTGACTTGCGTTCCCATGTATCCCAATGTCCTTCTAGATGGAAGTGATCATGGGTTTGGAAAGGTGCGAAGGATCTTTGGTGAATTTCTTGTAAACAGTGCACATTCCTGCTAGTGAGTGACGGTGGGGTAGGGAGTAGATTCTTGTGAATGCAGTGCAGATTAAGTGCACTGCTTTGTCCTGAATAGTGTCAAGCTTCTTGGGGGTTATTAGAGCTACACTCATCCAGGTGAGTGAGTAGTATTCCACCACACCTCTGACTTGTGTCTTGACGATGGTGGATACACTTTGTGGAGTCAGATGAGTTACTTGCCACAGTATTCCGTGCCTCTGACCTGGTGAGTCCAGTTAAGTTTCTGGTCAATGATAGGCCCCAGGATGTTGAAAGTTAGAGATTCAGTGATGGTAACACCATTGTATGTCGAGGGACAGTGGTTAAATTGCCTCTTAAACATGGTCATTGCATGGCATTTATATTACTTACCACTTGTTAGCCTAAGCCTTGATATTTTCTAAAATCTTGTTGCATTTGACCATGGACTGCTTCAGTATCTGATGAGTTGCGAATGGTGCTGAACCTTATGATGGAGGAAAGATCATTTATAAAGCAGCTGAAGATGGTTGGGCCTAGGACACTACCCTGACGAAGTTCTGCAGAGATATCCGAGATGACTGAACTCTGCATCTTCCTACACACCAGGTATGACTCCAACCAATGAGAGTTTGCCTCTGATCCCTTTCGATTATAAACAAAAAACAGAAGTTGCTGGAAAAGCTCAGCAGGTCTGGCAGCATCTGTGAAGAGAAATCAGAGTTAACATTCCTCAGAATTCTGAAGGAGGGTCACTGGACCTGAAATGTTAACTTTGATTTCTCTTCACAGGTATTGCCAGACCTGCTGAGCTTTTCCAGCAACTTCTGTTTTTGTGTCTGATTTACAGCATCTGCAGTTCTTTAAGTTCCTATTGATTATAGTTTTGCTAGGACTCCTTGTTACCACGCTTAGTCAAATACAACCTTAATGTCTAGGGCTATCACTCTAACCTCACCTCTGGAATGCAGTGCTTTTGTCCATGTTTGAACCAAGGCTATAACGAGGTCAGGCGCTGGTGATACCCAAACTGGGTGCCACTGAGCAGGTTATTGCTGAGCAGATACTGCTTGCACTGTTCATGACAGCTTCGATCCCTTTATTGATGATCAAGAGTGGACTGATGGGACAGTAACTGGCTGCGTTGTATTTGTCCTGCTCCTTGTGTACCAGACACACAGTTGTAGAGTCATACAGCATGGAAACAGACCTTCGGTCCAACCAGTCCATTCCAAACATAATCCCTAACTAAACTAGTCCCACCTGCCTGCTCCAGGTCCATATCCCTCCAAACCTTTCCTATTCATGTACTTATCTAAATGTCTTTTAAATGTTGTAATTGTACCCATGTCTACAACTTCCTCAGGAAATTTACTCCACACGCAAACCACCCACTATATGAAAAATTTTGCCCTCACGTCTTTAAGTCTCTCTCCCATCACTTTAAAAATGTACCACCTAGTCTTGAAAGCTCCCATCCGAGAGAAAAGACGACTACTATTAACACTATCTACACCCCTCATGACTTTATAAACTTCTACTAAAGTTGCCTCTCAACTTCCTCCGCTCATGAAAAATATCCCAGCCTTTCTCTATAACTGAAACCTTCCATACCCAGTAACATCCTAGTATATCTCTTCTGAACAATCCTTCCTATAACTGGGCGACCAGAACTAGACACAGCATTCCAGAAAATGGCCTCACCAATGTCCTGTACAACATCAACATGACTTTCCAACTCCTATGCTCAATGGACTGAGCAATGATGGCAAGTGTGCTAAATGCCTTTTTAACCAACTATCTTTGTGATGCAAACTTCAAAGAATTATGTACCTGAACCCGTCTGACCCTTTATTCTACAACACTACCCCATGCCCTACCATTAACTGGATAAGTCTTTCTCTTATTGGTGGTACCAAAATGCAATATCGCCACATTTATCCACACTGACTTCTATTTGCCATTTTTCAGTCCATTGACCAGTTTGATCAAGATCCCTTTGTAATCTTAGAAAACCTTCACTGTCTACTATGCCACCCATTATGGTGCTGTGCGCAAACACGCCTTCTATATTCTCATCCAGATCATTTATACAAATGACAAACAAAACAGGACCCAGAACTGATCACTGTGGAACAGGCCTCCAGTCCGAGAAACAACCATTCATCACCACTCTGTCACCTGTCGTTAAGCAATTATTTATCCAATTGGCAAGCTCTTGCTGAATCCTATGTGACCTAACTTTACTAATTAGCCTACCATGCAGAACCATGTCAAAGGCTTTACTGAAGTCTAAGTAAATAACATCTACTTCTCTGCTCTCATCAATCTTCTTGGTAACTTGTTTAAAAAACTCAAGCAAGTTTGTGAGATAGACTTTCCTTGCACAACCATGGTGACTATCGCTAATCAATTTTTGCCTCTCCAAATATCTGAGCAATTTTCCACATTGTCAAGTAGATGTCAGTGTTATAAGCTTGGTGAGGGGAGTGGCAAGTTCTGAAGCACAAGTCATCAATATTATTGCTGGAATGTTGTCAGGAGCCATAACCTCTGCAGTATCCAATGCCTTCAACCTTTTCTTGATATCATGTTGAGTGAATCAAATTGGCTGAAAACTGGTATGTGTAATGCTGGGGACCATTAGAGGACGCAGAGATGGATCATTAATTCAGCAGTTCTGTCCGAAGTTTGTTGCAAATGCTTTCTCTGCCTTCACTGAATTTTTCCAAAATCATTTGTGATTGGATGTGGCAGGACTGCAGAACTTAGATCTGATCTGTTGGTTGTGGGTACACTTAGCTCTGTCTATCACTTGCTGCTTATGCCCTCTGGCATGCAAATAGTTCTGTTTGATAGATTCACCAGGTTGACACCTGAGTTTTAGCTCTGCCTGGTGCTGTTCATGGCGTGCCCTCCTGCACTCTGCATTGAACCAGGATTGATCTTCCGGCTTCATGCTAATGGTTAAGAGAGAGATATACTGAGCCATGAGGTTACAGATTGTACTGAAGTACAATTCTGCCGCTGATGCCCAGTCTTGAGTCGCTAGATGAATTCCAAATCTGTCCCAGTTAGTACAGTCACAATGCCATGCAACCCAATGGATGGCATTCTCAATGTGGTGGTCATTCTTACGATACTGTTACGGGCAGTTGCACCTGAAGCCATCATATTGTTTAGGATGAAGTCAAGTATGTTTTGTCTCCTTCAGTTGGTTCCTCACCACGTACTGCAGACCCAGTCTAGAAACTATGTCTTTTAGTACCTGACCAGTTTGATCATTTAATGCTGCTATTGAGCCACTCTTGGTGGTGGACATTGAAAGCCCCCACCCATACATTTTGTGCAAATATTGTTCAACATTAACAAGTACTGATTTATTAGCTGAGGGTGAACAGTACATGGTAATCAGCATATGGTTTCCTTGCCCTTGTCTAACCCAAAGCCATGATAATTCATGCCGTTTGAAGGCAATGTCGAGGACCCTGGGGCAACTCCCATCCAACTATTTAGCACAGTCTCGCCAACTCTGCTGGGTCTGTCTGGTCTTTGGACAGGATATATTTGTGGATGATGATGGTGACACTGGGACATGGTCTGTAAGGTATGGATTCTACGAGTATGACAACATCAGGCTGTTGCTTGACTACTTTGTGAGACAACTCTCCCAATTTTGGCACTCGCCCCCAAATGTTAGTAAAAAGGACTTTGCAGGGTCGACAGGACATCTCATCTCCAACACTGATGATTACTTTACCATGGGGGTTAGAAGTAAATTGTACAGAAATTCATAAAGTAAGCCTGTTTTACTTCTAAGTGAAACAAATAAGGTTGTTAGAGAGTAGTTAACAATTACCCTCTTTTACATAATCTTTGTTTTTAAAAAATGAGTCACTCCAATTTCTTGTTGAATTAAGATGCATTTTATCCAGGTTTAACTCATTCCACTTTGCGATTGTATGGCGGTACTGCATATTATTGGTCTGCATGCAGATCAGACAAGGGGTACTTTTTCCCCCAATATTATCCTTTTTCCAGTTTTGCAGATTATAAAATTGTTGATTTATTTCCACAATGATTCAGAATTAATGAAGAAACTGACCTCTGCAGAAAAGCAGGATTCTGGTTTTCATTCCTGTTTTGTGCTGAATTAAACAGATTTCAACGGAGGCAGAAGTAGGGTACTACAAATGGCCTTAGACCATCTGGTTAGAGAATGGTAGATTAGTCAGAGTTCTTAATCTAATAAACCCAGCTGGAAATGAGAGAGAGAAATTTTGAATCTATATTCTTACACTCAAAATCAAAGCACATAAATAAATAGTAGTCACTGGATGGGGAAACCTGAAGAAATCTGGCAGAAACAGAATCACTGATCAGCAAGGAGACCACATGCTCAAAGACTAGAGGTGGTCAGAGAAAAATATACAAGTTGGATTTTTATTTATTAAGAAATATTGCCAAGCAGATATGGAACCAGACTCAGGTTTAATGGCCAATAGAACCCAGAAGTTTTCAAGAGGTTATGAAGCTAAGATATACCAACTTTTAACTGCCTTACTTCTGAGAGTAACAATAGTGAGCAAGAAGACACAAAATCAGGCACTCAACTGGTTTGTCTATAGGTCTATAAAAAAGGTACAAACTTACAACTCAAACCCACTTTGTCCAAGGAGGCAATTGGTAAACTGAGAACAACAATTCATATTTATCCAAGCAGGCAAATAATAACATTGTTACTTCATATTAGTAAAACATATTGCATGTTACAGAACAGTAAATACTAACCATGTTTAGTAACAACTCCCGCTCTGGACAGATGTCAATAGGACAATTTGTCATGTGGTCAGATAGCAAGAGGTAATCCCATGGGTTGGGAGTTTAGAAATACCCTGAAGACAGCAGAAGGAAGCAATTTATTCTGGAGGTACTGTCAATTACATTTTAAGAAATTGGCAAGCTCGAACACTTGAATTAACTTGAAGAATTCACACATCTGTGTCGCTTGCAATCACTGCCAATTACAAGTACATTGATAATTTCCAGGCTACAAAATGAAATAATGTGTAGTGTCATAATGTTACAAAATTAAATCACATAATTAAATAGGTTTAGATATTTACTTTCTATAAATCTTTAATTTCATTTCACGCCCCCTTCTGCATTTAAATACTTCATATGTTGGGAATGGAATTGTCCACAGCTTCACTTTTAGCCTTAGATAATTTAAGGGCAAACACCCACAACTCCAACACATTTCATACCTTCCAATGGAAAAAAGGAAAGCCTGTAATTTAGTACCATACAATGTAGAATGTTATAAGTATAGTTAAATGCAGTGAATCTGGCCTTGATTAAGTTTTTCCACCAATACTGTTGCCCGTTGCCATGTATACGTATATTTTTAGATTACAAGACTATAAAAAGTCACTTTCTTCAGTATAACGTGAACCAGATGGTCATCTACTTTAAAAAGATGTTAACAGATGTTAGAAAAGAACTTTTTTTAATGAGGAAGCAGCAAGATAATTTTGAGATTTTATCCTTGTCGTCCCCAACTTTGTTGTTTTTAGTGAGATTGTGTTAAACTACTAATGAATATAATAGGTGCATAGTCCTCAATTTTCCCATCTTGCTTCTACTTATTGATCACATTTTTAAAATCATCTGGAAACTGGCAATCCAAACTGCAACAATCTTAGGAATCTGCAGATTTTTCCAATGTTTCCTTCTTTCACAGAAAACTCTCTCTCCTCTCCAGATGGCTTGGAGAAATTAAGGATCGACAGCCAAGGGATTGAACTAACCCCCATTTCCCAGAGTGAACAAGAAATGCAATCTTTTTACACATTCCCAAGTGACACTCATCAACGGGCAATTATACTAATGACAGAACCAGTTCTCTACTTATAGGAAAATGCTGCCCTCTCCTGTGGATAATTGGATAAGACAGGATTTCATAGTTACAAGCTCTTCCTTGGCCAACATTTAAAAGCTTAAATTCCAGAAGATTGGATTTATATCCATTACTTTACATATGGCATTGATTCCAACTGGTCTCGTCATGAAATCCAGATCTCCTTTCTTTATCAGTTCTTTCCATCCCAGAGCTTTCTCAGTCCAAGTCTCATGCTTCCTTTTCCCCCAAATTTCCCCTCCTCATCCCACCATGCCCTCTCTCTTTCATTCTCGACTCTTCTTTCAGATGTATCAACAGCAACAACACTGCATAATTCCGGAGAATTTCAAAGAATGTACATCTCAGAACGAGGCTATTTGGTTCAATTGAGCTTTCCTCATATTTGTGTTCCATAGGAGCCTCCTCTAACCTGTCAGCATATAGAGTCATAGAGATGTACAGAATGGAAACAGACCCTTCGGTCCAACCCGTCCATGCCGACCAGATATCCCAACCCAATTTTGTCCCATCTGCCAGCACCCGGCCCATATCCCTCCAAACCCTTCCTATGCATAGACCCATCCAATTGCCTCTTAAATGTTGCAATTGTACCAGCCTCCACCACATCCTCTGGCACCCTCTGCGTGAAAACGTTGCCCCTTAGGTCTCTTTTATATCTTTCCCCTCTCACCCTAAACTCTGAACCCTTTCAAGTTTCATAACATCTTTCCAATAGGAAGGAGACCAGAATTGAACGCAATATTCCAACAGTGGCCTTACCAATGTCCTGTACAGCCACAATATGACCTCCCAACTCCTGTACTCAAAACTCTGACCAATAAAGGAAAGCATATCAAATGCCTTCTTCAATATCCTATCTACCTGCGACTTCATTTTCAAGGAGCTATGAACCTGCACTCCAAGGTCTCTTTGATCAGCAACACTCCCTAGGACCTTACCATTAAGTGTATAAGTCTTGCTAAGATTTGCTTTCCCAAAATGGAGCACCTCGCATTTATCTGAATTAAACTCCATCTGCCACTCCTCAGCCCATTGGCCCATCTGCTCCAGATCCTGTTGCTGGCACTCTTTTCCCTTTTGTACTTACCTATCTTCGCTTTAAATCCATTGATTCTTCTCCTTCAAGTACTTATTCCATGTAAGCTCCATGTTCTAACCTCTCTGCGCACAAAAATATTCAGAACAAACGTTGGCTGCTTTTCTGGTGCAGAGGTCACATGCATGGTGCAGATTTATGTAGTTGCATGTGTCACTTCCAGTTTGTCCTGCCTATCAATTTATGAATTTTAATGCAAATTGTGTTTACATATAGTGGAATAACCTATTTAACTACACCTTCATCTTACATCGTTGAGATAAGATCAAGGAAGGAAAAGTAGACAATTCACGAGCTACAAAGCTCAGAAGTGCCTAGAAGGTCATCTCTCTGCAAACTAATTGTGTGAAACTGCATTATCGTCCATTTACTCCTGCCAATTTTGTCTTCACCAATTTGCTTCTTCCACTGTCGGTAGCTTCATTAATCCTATTTTATAGTGAGGAGACAGGAGGCAAAGCACAGGTATGGTTTGCCGTAACATTTAAATGCACTGTGCACTGAAAATAAAACTGGCCATGCACATTAAAATCAGTAACTGGCAGCTGCATTTCCATCGTTTGAATATTGTCCCACAACTGTATGATTAAGCCTGGGATCTGTTATGTAGCTCTGTTGTTGGACAAGCATGGACTTTGATAGTATAAATATGCAATTCCAAAACTGTATTTTAGAGTCATTTTAATAGGACATGGTTGCTATTAGGATCATTAAGTGCATTAGATTTTATGTCAGCATTGCACATGGTCTCTGTACTATTCTTGCGTTAATCCTCTTATTTTCCTTTAATGAGGAAAAATCTCCAGTAAACAATTTAAATGGAAGTACTTACTGCCAGATACATCCTCCATAGACATCCTTTTTAAATTTGTCAGTTTTGATTGAACACTGTTTAAAGGGCTTTTGCATTGGGCTCAGAATGCTCTCACTGTATTCATAAGTCAACTGACTGGTTCCAAATCAGTCCTATGCAGTGGTTCTAAATCAATGAGTGTTGCAAATCTGATGCTTAGTGCTGTCATGAGTGCAGCTAATCTTCTTCCAATCTGGTTAGGAAATATTGACCAACTGCTAAACACTAAAGTCCTCCTGAGAGAAACAATTTTTTTTTTTAAAAAGTCATGCAATTGTGCAGCAAACCTGTAGCTCCTGGTCACTTTAACATACTCCATGTAAAAGCTTTGTTAAAAAAAGTTAATGGGCCCACACATGTAAACATGCACACTACAAGAAAAAAAGTGTATATTGCTGGTAATAGAATGAAAATAGTCAATCAAATCTCGAAATTAAATAGTATGACTAGTTAATACTCAATTGAAGGAATCGATTTAGAAATGATTCTGGTTGAAAGTTTGCTCGCTGAACTGGAAGGTTCATTTACAGACGTTTCGCCACCCTACTAGGTAACATCTTCAGTGGGCCTCCAGGCGAAGCACTGCTGCTGATTCCTGCTTTCTATTTATATGTTTGGGCTGGTGGTGTCATTTCCTGTGGTGATGTCATTTCCTGTTCTTTTTCTCAGGGGGTGGTAGATGGGGTCTAACTTGATGTGTTTGTTGATAGAGTTCGGGTTGAAATGTCATGCCGCTAGGAATTCTCGTGCATGTCTCTGTTTGGCTTGGGATGTGTTGTCCCAGTCGAAGTGGTGTCCTTCCTTATCTGTATGTAAGGATACTCGTGAGAGAAGGGTCATGTCATTTTTTGGCTAGTTAATGTTCATGTAGCCTGCCTGTTTGTCCAATGTAGTGTTTGTTACAGTCCTTGCACGGTATTTCGTAAATGACATTAGTTTTGCTTGTTGTCTGTATAGGGTGTTTCAAGTTCATTAGCTGCTGTTTTAGTGTATTGGTGGGTTTGTGGGCTACCATGATGCCAAGGGGTCTGAGTAGTCTGGCAGTCATTTCTGATATGTCTTTAATGTAGGGGAGAGGAGCTAGGGTTTCTGGACACGTTTTGTCTACTTGTTTGGGTTTGTTGCTGAGAAATCAGCGGACTGTGTTCATTGGGTACCCATTCTTTTTGAATACATGGTTTAAGTGATTTTCCTTTGCTCTGCATAGTTCCTCTGTGCTGGATCGTTGAAATAATATTCTGATGCAGCTTCTTTTGTGGATGTTGGGATGATTGCTTCTGTAGTTTAATATTTAGTCCGTATGTGTTGTTTTCCTGTAGACGCTGGTTTGATGTTCCCCATTGGCTGTTCGCTCCACTGTGACATCTAGGAATGGCAGTTTGTTGTTATTATCCTCCTCTTTAGTGAATTATATGCCAGTAAAATTGATCAATTATTGATCAATAATACCAGAACAGCCAATGGGGAACTTCAAACCAGCGTCTACAGGAAAACAACACATACGGACCAAATATTGAACTACAGAAGCAATTTTAATGTATCATAAATTTTACTGTTCTTTGTAGTGTAATGGAATTTAGTTGAGAAACAAAAAAGTGTTAAAAAAAAACTAATAAATAAATAGGTAGCATGGTGGCTCAGTGGTTAGCAATGATGCTTCACACCGCCAGGGACCCGGGTTCGATTCCAGCCTCGGGCGACTGTCTGTGTGGACCTTGCACATTCTCCCCATGTCTGTGTGGGCTTCCTCCCACAGTCCAAAGATGTACAGGTTAGCTGAAATGGCTGTGCTTAAATTGTGCGAAAGTGAGGACTAGAGTGGTGCTGGAAAAGCACAGCAACTCTAGCAATCCTGATGAAGGGTTTTTGCCCAAAATGGCAATTTTCCTGCTCCTTGGATGCTGCATGAAGTGCTGTGCTTTTCCAGCACCACTCTAATCTTGACTTTGTGCTTAAATTGCCCATAGTATTCAGAGATGTGTAAGTTAGGTGCATTAATCAGGGGTAAATATAGGGTAGGGGGAATGGATCTGGGTGGGTTACTCTTTGGAGGGTTGGTGTGGACGGGTTGGGCTGAAGGGACTGTTTCCACACTGCAGGGATTCTACGATTCTGAAATACTTCTAAAAATTCAGCCCTTTCTTGCTCTCACAACAACCTTAAATTGATACACTCAGATCTCAATGAAGTGTGAATCCTGTCTCCATGCTAAAGCTCCTTGTTCAACTGTATGGCAGTACTCAGTTCCCTGTTCAAAAACGTTCTGTGCATTCACTTGATGTTATTTTTGTTAGGTAGTATCTCTTCCAAAGACTCTTAAACAAATTAACTCAGTTTTCCATTCGGATACTTCAGTCTTCTGCCTCCGTGACTTTTCCTTTCATGATTTTGAAGTCAGCCAGGACTTCTTTTTCAGCCCAGATTGGTTGGAGACCGTTATTGAACTCTATTGTTAAGAGACCTTGTCTCTGAACTGACCTGCATTATGCCAAACTTCTTACAGATTGTTCTGACTTTGTGTTACTGAACTCTTGTTCACCAGGTAACAGAACATTTCCTCCCAATCACCCTAAACCTTTCTAAGTACCAAACTGTTCATCTCAAGAATTTAAAGACCTCATTAAAACGCATGTCAGCAAAAACAAAACCAAACACAGAACAAATCATGAAACTAAAAACCACATCTTCCCTTCTTAACAAACAAAAATGTAATTTCAATTTAAAGCTATGGATTATTCTTCCACTTTAGAACTCAAGCTGTCAACAACAATTGTATTCTGAAACTAACAGTTGAGGGGGTCATTTGATCTGACTGCATGCCCCTCTTTCATGGTTAGGTCTATTACTGGGTGATCCTCATTCCTGATGAAGGGCTTTTGCCCGAATCGTCGAATCTCCTGCTCCTTGGATGCTGCTTGAGCTGCTGTGCTTTTCCACACCACACTCTCGACTGTTGCTGGGTGACCTTGGACAGGGAACATGTGATGGAGTTCATTTTTAGTTTGCAAAATGGGATTTTTATTTGAATTTTGTTAAATTAAATGTGAAAATTTAATTAGGTTGTTGAGTCCCTTTAATTGCACTTCATCTAAATCAACTAATGTTTCTTTAAAACTGTACGCTATGAACTTTCAGCACATCTCACACTGTATTTCAACTTATCCTGCCATTTGTTGGATAAGCATGTGATGAGTTACAACAGCATTCAGTTCAACACGAGCTACAAAACAGTGAAGCAGATCTAGTGAAAGAAACGATAATCCATCCATGGCTCAAGGCTGTGTAGTATGTTAATTGTTCACTGTTTAATAGAATGATTCAGGAGCATATGTATCCAAGGTGGTTTCCAAGCCAGTCCTCAACACTGACGTCAGAGCCCATGATGTCTCATGGTATGAGGACATGGCATGGAATACTCCTGATTACCACCTACTGCTAACCGCTGCCCCTATCCATCAGCTGATGAATCAGTACTCTTGCATGTTGAACATGAACTACAAGTAATACGGAGGGCATCAAGGAAAACAATGCTGTATGGGTAGGGGAACCTCAACACCCATCACCACTGACCAAGCTGGTTGGCTTCTGTACAAGAGTCTGTTTCCACACTCTAGGGATTCTATGATAGAACTGCTACAAAGGAACAGGAATAGGCCAATTTATTGCACCTGCTCCACTATCTAACATGAACATGGCTGATTATATGGCATGATGTTCACCCACATTATTCTCATAACTCTTTATATCATAGATAATGTTTTGATTTTCAATCTCTACATATACTCAAAAACCAGGCTTCTAAAGCCTCTTGGGGTAGAAAATTAAAGAGATTCACCACATAGAGTAAGTAAAATTATTTCAGACATAAATGGCATCCCCTTACTTTTAAACTGTTCCCCTGCTCTAGACTCCCCAACAGTGGAAAGCATCTACTCTTTTCATTCTTTAAGTATTTTGCAGGTTTTCAATTAAACTACCTTCACTCTTCAGAGTCTGCCCAAATTTTCTTCATTCAATTGTGGTCCTTGCACTGAGCCTTGCGAAACACCGCTGCCTTCCCTTCTCCAGGTGCGCAAACCAATTATTTACCACAACTCACTGTAATATCCTTAAGATAATATTTAAGCTGACACTGATTCTCGTATTCCAGATACCACAGTTTTATTAACCAGCCTTTTCTGAGATTTTGTGAAATGCTTTTTGAAAAATCAATACAGGTCACACCTCCTCATTCGTCTTTTCTGCTATTACCAAACACTTAGTTCGAAAGAATTAAGCTTGATCTGCATTTTGAAAATATGCGCCAATTCTCCTTACTTAACTCAAGCATCTCTCCCAAATGCTAGCTGATATTCCTTCCTACACTGTCCCCGCTCCAAATTCTGAAGCATTACCCATCACTGATTTTAGGAAGATTTCAAATTCATGCAAAATAGCTGGAGTAAGCCATTTTATAAGTGCTGATGTAGTTTCTCCTGAGATAGAAGAAAGGTTACTGTTGAGCACATATTCTGTGAAAAAGGCACAAATGAAACATGAAGCACCATAAGGTAAATAGTTTTGGAATGTTAGTGATTCTGCAGTTCACCTAGTCATGACATTATTGTATTTTCTTGCCAGAAAGTGATATTTCTCCTCAGGGTGGTGGACTAACCTTAACAGTATCACATGACAAAATCATTATCTTACAATCATTATATCCTCCTGGTCAAAGATTAAACGTCCTGCTGAGACACGCTGGTGTGTTTGATGAATACAGTTGGTTCTGCTATAATGTGTGTGTCTTCAATTCGAATTGGCTTTAACGCGATTGGAGAACTTAGACTGTTATTTGTAGAACGGGAACATTCCTTACCTGTGTTGGCTATAATGCCATTCTGGCCTCATTAGCTTAAATGGTGTGACCATTGCACGATTTTCTTATAACACAAGAACGGAACTATGGTGGAATATCAGAACTGACTTGTATATGAGACTTAGTGTCCAAGCTGGAAAAAAGTATCGAAGGACATCTGCACATCCAAACGGAAGCATTTCACAGACATGAGACTTTACTGAGTAGTTGCATGAGTCTAAAGGCATGGGACAATGACAAATATTTTCATTCTACGTTTTGTTGACCTGGTAGTAAGGACAAAAGAATTATTATGGACATTATTTTGGAAAATGGATAGGGAGCAGACTTGGTGCACTAGTAAACCTTGTGACTGATAATGATGAGCTCAGAGACCTGAGAAATAATATGAACATCATGATCAAGAAAGTCCTTTCAGATGTGAATCATGCAGTAAGCAATGACATGTGGCATGAAATTTTAGCTGATCAAGTAGACTGCAAGTTGATGACCGCTCTGGCTTGGGTGATTAATGCAAGTAATTCATGCCAGATATTGGCGGGTAAAGTTTTTAAATCAATTTGTTTTTGGGAAAAATCCTTCACTGCCTTCCTGCTCTAGAAGATGCACCAATTAGTTCCAAACATATCATATTCTATAGAAGGACCTTTTGTTGGTGCAAGAAAGAGATCTTGCATCAGTAGCCCAGACAAACTTAAATGTCATAGCTTGACTAGGTGCACAATGAAATAAAAATCACAGAACAACGTGTGGACCAGAGCAGAAGTCCTAATTTAAAAAATAAATCACACAATATCAGGATATAGTCCAACAGGTTTATTTGGAAGCACTTGCTTTCGGAGTGCTGCTTCTTCATCAGATGGTTGGAACAACCACCGAAAGCTAGTGCTTCCAAATAAACCTGTTGGTTCATAACCTGGTACTGTCTGATTTTTAACTTTGTACACCCCAGTCCAACACTGTCATCTCCAAATCAAGAAGTCCTGATTGTGAAGCTTTGGTGACTGCCAATAAACCTGAAGATAAACTATTTGAGAGGCAAAACAAAGATTTAGATTGTTGGAAAAAAAAAAGTTTATTCTGAGGTAACAGAAAAGGGTAACTAGTTTTATCACATAAATGGACTTGTATTAAAATATTTTTACACATCAATAAGGTTCAAATGAAGCTAGCAACTAGTGACTTCGTAGAATGATTTTGAGGTACAGATGTTGAAGTGGAGCCCTGCACAGCGGGAAGAGCTATTGAAAAACATTTTTAGATCTTTCAGCCACATATTGGCATTGCCCCAGAATGAACAATAATGGCAATGATAATCATTGGGTATACTGTCTTCAACATGTCTCTTGTAAAGAATTTCACATAAAATATTTGACAAACAGAATCCCATATCTATTGTTTCAATATAAGCCAGTGTTTCAGCAGTTAACTGTATTCCCAGCTCTGAAAATGGTTCACATTTTGACAGCTGTGACAAATGCCATGACAGCACTCACGAAAATCCACAATATTTTAAAATAATCAGCAACATTCCAAATATTCACAGCAGAATAGATCAATGCCTGTCACAAAACTGTGCTTCTGCAAGGCTATACTTTTCAGAGAGAAATGCTTCCAAGGCAGTCAAAGTATGCAGAACAGAAGCTAAACAAATATGCTCTTTGCCTAAATTACACCCTCAGTGTGGCATTTTTCATGAAGATCTGTGTTCAAATGAAAAAAAAACTTTGCAATGTTTTATTGATAACAAAGTGAAACCTTCAAGCGTCCTCATGATGTTCAAAGTTTCTTTTGGTTTGGTACCATGGAACTGGAGAAATGTATTAAAGTGATTAGAGCAGAACTTAAGATTTAAAATTCAGCGTCAGGCACACAGTGCTTTTAATTATACTGGTTTAGATATTAAGCACAGTAGATCTAGAATAACTATAAATCAACAATTCTGAGAAAAAGTGTTGCTCCCATTTCAGTTAATTATGCAAAGTCATCACAGAAAGACGACGTCCTTTTAACAGCAAACAAAGAGCAATTGAAAAGCTTGACTAATAAGCTGAAATCAATTGTGTACTCAGATTAGAATAGGTGTTAGTTTTGATGTGTTGGAGTTAGGTATTGCAACAAAACATTCTAAAGTAAAGAATGATTTAAGAGAAAACAACTCATCAAGACTATTATATCTGGATAAATGCATATTTAAGATCCAATCCCCATGTCTCTTAGTGACACAAAATTAGACATTGTTAGCGATCTTCCTGTTGGGGCATTGGAGTGCAATTAATTTGATAATATGCCTTGTAGGTTAAAAATGGAAAGTAATAACCTGTTGTTTGGGAAGCTAAGCAAACCAGTGTGGAAAGCATTCAGTAGAGAACAAATCTTAGCCATGCTGTGTTAACTTAACATTATTAGAACTACACAGTTCTTGTGTGCCTTTTCCCCAGTGCTTGATGCTTTGTAATCATAAAGTTAAAAAATATTGTTCTCAAGAGTGTTCACCTCACAACAATACCTTCAGGTCAATCCACATTCAACAGCCTGCTCTGAAAACAGTTCACATTTTGACAGCTGTGACAAATGCCATGACAGCACCCACGAAAATCCACAATATTCTAAAATAATCAGCAACATTCCAAATGTAACAACCCATAACCTTCTACAAAGAAGTCAACTCACTGCAACTCCCAATGTTAATGGATTCTCTAAAAATGTGTAACTTCCGGGAATGCACCAAGTTTTGTCCAAATCTTTCTATTAATATTTGGGATGTGTTGCTTGCAAAGACACAGACTAGCAGGGGTGGAGAAGTTATCTCTGATCACCTTCTGTGGCCGATGTAATAAATGTTTGCTGGGAATACAGTTAACTGCTGAAACACTGGCTTATATTGAAGCAATAAATATGGGATTCTGTTTGTCAAATATTTTATGTGAAATTCTTTACAAGGGACGTATTGAAGACAGTATACCCAATGATTATCATTGACATTATTGTTCATTCTGGGGCAATGCCAACATTACAAAAAGATGCATGTGATGATAGCTCATAGTTTGACCAAACTGGCTTGAAACCAATGCAAAACTGAAAGATCTCTAAAACTAAATGATTGTGCAAGTGATCAACTACAGAATTTATTTTTCATAAAAATGTATGTAAAAAAATTATAAAACAGCCTAAAGAGGATCTTGCAATGTAATACTATGCACAGCATACAGCTGTTGGTGGTTAAAAGTTTTGGATATACATATTAACTCTTCAATTTTATTTAGAGATGGAGAAGACGACATGTTAATGATATAGTAATTGTGCTTAACTATGGATTAACAAACTGCTGTAAATAGGCAGAACTAGGATTGTGATAATAGTGCTAGGAAATGAATGCTATAGTCTAGCACTGTTAATAAATTATAAACAATTAGAGATTGGCTGCTGTTCTATGCTTTACTTGCTGACTTGTTGAAGAAAAATAAGTTATTATTCAACCAGAAAATAAAGAGAGAAAGGCAAGTATAGTAAGACTCTGTTTCTCTGCTTAAGAACGCCCATGAACAGACAGCTATGAACAATTAGTTGATCGTCTTGAAAGTAATACATCTTGACTGATTAAAAAAAAATTAAATGAGGTGAAAATGAATTTTCTACAAAAGAGATCCATGGTGCTACATACTTAGTATTGACACTCTGTGCACAGTTGATTCCCACTCTATTCTGATCGAAGCCACAAAGAGTTGAGACTCTCTGGAAGGGGAAACGTGTGGTCACAGGAGTAGGGAGAAACAAGGAAAGGATGGTGCAGCAATCCATTACAAGATCATGGATATATTCAACAAGAAAAATTAGATGTAATTTCTAACACTTACTTAATTCTTCTTGATGTTTTTCTGTCTGTTTGAAGTACTGGCGCAATTCTTCCGTTATTTCCACATTGCTGATATCACATTCTATTTCGCTATCTGAATCTGTTTCCCCTTCTGTGTCAGCATTTAAATAGGCTTCATGGCTCAAATCTCCCATTTCAATCTCTGAGCTGCAGTGCTCTTGACTTCTTTGGCTGTGCTGATTTTGTTGAGTAAATCGTGAAGAGTAGTACGAATATCCATTATGCCAGTCAGCAAAGCGAGTTGCTCCTGGTTCTGTGTAATACCAAGGAGAATACTCAAGTGATTCGACTGCCTTGCGATAAGCAAGTCTATGTTTCTGCAGCCAGCCCATAGCTAGCTGATAATGCTGCCAAAATCTGTAGTACATTTTATGATTGTACCAAGGGACCGAATCTTCTCTCATTCCATTATCCTGTTTAAAGTAAAACACAAGTAATTATTTGTTTTCCTTTTCTTCTCAAAATTTTGACTTTCTTCCTTGAACGTTATACCTTTGGTTTACATAGAGGGTCTGGAATTGTGCATGTGCACATTTCTGGATGAACGTAATTGCACAGTTACCCACCATTTCAAGTGTCAACAGACACATCCAATAACCTTACACTGTGTTAGCAATTCCACAGATACAAATGCAAAATGCTGGAAATCTGAAACAAACACAGAATGCTGAAAAAATTCAGCAGGTCTGACAGCGTCTGCCGAGACACAAGAGAGTCAATGTTTCAAGTTTGTACGAGAAGGTGACTCTTACCAAACACGGAATGGTAACTCTGTTTCTCTTCCAATAGATGCTACCAGACCTGCTCCAGCATTCTGTGTCTAATTCCAGATATAATGCCTAACTGACCTGCATTCAGTTAAAAACTGACACTAATCACCTTTAGATTGGGAAGCTAAAAACATACAGAAGTACTAAACTACTAATGTGATTCTATTTGTCAGATATAATAAGCAAGATTCTATACAAGATATTATGTAGATGATCATATATTGTAAGAGAATACCACCTCTAGCTAAAGTGAGTGTAGAGAAGGTTAGTTTGCACTAGCTGGTTTGGAAGAAAGAAAATATCTAAAACTAAACAGGCGGATGCAAGTCATCAATGGTCTGATTGTTTTACAAATGGAACTTCAATAAATTGTTGGTGTATTAAAGGAAGGGTATCTTGCTGTGTCACATTCTGTTAAGAACATGGAAGGTTTTGATTTAAATTGTTCTGAAATTCTGGTTGAACACATCAACTCTAATTCATCATGCAATCAAATAAGAAAATGTTGGAAACATGCAGATTAAGCAATATTTGCAGAGCATTACAACATCTGCTATGTTGCTTGCTTTTGTTTTAGTAAACGCACGCAACCTATTTCAAGACAATTTAAGACAAACTAACTTAACCGGTGATCAAATCTGGCCTGGCTTGAGTGCACGTAAAGCCCTTCTCAATTATTTTACCAGGCAGCTTGTGCCACTGCAACTTTTTTGATGCTAATAGTAAAATTGGCATGAATTCTTTAGTCATGTGGATAAAGTTATTTGGGTGAGTGAAGACATATAAAGTATGGATGACTATATAGCATAACTTAAAACACATTCTGTACTTCACTTTGGTGTTATTTCTATGAAGAATGGAATACAGTTTACAAATTAATTCAGCAATTGCCATGTCAGTGAAATATGATACATTTTAGATTTACTAACACAGGACTTCCAGGTTATGAGCATTATGCAGTTTTGTAAATCCAGATGGATAGATTGCTGTGTTCTGAGGAAGAGTCACTGGACCCAGAATGTTAACTCTTATTTCTCTGCACAAATGCTGCTAGGCCTCCTGAGCTTGTCCAGCAATTTCTGTTTATTTTTACTAATCAATTTGAAAATTGTCTTTTAACCCAAAACGTTTGAAAAGCATTCCAATGGAAATGTTCTTGAGCTGCGGTTGGCATGAAAATGTAAACTGAGGTTACAAGAAGCCTTATTCTACATCTTGCACATATTATAGGTAACTTTAGTGTTTGATGCAAATAGTGGGTGTCAAAAGTATATCATTGATTGTTATCTGTCGTGGATATGTAAAAACGATGAAGTATCACTTCCTCATACGTCATGTACATTAATATACACATGTACAGAAAACCAATAACAAACACATTGATGAGAATATTTAACCTGTTGCCTATGTTCTGATTTAAAAGAAAGAAAATATCTTAAATGGCCTACAGTTAATTATATCCATTAGCTCGGTGCACATATTGGGACTGATTTTCAACAAATAGTTAGGACTACAGGAACAATATTATTGATACATTGTTATGACTCTAAAAGGTTGTTGAAGCTCAGATCATGTCACAGTCATTCTTAGACAATTCATTTTGTAAATAACCTGTTTGAACTAAATCAAAATTGGCTCTGGTGAGTATAATTACATGGTATAAAATGCTTTCACTACTGAGTCTGCCTTCCTCAGGTTTATATCAACTTTCAGTTTCACCAGTTTTGTTTCCTGCCACAAACATATACATATCCTGCTGTCAAACCTTTGTGACAGGACCATTCTTACATGACAGATCATCAATTTCTTGTAGATCAGATGGGTTTGAAGATGTCTAAACAAAAGCATGAAAAGAATAATAGGGGCAGGGCATTCTGCTCATGCACCTTGCTTGGTCATTCAATAGAATCACAGCTGATCCAACACTCCTGACCTCCACTTTCCTGCATCTTCCTCATTACTCTTGACTCCCCTACAGATTCAGAAACTATCCAACTCAAACTTATATATACACAAGGACTCTGTCCTGACAGCTGTCTGTGGCAAACTGTTCCAAAGACTCTCAACCCTCAGAAGAAATTGCTCATCTCAAGTCTTAAACTAGGAGTTCCCTAATTCTGAGACTATGCCCTCAGGTCCGAGACTGTCATGACAGAAAACACACTCTTAGTATTTACCCTGTTAAGCTCCTTAAGAAGCCCAGGTATTTCAATGAAATCACCTCTCAATTTGCTAAATTTCAATGAGTACAATTGCAACTGTTTAGCCTTTGCCGGTAAGACAATTTTGCCAATAAGGGATCATCCCAGTGAACCTTCTCTTAACTGCCTTCAATTAAATATCTTTTCTTAAATAAGGGGACCAAAACTGCAGACACGGTCTCACCAACACCTTGTACAATTACCAAAAGCCTTCCATATTTTCATACTCCAAATCCCTTGAAATAATAGCTAACATTTCATTAGCTTTCCTCATTATTGTTGTACCTGTATGCTAGCTTTCTGTGTTTCACGTACAAGTACCCCAAGTCCCTGTGTTGCAGTTTTCTGTAGTTTCTCTCCATTTAAATACTCTATCCTCACTTACAAAATTAACAACTTCACATTTTCCGACATTGGACTCCATTCGCAAAACTTTTGGCCACTCATTTAAATTACCAACCTCTGAAGTTTGCCAAGCCGGTTGATTTTTCTGCAAATATTTCATCTGCTGATTAGATGACATCTTCAGTGCTGTGTAGCCTCCAGACGAAGTGCTGTATAATAATACACAGTGCTTCATCCAGAGGCTGAAGATGTCATCTAGTCGGAAGACAAAGCGTCTGCAGAAAACAAATCAACTGGTTGGGCGAAACGAGCAACAACTTCAACCACAACCCAAGCTACAGATCTTCAGAAACCTTGTCAATATCTCTCTGTAAACTGTTTGTATCCTCCTTCAACTTGCCTTTCCAACTATTTTTGTGTCACGTGCAAACTTGGCTACAATGCAGTTGCGTCCTTCCTCCAAGTCATGATTATCAGCTACAATTTTAAAATAGTTGTGGTTAGAAAGAGTTAATGTTTCCAATCAAGATCACTTACTTGATCTAAAACATTGACTGTTTCTCTCCATAGATGCTGCCGTACCTGCTAAATAATTCTAATATTTTTGTTCCTTTCTCAGGTTTCCAGCATTTTCACTGTTTGCATTTGTACAATTGGAGCTAAGCTCATTCTGGCAGTCAATTAGATCATGACGGATGTGAAACCTAATTCTAATTTCCTCATAATATGCTATTCTTTTGGAAACAGAAAAAAAGAGACAGAATTCAATTACTATTTGTGAAAGTGTGTTCAAATTTTCTATAATCTTTGATTCCTCATCTCACCAAAAATCTGGCTCTAATTTTTAGACGGTGCCCCTGGACCTCCCAGCCATAAAAAATAGTTTCCATCTCTCCTTTCTGCTCCCCTTAATATCTGAAAACTCTGATCAAATTAAACCTTCTCGACTTCTGTGAATGCAACGTTAGTTTGTATATCACTCCGTAATTTAACCAGTAATTTAAAGTTTCATTGGCCGTGAGGGTAGGCTGTGCCTATTCTGTTAACTAAAAATGTTCAAGGAACTCAGCCACCTATCATTATGTACATATTTAAGCAATTTTCTGATAAGAGACACAAAGTTCTATAGTTCCCTCTTTTGTTCTCTCACTTTTCATATCTTTTAATAACCTTTCCCAATAATATCACTGTCTTGAAAATTTCAAAAATCACACAACACCAGGTTCTAGTCCAATAGGTTGTCCTTTAATCAGGTGTACTTCCAAAAGCTTGTACTTCCAAATAAGCCTGTTGGACTATAACCTGGTGTTGTGTGATATTTGTCCAACCCAGTCCAACACTGGCATCTCCACATCTTGGAAATTTCAGTTGACCAAGCAAAACCCCATTACAAGGTTAAAATTCACACAACACCAGGTTATAGTCCAACAGGTTTATTTGGAAGCTTCCAAATAAACCTGTTGGACTATAATCTGGTGTTGTGAGATTTTTAACCTTGTACACCCCAGTCCAACACCAGCATCTCCAGAGTTCGCCATAGCCACTATTTCCATCACCGAGCTCTCCACAACACCCTGTACCAACTCTGAGGTCCCCACCCCTCCGAGGGTGCCTGGCAGATCTGCTGTGCCCTGGGCATTGCAGTTTATATCCAGACTCTGGGCAACTGGGCTGGCACTACATGGGTAATGGTTGATGCTGCAGTGTATGGAATGAGCTGCCAGAGGAAGTGGCAAAGGCTGGTTCAATTGCAACATTTAAAAGGCATTTAGAGGGTTATGGGCCAGGTGCTGGCAGGTGGAACTGGACTGTGCTGGGATATCTGGTCAGCATGGCCGAGTTGGACCAAAGGGTCTGTTGCCTCACAGCATCAGAGACCCAGGTTCAATTCCCACCTCAGGCAACTGTCTGTGTGGAGTTTGTACATTCTCCCAGTGTCTGTGTGGGTTTCCTCCCACAGTCCAAACATATGCAGGTTAGGTGAATTGGCCATGCCCGTAGTGTTAGGTGAAGAGGTAAATGTAGGGGAGTGGGTCTGGGTGGGTTGCCTTCAGAGGGTCGGTGTGGACTTGTTGGACCGAAGGGCTGTTTTGTAATTTCCACATTGTAAGTAATCTAATCTAATCAAATCAATCTCTATAACTCTATCTCCAAATCACATTAAAGGGTGAAGGTGACACACAAAACAGCAGATTTCACCCCTTTATGTGACAATGTATTTGCTGATTTCAATGCTGAACGGCCTGGCTTTAATTTGAAGACGGCCTCTCTCCTATTCTCTCCCCCTGTTCAATGTTTGGTAAACACCCCCGAAGGGCACAAAGACCAAGTTGAAATCAGAGGTTTAAAGAAGGCCTTCAGCTCTCTGTCCTGCACAAGGCTCTTAAACTATAGACTCTGTGCTGACCCCAGCCTCCCTGTCTCAGGGTGAGCTTATCGCAGAAGGAAGCACTTCCGCGGCTGTCTCGCCCGCTACGCTCACGGAGGAAACTGAGGCCCAAGCCGCGGACATTACCTGGTGACCACTTGCCGCCTCCATCATCCCTCCACAGGCAGACTCTTCACGCATGCGTCAGCGGCAGACGCTATCGTCTTGTAGTCGCATGCCGATCGCGTCGCAGGCGGTGATTGGAGCACTGCAACCATATTTGTATAGGAGGAAACCTTCATGCGTGCGCGTGGAGGGGCATGACGGCCATCTTTGTGCAGGGCAAGGAAACTCCTTGATCTTCTTGGTAAAGGAGAATATGCAACGCAGGTGGGACGATTGACGGCCATTTTGGTAAAGGAGGAGCGGCAGGGTGGCCATCCTGGTAAAGGAGAGGATGGCGCCATACCAGACCAAAACCTGGGAGGTTGCATTCAGCAGAGTTTCAAATAACTTAAGACTGTTCACTTGAAATGAATTGTAAAGCAAATGAACACTACGTGTCATATTTGAGATCTTTGAAATCAAGCTTGCGGATGGATATGTCTACTGCTGATTACATCTGGTCCTATATATCTACGTTTGTTCTTAAAGACTTAACAAAGGGTTTTTTGTGTACTACCAAACATTAATCCATTGCAGCAACAAAAACAGAGATTGCTGGAAAAGCTTGGCAGGTTTGGCAGCATCTGTGCTGAGAAATCAGAGGTAACGTTTCAGGTTGAGTCACCCTTAATCGGAACAGTTCAGCAATTTATGTTTTTGTTTCTGATTTACAGCATCTGCACTTCTTTTGGTTTTTATTAATCAATTTCATATGTCCGTTGGTAGCCCTAGACAGTACTCATCTGCTGTCAGTGTTTCTGTTGCATGCAGAACAATGAAAATAGGCACATAAAAACTAGGAGCAGGAGCAGGTCATGCGGCTCTTTGAAACTTGCCTGCCATTCAATATGATCATGCCTGATCCTCTATCTCAATGCTATATTCCTGGTTTCTCTCCATACTCCTTATGCTTTTAATAGCTAAAATACTTACTAATCCCTTTCTTGAATATACCTGTTGACCTGGCCTCCACAGCCTTCTGTGTTAATGAATCCCACAGGTTGACCACACTCTGAGTGAAAGAAATGTTCCCTGCGTTTTAGTTTGCTTCTCTATTGGAATTTTGTCAGTCACATTCTTCGAAACTCTAGTGAATACAGGCCCAGTAGAACCAATCTCTTCTTATAGAATAATCCTGCATTCCCAGTATCAAACTAGTGAACCTTTGCAATATCAGTTCCATCTCCCTTTTTGTGTTTTTTTTTCATTTACGACACTATTTCCAGTTTGTTCCCTTTTTTCACTTTCTTCCAAACATGCTTTAACTGTGACTCAATGTGAACTGAATCTCATTACTTGGAGTACCTGATCTCTCTCGAATTTCCAGTAAGCCCAAATGTTGTGCTAATCCTTCAATTATTTCTATCTTCTTAGCTCTAGCAGGCAGTACTGCTTCCAGTTTACTTGCCCTTTCAATCAACCAGTCTTCTGTGATCTCTTCCAAGTTTGTCAGGGATATCTCTTCTACAACCAAGAAGGCTTTCACAATTTCTAATGCCATCTTATTTTTGTTAGTTCAAAATCTGGTGTTTCTTTTTCTTTCTCACTTACCAGCTCCATATCCAATTTTATGTTTTCTTTATTCCAAAATTTAATGATAAGTCACTGGGATCAAAGTCTGTGTTGTCACAAATGTGAAAAGATTTAGTAAAACTATCCAAAGACTGTAATTTATCTTAATGAGAAATTAAGGTTAAAACACTCACCAGCTTTCTGTGTTGAACAAAAACAAACTTTATTATGAGCAAATTGTCTTTAACCAATGAAAATTTGGAAGAATGACTTGCATAGATCCAGCTTAAGTGTAATTCTTAAATTCCCCTGTTCACAAACAGCAGACACAAAGTAACAGAGAAAACATGGATGTTAAGGGTATAAAAAGAAGAAAAGATCAGGCAAACACAGTTCAATAGCACCAGTCTAGACCACAGATGGATGAGTTCTTTTTTCTCTTCCTTTCAATTCCTTTCTCGTTCTTTGCTATTGTGCACAAAATTGTTTAAGCACTCATGCTTTCTTCCATTCACTTGTTGAAAACTTATCTTTAATTGTCTTCAAAGGCATTTTATTTCTCTTTCAATAGGGGATTTACAGAGAAATGTGAATGGAAGGTAGCTAGTTGTTCCTGGAAACTTTCTGGTGCCTCCACATGAGTGAAATGTTTCAATGTTTTCGCTTACTGGCTGAGTTGCCCTCTGCTATGCAGCATTGCCCCCTCCCCTTTACAAGGTTGGTCAGCTGGTTGGAAGCGAATCAGACTATTGTTGTCCAAGAAATATTAACGAAATGTCTGAACTCAGTACCCAAGCAATTTTACTTCTATATGCAGGCAGAAAGGGAGGTTGTTCTGGAATTCTCCCACCGCAAGTCACACAAAGACAAGGAGAGCAGAAATGTTGAATAAACATGATAAATATACTCACCGTGAAATACCACAGTAGCTCCATCAGTGCAAACGACCTGCACCCAAAACCATGACAAGATTTGACATAAATATGTCTAGAGTCTTGAAACAAAAGAGTTTGGATCCAAGTATGGGGACCTAATAAAATATCATTGTACATCAAGAAAGAAAGTGCTGCAGAATGAGCACCAGCACTCACTAAAGTGCACAACCTGTCAATAAAGGATGGGGCTTATTAGCAGATCGATTAGCAGCTAATGTTTGTCCATTTTAATAAAAGGTAACGAACCACTCTTTGTTAACAATAATCTGACCTCACTCACTTCTAATTCCCTTAAGATGTTAGAGAATATAATTTCTCAATTTATCATGGCGCTGTAGAGAATAGAAAATCCAAAAAGACATATCAGCATGCATTTTCGAAAACACGCTTCTGTGATACACAACATGTGCAAACCATGGAAGAGATCAAGCATTGCTGGGGGGAAGGTATCAAAGAGTACAGTGGGTGAATGGGGGGAGGGATGGAGGTGATAGGTCAGAGAGGAGGGTGGGGAAGGTAGCAAAGAGTACAATG
>NC_057721.1:15898371-15936913 GCF_004010195.1 Chiloscyllium plagiosum | reverse complement strand
TGCAGGATGTGGATGAGATGCGTTGGAGGGCATCTTTAACCACGTGGGAAGGGAAATTGCGGTCTCTAAAGAAGGAGGCCATCTGGTGTGTTCTATGGTGGAACTGGTCCTCCTGGGAGCAGATACGGCGGAGGCGGAGGAATTGGGAATACGGGATGGTATTTTTGCAGGATGTAGGATGGGAAGAGGTGTAATCCAGGTCGCTGTAGAAGTTGTTGGGTTTGTAAAAAATTTCAGTGTCAAGTTGGTCGTCATTAATGGAGGTGGAGAGGTCCAGGAAGGGTAGGGATGTGTCCGAGATGGTCCAGGTAAATTTAAGGTTGGGGTGGAATGTGTTGGTGAAGTTGATGAACTGCTCAACCTCCTTGTGGGAGCACGAGGTGGCGCCGATGCAGTCATCAATGTAGTGGAGGGAGCGGTGGGGAGTGGTGCCAGTGTAACTACGGAAGATGGACTGTTCTACGTAGCCGACAAAGAGACAGGCATAGCTGGGGCCCATACGGGTGCCCATGGCTACCCCTTTGGTGTGGACGAAGTGGGAGGATTTGAAGGAGAAATTGTTAAGGGTGAGGACCAGTTCAGCCAAACGAATGAGAGTGTCAGTGGAAGGGTACTGTTGGGGATGTTGGGAGATGAAAAAAATGGAGAGCCTGGAGGCCCTGGTCATGGCGGATGGAGGTGTAGAGGGATTGGATGTCCACGGTGAAGATGAGGTGTTGGGGGCTGGGGAAACGGAAGTCTTGGAGGAGGTGGAGGGCATAGGTAGTGTCTCAAAAGTATGTGGGGAGTTCTTGGACTAGGGGGGATAGGACAGTATCGAGGTAGATGGAGATGAGTTCAGTGGCTCAGGAGCAGGCTGATACAGTAGGTCGGCCAGGGTGGTCAGGCTTGTGGATCTTGGGAAGGAGGTAGAATTGGGTGGTGAGGGCTTCCCGGACTACGAGGTTGGAAGCTGTGGGTGGGAGATCTCCTGAGGTGATGAGGTTGTGTATGGTCTGGAAGATGATGGTTTGGTGATGTGGGGTGTGGTCATGGTCGAGGGGGCGCTAGGAGGAGGTGTCTTCGAGTTGGCGCCTGGCTTCAGCGGTGTAGAGGTCAGTGTGCCAAACTACCACTGCGCCCCCTTTATCCGCTGGTTTGATGGTGAGGTTGGGATTGGAGTAGAGGGAGTGGAAGGCTGCGTGCTGTGAGGGTGAGCAGTTGGAGTCGGGGGGGGAGGGGGGTAGACAGGTTGAGGTGGTTAATGTCTCAGCTGCAGTTGGAAATGAAGAGATTGAGGGTCGGTAATAGGCCAGTGCAGGGTGTCCGGGTGAATGGAGTGTGTTGGAGGCAGGCGAAGGGGTCCTCAGAGAGTGGGTGGGAGTCCTGATTGAAAAAGTAAGCTCGGAGGCGGAGGCGGCGGAGGGGGATAAAGGTAAGGCCTTTGCTGAGGACTGATCATTTGTCCTCAGTGAAGGGGGGGGGGGGGGTTGCTGGGATGGTGAAAACGTAGCAGGGCTGGGAGCTAGGACCTAGGACCTAGGACCTGGTGTAGGTGTGGAACTGGGAATGGGGGCGGAGCCTGTAACTGGAGTGGGCGTGGTGGTAGGAGGAATGAGGGTGGAGTCACAAGCAGGGGTGATGTTCCCTGCAAGAAGGTGCTATTACACCAAGAAGCTGTAACCGTACACTGGAGACATACATAGCTCATGAAGAGAAGTCAATATGTTCTTCTTACTGGGAAAAGTCACATTTAATACTGGATTCTTACACCATCCTCAGTGCACCATCCTTAGTTCCCTGATCTTTCTGCTACAAATAAATGTTACAGGAGATACAATACATCTCAATACAAACAAGGATCAAGAGCAGGCCCTTTGAACCTGCTCCACCATTCAATAAGATTGTGGCTGCTCTGATTTTTAACCATGAATCTGCATTCCTGCAAACCCTTGATAACCTTGGTAATCAAAAA
The DNA here is from genome assembly GCF_004010195.1 of Chiloscyllium plagiosum. Taxonomy (NCBI): domain Eukaryota; kingdom Metazoa; phylum Chordata; class Chondrichthyes; order Orectolobiformes; family Hemiscylliidae; genus Chiloscyllium; species Chiloscyllium plagiosum. The sequence goes on along the minus strand of NC_057721.1, from coordinate 15,934,959 downwards.
TCTATCTGTCTCTGACTGGCTCATACATGGCCCACGTGTGGGTAAGAAGAGCAAACACAGATGCAGACAGATTTAGATATGAGAGAACAGTCCAAGAGGGAGCAAATGAATTGAAGTCCATCAAAATACCACACCAAGCATACAATGAGATGAAGACAGACTAGGCACTTCACATATAGCATTATTGGTGTCAACCTTATATCTGTCCAGCACAACTTGTACCTTTGTGACCTAAGGAGTGTTAAATACATCACATAAACAACATGTGAACATTGCAAATCCCAGGATTTATCATGAGAAATCTAAGCAAATGTGATCAAATAGTCAAGTTTGCTGCATCACAGGCTTTGGTATGTCCCAAGCTGAGGGATACAGAAATGGTCACCTTTTTTCTAAGCCTCGTTGTAAACAGGGAACGGTTCAATAACACACTCAGTGGTTTGTCTTCAACAACTATACTACAGCCTCCAGTGTTACGTCTCTGCTGGACTCAACTGAGTGGACTGCAGTGCAATAGGAAAGGCAGCTGAGTAGGTTCACTGTATCCTGTAAAGCAATTTGTGAAGGAGTTGCAATTAATACTGTATTTCACTTAAGATTAAATACGCTGTCGGCTGCAGAGGAGAAAACACCAATTAGTTTCTGCGTCTCCAGTGTGACACTCAAACTTATCTAAACAGCTTCATACCAAATACTATAAGAGATTGGAAAAACAACTTACAGGAATAACAACCCAAACCACAAGCAGACATTTACATTACTCATGAAAAGGGAAACAAGAGAGAACATCAACAGGATGCCGGTGGAGTAGGGCTCCTGAGCTGGAACTCATCCACTCCGACTGCTGTTCTTTCTTTCTTTCTCTCTCTGTACTCTTACTTACCTCTTGTCCTGAACTCAGATGGCATCTGCAGCAACAAGAGTCCCTGAGGACCTTGAGTGTGCCCAATGCACCTAGAACAAGCCCAGCGCTGATCTCCAGTGGGCCCAGCATGTGGACCTCAGTGGAGCCCAACGTGGAGGAGAGTAGGCCCAGTCCACCTCAATAATAGTCATAAGTCATAGAGATGTGCAGCATGGAAACAGACCCTTCAGAACAACTCATTGATGGTGACCAGATCTCTTAAATAAAGCTAGTCCCATTTGCCAGCATTTGGCCCATATCCCTCTAACCCCTTTTTATCAATATACCCATCCAGATACCTTTCAAATGTTGTATTTACACCAGCCTCTACCATTTCCTCTGGTAGCTCCTTCCATACAAGCACCACACTCTGTGTGAAGAAGTTGCCCCTTAGGTCCCTTTTAAATCTTTCTCCTCTCATCCTAACCCTTTGCCCTCTAGTTCTGGACTCCTCCACTCCAGGGAAAAGTCCTTGTCTATTCATCCTAGCCATGGCCCTCATGATTTTATAACCCCCTATAAGGTCACCCAGGAGCCTCCAATGCTCCAGGGAAAACAGCCCCTGCCTATTCAGCCTCTCCCCGATAGCCCAAACCCTCCAACCTTGATAACAATCAAGCCCAGTGCAAAGGAAAGTGGGCCCAGCCTTGACCTTGAGTGAGCCCTTACTTACCTTCTTGGGAGAGTACAGAACCTGGAATCGGAATCAGTGGCTGCTATGTTGGTGGAGGGGATGTTGGTGAGGTAAGCCGAGTGGCAAGCGATGGCGCCCGAGGATCTTTGTCGGTTGGGTCCAGCGCTGGTGGAGGCAGCGCGGTGCCGAATGGGCATTGCGGCATCATCGATGAGGTGGGCCTAGCGACGAGAGATGCGACTCTGACTTTGGTTGGTCCAGTGCAGGCAGTGGCAAGGCAGTGACGCAGGAGAATTGGCCCAGCGGCAAAAGATGGCACCTGAGGATTGGCAACTTTGACATTAGTTGGATCCGGTGTAGATGGCAGCAAAAGCAATGGAAGAGGGATGGTGGCAGAGGCATTATTAATGGTGATAAGCTGCCTCAAGACTGATAGACTCTCTTTAAGCTCTGCCTGAGTTTATTTTCCTCATTCTTAAATTATTCAAAGTGGTGCTGAGTCATGCTTTTCACTGCATTTTATTGTATTGTTACTGTGAAATACATATGACAATAAAATAATTTATTAATTTGATTGGAAACAAGGGGGAGGTATGGAGGATGGAATCCATACAGAAACCACACCATCTCTGGATGATGTTGCTGTACAGTGATATCTAATTTTAGTTCTGAAAACCACAACTTGATGGTTCCAGCACAGAAGGAATCCATTCAGCCTGTCATGTATGTGCTAGTTCTTTATAACATCTTACCCAGTCCCATTCCACCACCTGTCCTTCTGGAGCTGCTGTTTTGTTCATAGATAATTATCTAATTCCCTTTTGAAAACCTCGATTGAAGATCTCTCCGCATACTCTCAGGCAATGCATCTCACATCCTAACCACTTAATACATTAAAAAAAATCCTCATGTTGCTATTGAATCTTTTGCCAATTGCCACCATTGGTGCCCTCTAGTTCTGCCATCAATGAGAAGAATTTCTCTTTATTTACTCTGTCCACATCCCTCATGACTTTGAACACTGCCATCCAAGTTCTTCAGTTTATACATGCAACTAAAGTTCCACATGCCTGCAATCATTCTTATGAGCGTTTTCTGCACAGTCTCTAATGCCTTCAAGTGTGATGCCTAGAACTGGAGTCAATTCTTTAGATGACACTGATTAGTGTTTTTTACAAGTTTATTGTAACTTCCTTGACTTTGTACTGTGTGCACCTATTTATAGAGCCTGCAAGCCTTTATGCTTTTTAAATTGATTTTTCAAACTGCACTGCCACTTTCAATGATTTGTAGATATATAGATATATACGCCCAGATCACTCTGCTCCTGATCGAATTGTACCTCATATTTTATACCAAAATGAATCACTTCACACTTCTCTGCACTAAATTTAATCTGCCACTTGTCCACCTGTTACATCAACACACCTACAGCTTTTTGCAAATTAACACTATGCTTGTCACAGTTCATCTTGCATTAATTTGAAAAAAAAGTGTAAATTGAAGTTTGAATTCATACTTTTTCTTTAGTTTCTCTTTCTTTTTTGCAGATGCAATGTTTTGCACTAAGCAAGAATTAAAAATAGGGAATTAGCTTTATTGTGATGTCTTTGATGTCCTTAGGACATCCCAAATTGCGTTACAGTGACTGATTTAATTTGCAGAATAATCATAGTTGTGCAGGTCACTGAACAGACTCTGTTTCTAACTGCTTTATTTTTGTTTCATAATAGGCACTTTGTGGAAAGGTTGAGTAGAATCTATGAGCCCTTGCCGGGCAAGAGCATGCTATTCCACAGTAGGCAGGCTTAGAATTTTTGATGGGCTTTTAGATGCTGAGTGATCACCATAGTTGCAAAGGCGATTTATATTTCCAGCCGTGTTGGGGTAGTTGTGTTCAGTAGAACTTCTGTAATGCAGATGCCTGGTTCCCCGCCTGGTTCCCCCTTCCTTTATTTTGCTGTAACTGTATCAAAACATAATCCTTATTGGTTAGGCTTCTGCGTGCTACATGTTATTTTTTTCTTCTGCTTCACCCACTCAAAGAATTTTGGGTGATTTGTTGCATGACGCAAAATCGAAATAAAAGTTGTCAGCAAGACAGATAGTAGGAAGAAATGATTCTTTTTAATTCATTCATGGGTTGTGGTATTGCTATCTCGGCCAACATTTATTACCTGTACCTAATTGCCTTTGGGAAGACAGTAGTGAATGCACCTGTGTACCTTGCTGGACTATATCAGAGGCCAATTTCAACAAAATTGCTGTGGGTCTGGAATCAGTCAGGCCTGGCAATGATGGCAGATTTCCTCCTCTAATAGACGTCAGTGGTTTTGACAATCTGGTTGCTTTTCTTTCCTGATTTATTTAACTAACTGGAAAGAGAACTTTGTGGTACAGCAGTTGTGTCCCTATCTCTGGGCCAGAAGCTCCATCTTCAAGCCCCCCCCTGAGGGCATGGGATATGTGTGGCCAAGCAGGCTGTTTATTAATCTTTAAATCCAGGTGGTAGGATTGGAAGAGTTTCCTGGTCAGTTAGAGCCATGGAATAATTGCAGTATAGCAACCTCCCTACATTAAAATTCTCCACAGAACAGGTCTTGCCAATGAAAAGCATCATCCTCATTCCAATGGACCACGATCCAACTGAAGTATCTTTGGCTACCACAGTGAGAATGGAACTCAAGTCTGTGGACTGTTGGTCCAAGCTGCTGGATTATATATCCCTAAAAATAAAGCTGCAATGCGACTATATAATGTGTGTATTGCTATAGAAGTCAAACTCAATGGGAAAATAGACACAAGGGAACAAGAAGTACAAAATATGCTGTTCATATTAGATGTATCCGATGGGAAGAGGCTTGTGTGGAGCATACATATTAGTTCCTGCATCTTTCATAGAATCTCTACAGTGTGGAAACATGCCATTTGGCCCAACACTGTAGAGATTCCAACAGTCCACACTGACCCTCCGAAGAGTATCCCACCCAGACCCATTCCCCTACCCTATTACTCTACATTTTCTATGACTAATGCACCCAACCTACACACCGCTGAACACCATGGGCAACTTAGCATGGGAAATTTACCTAACCTGCACATCTTTGGACCGTGGGAGGAAACCCACGCAGACACCGGGAGAATGTGCAAACTCCACACAGTCACCTGAGGCTGGAATCAAACCTGGTGCTGTGAGGCAGCAGTGCTAACCACTGAACCACCATGCTGCCCAGTTCCTGTGGTGATACCTCTGCCCAGATGACCCAAGGGAAGGTCCATGCATTTTTCACTGGTAAGCTTGAAGTTCTTTGCAATTGGTGCATAGTGGAGAGACTAAAATTCAAAGCGGATACAGGAATTAAAATTATAATGTCATTATACCAGTTTTAATTTGGAATTAATTGATCAAAGGAGTACCAAGTGATTATGTGATTCCATATGATGATTTTATCACACAAGTTGAAACCCAAAGTAGTAGATCAAGTGGCCTGAATGGCCCTTTTCTATGCTAAAACTACATCAAATGTTATGAAGTGGAAGGCGTGTACTGCATTTTTAAGAGAGAGTGAATGCTGTTTTGAACTGAGATGTTATATTCTTTGAATTGTGGAATTTGTGGGTTCTCTGTCACACATATTTTAACAGATTTTAACAGGCGAGGTGAGCTTTTCTGGGTGTTTGGTTTAATTAACAACGGGGTTTACCTCCGTGTGGTATCACTAATGATCTCGCTTGTTGCCTGTTGTGATGAACACAAGAACAAAAGAATTAGGAGCAGAAGTTGGTGACTCTGCTCTTTGAGGCTGTTTCAACTTTTGATATGATCATGATTGATCTCACCTTGCCCTCAACTCCGTTTTTCTGCCTACTCTCCATAAACCTTCACCCCATTACTAATTAAAAATCTATCTATTTTCTCCTTAAATTTACTCCATGCCTCAGCATCCACCACACTCTGAGGTAATGAATGCCACTGTATTGGCAAGATGGTGGCAGAGTAGGACGCTCCACCCGGAGCCCCTCTGCTTCGCCTGTTCTTTCTGTTTCTTTTCTTTTTGTACTGTCTTTTTATCAGTCCCAGGGCAGCGTACGGGGAAACCCAAGTCCTGGAGCAGTGTGAAGGGATTCTCAAGTGCCAGAACAGCACTAAGGGAAGTGAGTCCCAGTACAATTGAGAGGAACAGGTCCTGGAGTGGCACAAGGGAAAACAGCTCCTGGAGTAGTGCGAGGGGAAATGAGTCCTGAAGCAGTGCAAAGGGAAACGAATCCCAGTACACGTGAGAGGAATGAGTCTTGGAGCAGCGCTAGGGGAAACAGGTCCTGGAGCAGAGCGAGGGGAAACGAGTCCTGAAGCAGTGTGAGGAGAATCCTGAGTCCCGGAGCAGCATGAGGGAAAGTGAGTCCCAGGACAGTGCAAGAGGAACGAGTCCTGGAGCAGCACTCGGGGAACCCAAGTCCTGGGGCAGTGCGAGGGGAAGTGAGTCCCAGTGCAGCACAAGAGGAATGAGTCCTGGAGCAGCACCAGGGGAATCCTGAGTCCCGGAGCAGCACATGGGGAAATGATTTCTGGAGGAGTGCAAGAGGAGTCCTGGGTTCTGGAGCAACGTGAGAGGAATGAATCCTGGAGCAGGGTAAGGGGAAGCGAGTCCTGGAGCAACGCATTTTATGTTGGTGCAGCTGAGTGTGGGTGCGGAGCGGACTGGAGGCTTGGAATGGAGTGGGACTGTTGTTGGATTGGGGCCTGGCATGGGCGGTCAGACTACATGCTGAGCTGCTGCTATTGGAAATCCTTTACTGGACTGTAATGCCAATCCTTTAACTATGTTATAAGTATCTTATTCCTAACTTTATTTTAGACACTGCAAGTAATGCTACTAGTTTTCCTTTTATTCCTCTTTTGTATCCAAGATTTGTATCTCAGTACTTGTATATAAGATGACACTATTAGAGGTAGCCATTGTAAAAACCTTTCACTGTACTGCTTACTTCTGTACCGGAGTACACATGACAATAAAGGATGGTCTATTCTATTTTATTCATTTTTTCAGATAGTGCAAGCCAGATTTATTCTCAATATCTCTTATTTATACAAATGAAGTACAACAAATTTGATTCCTGAATGCTATACCTACATTCATACAGGTTACAGTGGTAATATTGGCCTCAGGAGTCATTATGTGACAAGTCTTACAGCTTAGCAGAGTCACCTGGATAAGATGTTCCACCTTCAACATTTAGAAATCTGGCTGACCCGTCTTCAGTTTACTGTAGTACATGTTCACAGGAAATAACTTGTACTCATCATTGGGTATTACCTTATTCCATGGCACAGCATTATTCTTGTGATGAAGGTTCACTGTGTGTTATTACTTGCAAACCTGAGTTCTAAAGTGAAAAGACCTGTTTAGACTTACGTTTGATTTGTATTTCTACATCGTGTCTTTTGAAAGGGTAGGACATAGTTTTAGTTTCATTTTAGATTTTTTATGTAATTGGTGACAGGATATCTGAAGTTTGCTGATACATGCACTTTTTGTCAGGCTTGAGTGGACTTGAAGGTGAACAATTCATTGCACAAGAAAGAAGGGTAGGAAAGAGAAAGAAAAGCTGCTGTTACCTAGCAATAAGATACCTTATGACATAGGGAGACAGAAAGACAGAAGTATCCAGAAGGTCAGGAAGCATGTATAGGTTTCTTTCAGAGAGAAGTGGGTCATTCAGGGAAAAAGGCCAGTAACAGCTATTATGCAGCCTCGCAATCCTAAAAACTGTCAGCGCAGAACAAGTGGTTTAATGTCAGAAGACTAAAGTTCCAGAAACAGAAGGCCATAGATGTTAAAAAAATTGTGAGCTGCATTAGGAGTTTGTATAATGGTCTCAAGAGAGACATTAACTAAAACAAAATAGCATCAACTGTATCCAGAAATATGCTCTGGTGTCAACTGAACAGGGAACTTTAAAACGGAAAAAAACCCTCAAAAACTACAAATGCTAGAAATCAGAAACAAAAACAGAAATTGCTGAAAAAACTCAGCAGATCAGGCAACATCTGTCGAGAGAAAGCAGATTAACATTTCTGGTTGAGTGACCCATCTTCAGAACTTCTGAAGAGTCAGGCCAGCTCTTCACTGCAGATTGAGTGTCTGTAAGCAATATTTGTGGGTAAAAGTGTTGGTATCTTGTTTTTCATATTTCTAATAATTCTTATAAGTTGTAAAATAGTTCATTTCATTTGTTTTTCTGTGTAGTAAACATTGATGTTCTTTTTTTCAAAGTACATTGGCAGCTTTTTATAAAAATGCTCAGTGACTGACTATCATGGTAGCTTAAAATAAAAATGAACTCCATCAAGTCAGGTTTTTCAGTGGAATTGATTTGTCCAGTATTACCATCAGCTGGGATCGTAGCAGTGGAATGTAATCTTAATTGATTCTTTCCCTTGGTCCAACAACTCTTTGGATACTTGGTAGCATCAAGCACCACTTGACACAGGGGACTTTCCACAATCGAGACACTCCTTAACTGTGTGTTATGCAGAATGTCCTTTTGGGGCTCAACAATGTTGTGTGCTACTGTGGCCGCTGCTATTCCTCAAAAACAGGGTTTCTGGCCCTGTGATTTTATGGTCAAATGAAACAGTATGAATACAGATCATATTCAACAAGGCCATGCTTGCAAAACCTAACACAAAACATTTACTTTTAGGTTAGCTTCTGTGATTGAGCAAATCAAACTGAATAATCCTGGGTCTGCTTGTTGCTCCATGTTAAAAACAACTTAAAGTTATAGTGTGAGTAATTTATACTTAGTGGAACTGACAAATATTTATCATCTGGGAACCATTCATGCAAGCAAATGGAACTGTTCAAGTCATGCACTTTTTTTGTGCTATCTAGGGGAAACAGGGGCCTATGGGCAATGCTTTAGCCCAGTCAGTCAACTTGCCAGTTAATCAGCTATCTTTTCTCCATTGTATTGTTGTGATTGTGTGAAATTTGGCATTCTTGCATTTGTCTTGATGAATATAGGATGAAAGCTTCAGCAACATGTCTCCCTCTTTAGCGATATTAAAGTTTTATGCTACCAAATGTCTGCTGATAGGCTTTCCTGGCTCCTATTTATGCATGTATAGTAGCCCTAATTTTGTTTTATTCATTCACGGGATGAGGGCATCGTAGGCCAAGCCAACATTTATTGCCCATAGGGCAGTTAAGAGTCAACCACATTGCTGTGGGTCTGGAGTCACATTTAGGTCAGACTGGCAGTCTCCTTCCCCAAAGGACATTAGTGAGCCAGATGGGTTTTTCCAACAATCAACAATGGATTCAAGGTCATCATTAACCTCTTACTTCCACAGTTTACTGAGTTAAAACTCCATTAGCTGCCATGGCAGGATTTGAACCCTGGTCCCTAGAATATTACCCAGGTCTCTGCATTAACAGTCTAGTGATAATACCACAAGGCCATCGCCACCTCCTAATTTTTTTCCTACATCTTTTTCGTCTACGGGAATATAAAGTCTTAATATAAATCTTCAGACAAACTATCGATCTAAACTCTTGTGTTATCCTACTTGTTCACCACAAGATTTTCCCAAATAAATATCAACAAGCAATTATTTGAGCATTTGTATTTTATTGGCATCTGGCATTATTAAACGTTAAATAGCCTAATCACTTCATACAGACATATTGTTATCTTTTTGTTGTTAGTTTGTTATTGAACTAAGTTCTAAATATTTTTAAAAATGAAGTATTTGTGCTTGATCCTGAGTTATTCATAGTTTTGTGGCTTGTCATCTCTGTCTGGCTTTACTGTCACATTAAACTATCATGGTTTATCAGTAGGTGGCAGTATTAGATAAGATTGTCAAACTATCAGTATATCTCATGTTAATAATTTACCACGAAAACAAATTTGGTTGTATATTCAGAAACACAGGAATCAGAAACTAATTTATGGTTTAATATGTTCATGTTATTTTTATGTATTTATCTGTGTGATTAAACCTTACTGAAAAAAACAACACGTGCATTAAATGCAGTGATTTTCATTTTTCTGTCCTCTTTGCACAGATAGCCTGAAGAAATATTGTTCTTTAATTAACACTCAAGATGTTGCTCTGGTGTATAAAAACAGAATAAATACTTTTATAGTTCATTCATGGGATGAGGATATCTCTGGCTCAGTATTTATGGACCATCCTGCGGTGCCCTTGAGAAGGTGTTGATGAGCTACCTGCTTGAACTGCTGCAGTATTAACATTTTAACTTGTTTCTGAAGTATATTTTTTGAGACATTGGGAGTAACACCTTTATGAAGGAGACTGTTAATGGTTGCATCTACCCTTTTATAGATGGGGCACAGTAGTGAATTCAAGTTAAGAAACAGGTGGAAGGAAATCCAGTATATTTGCAAATGTAATTTCAGAGAATGTGGGCAATTTTACTTCACAGAATTACAAAATCACAAAATTGTTACAATGCAGAATGATATTATTTGGCACATCATGTCCACACTAGTTAACTAGTGCCAATCTCCTGCCTTTTCTCCATATCTCTGCATATTATTGTAATCCAAATAATCATCCAATGCCCTCTTGAATGTATCAACTGAACCTGCCGCCACCATATATCCAGGCAATGCATTCCATACCCTAACTAATCACTGTGTGAAAGTTGCTTTCTCTCATCACCCTTGCTTCTTTTACACATCGGTTTTAATCTATGCCCACCGTTCTTTTGTCTTTTATGAGCAGTAACAGCACCTTTCTATCCAACCCACTCATGATTTTGAAAACCTCTATCAAATCTCCTCTCAGCCTTCTTCTCTCCAAGGACAACAGTCACAACATCTTCAATCCATCCTTGTAACTGAAGTTTTTCATTCCCGGAACCATTTCTGTAAACTTGCTTTTGCATTCCCTCCAGTGCATTCACATCTTTTCTATAAGGTGGTGCCTTCAACTCTACACAATACTCTAGCTGCAAACTGTTACAACACAGAGGTCAAACCCCTCTGTTAATTGAAACCAAACATCCAGAGAAGCTCGCCTCACCTCATAATCTGTTCAAATGTGAGTGAATGTCAGATTTATGTTCATCTACATAAAGTGATAAGTGATTTCCACTTTTTAAGGAAATTACAATTTATTTTCTTAACTCTAATAATGAACACTGAACAAAAATTATTCACAAATCCAAGCCCCCCTTTCTCTTAACTACTTACACCTGACTCCAACTCTATAAAAGTGCTGTTCCAATACCACATTACATTAACGTAATCTCAAGACTTAAAGTGATAAGTGATTTCCACTTTTTAAGGAAATTACAATTTATTTTCTTAACTCTAATAATGAACACTGAACAAAAATTATTCACAAATCCAAGCCCCCCTTTCTCTTGACTACTTACACCTGACTCCAACTCTATAAAAGTGCTGTTCCAATACCACATTACATTAACGTAATCTCAAAACCGCACAATCTGTCTTCTCCGCTGTCTTCAATCTTCCGTCTCATCTCCCTGGGTCTTCTTTATTTCCTTTTTACTGCGGTTATGTTTTACATGAAAAGGTACCTTTGATAGAGAGTGTTCTCTAATTTCTTTGAGAGCAAGATGTTAGATGGACGGTTAACTCTCTGGCTCTACAACAGTTGCTCTTCCTCTAATTTATAAATATTGGGTTTATATACCCCCCCATGACACATTAATTTCTTATAACCTGATTGGTTTCCTGGTGTCAAAACAATAAAATTCAGATTCCATTGGCTTCTGGTATCCTGGGCATAAATTAATTGGTTACATTTGAATTGTTGTCAAAACAACATCAAAACTCAGATATCCATTTAACAACCAATTGTTAGATTTGGAACAGCCTGATCTTTAGCTCGCAACTGTGGCTGTACGTTAGGATAGAAAGTACTTATCTGAATTTAATACATGCTTTCGACTTCATAACAAATCTAACTGCTCCTTCATCAGGTGGTTTAGGATCAGTTGCCTGATGACCACTGTTATGAAGATCTGGGTCTATTTTGAGACAGGTTAAAAGCAGCAGAACTACCGGACACAGCACCAAGTGTTCTCAATAAGGTAACGATGTATGTAACACTTGGTCGAACAACTTGATTATCACGTTGCCTGGAGACAAAAACAAATCTGAATTAAACGCCGAAAAAATACTAATTTCCATTCAAGATTGAATTGAGTACATTGACAATCTTAAAAGCCAATGACACACTCCGATGCTCTGGGGTATCAGACCGGGGGAAGATTGAACAGTTGAGAGAAGAACTGCCAAGTCCTGGCATGTAACAGACTGCTTGAAAAAAAATCTCTTAAAAGTACCTTTTCAGTCAGTAACCTGTAATGCAAAAATTCCTAACAAGGACAAGAGAAGATGCAGGAAGATCTGAAGACAAGAACCTAAAGCTGCCTGATTTTGAGATAAGATGTGCTTGTTTTGTAAATCTTAATTGGGAGTTTTCTCGGACTAGTGTTGCAGAAGAGTAGGTAAAAGATAGGTTAGAGAAAGAAATTGTAAATTGTGGTTGGTTAATTATTCTCTGTTATACTTTAAGAAATAAAGTTGTTAATTTTTACTTTACATAGTTCTTAGCCACTTGAATTTTAAGACCATAAGACATAGGAGTGGAAGTAAGGCCATTCGGCCTATCGAGTCCACTCCGCCATTCAATCATGGCTGATGGACATTTTAACTCCACTTACCCGCATTTTCCCCGTAGCCCTTAATTTCTTGTGACATCAAGAATTTATCAATCTCTGCCTTGAAGACATTTAGCGTCCCGGTCTCCACTGCACTCTGCGGCAATGAATTCCACAGGCCCACCACTCTCTGGCTGAAGAAATGTCTCCGCGTTTCTGTTCTGAATTTACCCCCTCTAATTCTAAGGCTGTGTCCACGGGTCCAAGTATTCTTGCCTAACGGAAACAATTTCCTAGCGTCCACCCTTTCCAAGCCATGTATTTTTACAGATTACTGCACAAGATAAATCTTTTCTGTGTTGCTGGTTTTAAATTAAGCAGGGGAGTTTACCCCATGTCGTAACATAACCACCTGATGAAGGAGCAGTGCTCCAAAAGCTAGTGCTTCCAAATAAACCTGTTGGAGTACAACCTGGTGTTGTGTGATTTTTAACTTTGTTTGCCCAGTCCAACACTGGCTCCTCCACATTATCACTTTATGTAGATGAACATAAAACCTACTAATGCTGGATACTGGTTGCCAAATGTGCAAATAGGGTGGCATGGTGGCTAAGTGGTTAGCACTGTTACCTCACGTTGCCAGGGCTCGAGTTCAATTCCAGCCTTAGACAGCTGTCTGTGCGGAGTTTGCACATTCTCCCTGTATCCAAAAGACATGTGGGTCAGGTGAATTGGCCATGCTAAATTGCCCATAGTGTTAGGTGCATTAGTCAGAGAGAGATGGGTTTGGGTGGTTTATTCTGTGGAGGGTTGGTGTGGACTTGTTGGGCCGAAGGGACTGTTTCCACACTGTAGGGAATCTAATCTACCTTTCGAGGTGCTACCTCTTCATCAGGTGGTTGTGGAGCAGGACCAGAAGACACAGAATTTATAGCAAAAGGGTTACAGTGTCACGGAGTTTTAATGATATATTAAACAAACTCAGATTAATTCTTGCATCTTTTAAGAAGGGATAATCTAGTTTAGGCTCTTTAATATGTAAATTCGAAAACTCCTTTTAAGCTCCATTCTCAAGGTGGCTTCAGTTTATCTAACAATACGTGCTACCTTAGCTCAGACAATGGATTAAACGTGTGTGCGTTGCAGTGGAGTCACCTGTAGTGCCTCATGAACCCAAGGTCCCAGTTGAGGCCATCCCCACAGGTATCAAACTTGGCTATCAGCCTCTGCTCGGCCACTTGTGTTGTTGCCTTGGAGGATGGTCACTCGAAGGTCTGAGGCCAAATGTCCAGGAGCGCTGAAGTGTTCCCTGACTGGGAGGGAACACCTCTTTCAGTTGATCATTGTGCGGTGTCCATTTAGCCATTGTCGTAGCTTCTGCTCGGTCTCGCCAATGCACCATGCCTCAGGGCATCCCTGCCTGTAGTGTATGAGATAGTCAACGTTGGCTGAGTCACATGAGTACTCACCGTGTACATAGTGGGAGGTGTCCCCATGTGGTGGTATCCGTGTCGACACTCTGACATGTTTTGCAGTGGCTGCCATGTCAGGGTTGTGTGATGTCATGGCAGATGTTGCCCTGAAGGCAGGGCAGTTTGCTGTGAACAATGATCTGTTTAAGGTTTCGTGGTTGCTTAAAGGCGAGAAGTGGAGGTGTAGCGAAGGTCTTGGTGAGGTGCTCATCCTCACTGATAATGTGTTACAGGCTGCGAAGAACATGGCATTGTCTTTTAGCTCCCAGAAAGTACTGTACAAGGGTCATTGTCGAGTCCATGGTCCACAAAAATGCCCAGCAAAGGTACAAGGTGGTCATTGAGCTTTGCCAGGGCAAGCACCACTGTCTTCCTTCTGCAATCTCACTACCTCTGTCACTGCACTTACCTCTCACCAAGACCCATGCTCTGTCACTCTCACCATCTTCCCACACTCACTCCCACACACCCCCACCATGTATGCCATTAACCCTGCATGCACTCTACCCTACCTACTCACTCACCTAGCACTCCGCATCAGATTTGACCCACATAGGCCAGCACTAACAGCTATGCTACTCACTTTCATCTCACTCAATCCTTTTCTTTGTGTCATTCCTGGAGAAAACAGTCCACAGTAAGACTGAGCGAGACAGAATGATGCAGAGAGGGTGGTATGTTTTGGATGCCAAGGTCTGTGGACAGGGTGCATGTAATCAGATGATAATGAAAGGTGACCTGAAATGTTGGTGACGGATGTCTGAGACAGAGGATTTCATAAAGGAATCTTGGTTAGCTTCACGTCATCTGGCAACATTTCTTGCAACTGATCAGCTCACTGTGGATTGTAGGAGATAGCACGCTTTGCTGTGGTCACCCCCTCTGCACCCTGCCCTTGTGTCACAATACTAGATCCTGTTCGGCTAAATCTTTGACACAAATCCCTAAAATTAAGAACTGTAAATACAGAGACCTGATGCTGTGATGAATCACCAACCTCACACTGTAATGAATGCCACAGAATTGGCGGCATGCTACTTTCAGTCACTGCAACCATTTTAGTGCTTATGCAGCAACAATGCCATTTCATTCATTCTCCTTAGATTGACAGACTCCCTGTAGGGGGTGCTAATAGCTCTGGAATATATACAGAATACTTGAAGGCTCACAGAAAATGGTTGCGCAGGACTACAGAAGAATCGGAAAGGCAGAAGGAATCGTAGATCTTGGTGTGGTTCCTCTTCAGAAGTATGTGTACAGTACTATAAAATAACAACAAAACAAACTTGTATTTACATAGCACCTTTAGCTCGGAAGCTGCCCAATTGTAATGAAACAAAACTTTACACTGAAATGTTGAAGGAAGTATTAGTGCAGCTGACCAAATGTTGGAGTATAAGTAGCCTTGAAGTGGAATTTTAAGGGAGGGAGAACCATAAAGGACAAAGACTGAGTGTTAGTATTTCAATTCCTGCATTGAACAGGCAGTTGAAGACAGGTTAGCCAACAGTGGAGCAATTAAAAATGGGGATACTTAGGAAGCTGGATTTAGAGAAGTTCATGCATCACATTGGTTCATAGGTCTGGAGATGATTAGACAGGTAGAGTGAGCTGAGGCCATGCATTGGTTTAAAAACCAGGTGAGAATAGGCAAATTGAGTTGGTGTTGGAGCAGAAGACTGGAGATCACTGAGTACAGAGGGAATGCATGAATGTGTTAAATGTTAAGCACTGCAGCTGGATTTTGGGTCAGCTTGAAATCTGGGGTGGCACAGTGGCTCAGTAGTAAGCACTGTTGCCTCACAGTGCCAGAGAGCTGGGTTTGATTCCCGGCTGAGATGACTGACTGTGTGGAGTTTGCATGTTCTCCCTGTGTCTGTGTGGGTTTCCTCTGGGTGCTCTGGTTTGCTCTCACAATCCAAAGATTGTGCAGGTCAGGTGAATTGGCCATGCTAAATTGGCCATAGTGTTCGGTGCATTAGTCAGGGGAAAATATAGGGGAATGCATCTGGGTGGGTTACTCTTCAGAGGGCTGGTGTGGACTTGTTGGGCCAAATGGCCTGTTTCCATACTGTAGGGAATCTAATCAAATCAAGTGTATGGAGGGTGGGAGATAGGAGACTGACATAAAGAGGAGAGAGAGTCAGTAATGGGGCCAATGGAGCCATTAATAATATTAGCTAACACTGGATTAAGAAGGGAAATTGGATGGTCAGCAGTTTGGTGGGAAGAGGGTTGGGAAGCAGTAGGATGGTCTTATTGACAAGATGAACTTGGGGGGACAAGAAAGAAAATAACAGAGAAATGGTGAAAGGGATTAAGTCAGGACTAAGGCGGGGGAAAGCTTCAGAAAACTTTAGCCTTTTCACCCAGGGGAAAAGAACAAAGCAGCAATGCCTGCCTGAAAGGGAAATCCATAGATTCCTTGCAATTATTGTTGGGAATAAAGATGGAGGATGCTGGTTTAAGTAAACAGTTTTATAGAGAAGAGAAACTGGGGAATACCTATGACAGTGGGCAGTTTTGATAGGGGAGAGCATAATTCAATTGTACTTCATGTCATCCTGCTAGATCAGATGATAAATGATTAAACCAATTGTCTACCAAAACTATTAAAGCCTTTTGAACCAAAGGGAACAGAGAGGTGTGTCATAACAGATAATAGGTAAAAGATTAATGGCTTTAAAGGGGACAAAGGCATCAGTGGTGGAAATGGAGATTGGCTACTGCAGAATCCTAATGATGAATGGAGGACTAGATTTAAAGGGGCAATTGTAAGTTACCCGAGGGGGACCGATTCATTCTATGGCCCGACACAGAAAAAAAATCAAATAGGGAGAGGGAATAGTGATTTATAAAGAGAGAGAGAGATGAAACTGGGGTCAAGCCTGGCATTATCTCTGATTGCGATGTTGGAAATAGTGAAATCGAAGGGGTAGCCAGGAAGATAGGTCATGGAGTTTGTACAGGAAACATTTAGGAAAGATAGAAACGCTGTGAATTCAGAGAGAGCAAGATGAGCAGTGAACATGCCAGTCAGCCAAGTTAGTGTTTTTTTGCATTTAATGGAAACGTTTATTTGATTTATGGTGGTTTGGTTTATTAAATGCAGAGTAAATCTGTCTAATTATATGAATTGTTGAAGTAGGTTCCAGCATGGCAGATGGCCTGGCTGTACTGATTAATGACCTACCCTCTGTCTCTCAATAAACTGATTCTGTTCAACTGTGTTCAACACTTCAGTAGCACACCTAACTCACTTTTCTTAAGAGGAAGACATTGTTTTTCAGCAAAAAAGTTGCAATTTGCAGTTGCTTCAATTTATGTTGTCACTCATATGTTTATTTAATAAAGAAAATAATTGTGATAGCCAAATGTTTCTGGCAACCACACAAGCCTACAAATCTCCAATTAATTTAGTTACAAATCATTGTCATAAAGCAATTGAATACAACTCCATTCTCATAGCATTGTTCTCCGGTTGGAATTTCAAACGAGCTTTGATAATTGGTATATGGAGGTCACAGTACACCTGTTGCATGTATTGTATTTCATAAATTCACCTTTGGCTTTAAAACACCATCCCTCTGTTGGACATCAGCTTGATGGAAGACCATGTATGTTCAAAAATCTAAAGCTACCTTATTTTATCTCTTTTTTTTGTCTTTTGAGTGCAGAGCAGAATGTTTTATGTCTTATGAATGCAGTTGAAAAGAGCAGTGAGAGTGGAAGGCAAATCACTCCATGGCTTTCCTGATATTTTGTTCATTACAAACAATGAATGTAGATTTGGGCAAACAGAATACTGGACATATTATCTTCCTCAGCCTTCATTCTAACATGCACCCTCAGCATGCATGGATTTGCTCTTGGAGTTAGACAAAATAACCATTAATTCTGTTTTACTGCTTAGGCAAAGGTAGTTGTTGACCTTTAGTAGCAGTCCTATGTTTAGTAATATTTATTCAGGCCAATCAACTTTCCATTATTTTAGAGGTGTCTCATATGTAAGGTCACAATCTCCTGTCTCTGCAGCAAGGCCTCAATCATGTAGACACTAGAATCTAACCATCTAAGTTTCTGGTATTTATCAGGTAAGAAATGTCAGGATCAGACAACTTGTCACCCAGAATTCCAATTAGTGTTTATGAAGAAAGGCTAACTGAGATAACTGACATTCCTCTGGAAACCTATAGACGTGTACTTCATCTGTTATGTTCCATGTTCTTTCCTCAACATAAAGTTCCTATACTTTACCAAAGGTAGTGGAGCCTTTAACTACCTCCACCCCAGTTTCTGGACCTCTACCAAATACATTACCCCCTGCAATTCTCTTAATTTTCAAAAGTATTCCGACAACATCTTTTTGACAAAACTTTTAGTCACTGTTCCTAAAATTACATGATACATTCCACAAGATGTTGTCTATAGAAATAAATCCTCAGCACACTTTCTGCATTAAAGACTCTAAATAACTACTAGATTTCCTAGAACTGTGTGAACAGGAGTATGCTATTCAGCCTGTGGAGCCTACTCTAACATTCAACTGGATTATGGCTGATCAACCACTTCAATGACACTTTCCTATGCTATAGCCATATCCCTTGATATCATGAATGCCATGAAATCTAGCAGTTTTTGTTTTGAACATACTCAGGGATTTAGCTTTGCAGCCCTCTGATGTAGAGAATTCCAAACATTCACCACTGTTTGGGTGAAGAAACTCCTCTTCAGGTCATAATGGCCTACTCATTATTTTCTTAATGTATCTCCTGATTCTGGAGCCTCCAGCCAGGGGAAGCATTATGTCTACAGTCACCCTGTTAATGTTATTGTTGAAAGTTAGTCATATTGTTGACTAAAGATATTAAGTGATATGGATCTAAAGTGGACAAATGGATTGAGGCACAGATTAGTTATGAAATAATCTACTTCTATAAACACTTTGAAGTCACTGTATGTTACAATACGATCACCTGTCATTCCTCTAAACTTGACAAAGTATAGGTTTTGTCTACTCATCCTATCCTGGTAGGACAATCCTTTCACACCCCAGGAATGAGCCAGACTTCAATTTCTCAAACCCTTTACTTCAGACAACACATCTTCAAACGAGTCTGTTCTGGAACAATATTAGAGACATTTATTCCTGCTTACTTAACATTATTTTATGTACCTTTTACCAAATGACTTTATCAATTTGTGCTTCTATAGCTTTAAGGAAAAGTTTGTTATAAACAAACCTTGTTATCATTAACTCTTAAAGCTGTTGTTGATTATTCTTCCATTAATCACTTGAAAATTAAAATGGAACTAAACATGAGTTTAATCAAATCCTTAGCTCATGCACCATCTGAGGATATGCTTGTTCTGTTGTCATGACATTCGCCAAGTAAAATATACTTCATTTTTTCTATTTTTCCGACCAAGTTAAATAACTTTGCTCTTTTCCATGCCACATGCATCATCATTGACCACTGACATAATCTGAATTCTTTTGCAGTCTATTTCCGTCTTCCTCAATCCTTACTTCTCTACCTGATCTGCATTGTCAGCACACTTGGATTTTCACATTCTCACCCTGTCTCTAAGTCAGTGATATTGGATTGTAAAAGTATTGAGGCTGAAGTGCTGATACTTACTTCTATATATAGTCACATACAGCCTGCCAACTTGAAAATGCCCTGTTTTTCCTATTCTTTGCTGTTTGTCCATTAGCTGATCTTCAATCCATGGTATTGTACTATCTGAATCCCTGGGCCCTAATTTAGTTTAATAACATCTTGTACAGCACCTTACTGGGTTGGCTTTCTGAAAATAGAAATATACAACATCTACCGGTTTCCTTTTGTCCTTCCTGCTCGTTACATCCTTAAAAAAGGCTTTTAGTGCTTTAGAAAGGATAATCCTATTCACTCTCTGACCACAAACGACAAGAGGAAACACCAAGTCTACTGCTAAGATTTTCATCCTCTGGTAATTGTTAACTGTAATTAATAAACTGTATTCTATCCAGCTGTCTGTATCTTGTCCCATTCATATTTGGTGGTTACTGTGTTATGGCACTAGCCTCTACATTAGAGATCTTCTCTATACATAAACACTAAAATAGCAAAGTAAAACTGTAGGCTGAAATTTACAAAAAATAGAAGTTACAAAAAGCATGTAATGTCAAACAAACTATCAATTATTAATTATCCTGGGTGTTTGAAATATCTGCCTCTTGCTTTGCAGTCAGCAGCTGTTAAGAGGTTTTACATCACTTTATACCTGACCTAATCCTGACATGTGACCATTCACTGGGCTGCCTGCCTAATTTGCCTGTGTTGGAACACAAGATCCCTTGTCGTAACTGTCGCATAACTTATGGTATCTCATAGCTCTGATGCACTCGCACTGAATCTGCAATTATAATGGTGGTAAAGTTGGCCACAAGCAGAGCTTTGCAATAAATGAAAGCAAAATGCAAACATGCAGGTGGGAAAACACCACTCTGTATTTCAGGCAAGGCTATACAAATCAGTCCTAAGTCCTAAGTTCTAAGTCTAGCTAAATAATTGAATAGAGTGGGACTGATCTTAATGCAACTTGGAATTTGCTGCCTAGTAAAATTAATCAAGTCTTGAGCACAAAAATATAAGGTCTATGGCAACATTCCTTTTGCATTCACAGTAGTAATCATGTTCTTGTGCCTAATGGGACAAAATATGTTTTAAAAAAGCACACATAAATGAGGCAGTTCTAAAGGGAAGATAATAATGTAAAATAGGCAGATTCTTCCTAATCTTAAAGGATGAAAGCACAACATTTTTAGAACATTTTATCAATGCATAATTTTGGATATCCTTCAGGACCCAACAATTTGGAATATGCAGCAACAGTGCATTTTTGATAATTCAGAGTTAGTAATTTTCTCATCAGTGCGGAGTCAATGGATTTTGACCATCTTCCAAATACCTTGCTGAACTAACCCATTTTTCTCATTCTGCCCTCATCTGACAATCATATATTGGTTCTTCCAACAAGGAATCACAGGATAGCAATCAGGAATGTCTGTTACAATCTCTAACTCTATCTTGTCAGGAATTATCTAGCTAATTTTAGTCCAAGGATTGAAATAGGGACTTTCTCAATTAATATATTTGGAAAAGCTGTTGGAGTAGAGCCCAACTGAGTGGCAAATTATTGAAAGTGCCTTGCAAAATTGAGTTCCACTGATTTGTTCAATTTGCACCCAAATTCTATTTAGGTTGAGACTTTGAAGTGGTGTGTGGGAACTTCTTCCCAGTCTGCTGCCATTTCAAGGCTTGAAAATTAATGATGAGAACTGATAGTGGGGAAGAGGGAGGAGAAACCACACACACACACACACACACCAAGAAACAGGGAAATATAATCTCGATTTCTCTCTGCAGAGATTTTCTTTTTTAGATTTAGATTACTTACAGTGTGGAAACAGGCCCTTCGGCCCAACAAGTCCACACCGACCCGTAACCACCCAGACCCATTCTCCTACATTTACCCCTTCACCTAACACTACAGGTAATTTAACAGTGTGGAAACAGGCCCTTCGGCCCAACAAGTCCACACCGACCCGTAACCCACCCAGACCCATTCCCCTACATTTACCCCATCACCTAACACTACAGGTAATTTAGCATGGCCAATTCACCTGACCTGCACATCTTTGGACTGTGGGAGGAAACCGGAGCACCCGGAGGAAACCCAGGCAGACACGGGGAGAATGTGCAAACTCCACACAGAGATACTTTGGGAAAAAAGTGCTTTCAGTGAATAATGGTTTGTTTCTTGAAGGAAACAAACCATTATTGGTTTGTTGAAGTGTGGAATGTTCAGTACACTGTAGATCTGATGTTCTGGCATGTGGAGAGGTCACAAGACATGGAGTGGTTTCTTGGTCTTGGCAGTTGCAGTATGTTAAGGAAAGAGTGCGAGGAAGCCTTTCAGTTGACCTTCAGGAAAATGGTAAGGTTTCACACTGGGTTCACACCAAGGGGTTCACAAGGTTTAGTAGAAATAGAGAGATGAGCTGACAGATTGCTATCATCAGGCTTCCCCCGCCCCTCCCCCAACTGAAAATGAAAACATCCAACTGGATGCAAACCTCTATTCAAACAGAACAGCAATTGAGAACCCAGGTGGGTGACCTCCAGCAAAAATGTCGAAGTCATTTGTCGAAAACATATGGTTTCCAAGAAATTCTTTTCTCATTGACTTTTTTTAAAAAAAATAACAATTCAGGCATTTCCACAAAAAAATGTGCAATAATGCACTTTTCCACAAACCTTCAAAAACTCAAGTCCTCCAAGAAACATGTGCGTGAAGCCTTCATAACAGTTCAAGGTGTTCCTGCAGAGGCCTTCATTTCATCCCGCCACTCACTTGTAGGCGCCAGTTTCTTCCAAAGTTTGCTAGGTGAAGAGTCTTTTTGCCATAAAGGCTTCTCAGCCCTATCAGGATTGCTGGCTATTTTTGGAGCTATATTATTCTTCTGTATCACCATCCCTAATTGCCCTTAATTCGGAGTGGATTGCATGATCATTGCAGAGAGTAGTTAAGAATCAACCACATTGCTATGGATCTGGTGTCTCTTCTCATGAGGGCTAACTAAGTAGACGATGTGTATACCCAGTGGTACAATTGTAAGGATGATTCAAGAAGAGAGTGTGAGGGATTACATTTACATGGATAAACAGGAGAAGCTAGGGTTGTTCATCTTAGTGGAGAGAAGACTTGATCGCAGAGTTCAAAACCATGAAATGCTGAGAAAAAGTCAATAAAGAAAAATTATTTTCCAATGGCTGAACAGTCAATGATGAAGGGGCACAGGTTTAAAGTGAAAGGCAAAATAAAAATTGAAGGCTTCATGAGGGAAATGTATTTAGGCAGTGATTAGTTAAGAAAATTGAGTAACAGAAAGTATTATACACAAAAGAATTATAGTTATATGGAGAAAGAGAAGGCAGTTGATAGACTGTACTGTTCTTCAAAACAGTCATAACATGTTCAATAGGCTGAACAATCTCCTTCTGTACTGTAGTACTCTAGGATATTCTTAGATGGTACGCAATGTTATCACTGACTACAGGCAATATGTTGTTCTGGCATCTGTTTGGGGTCTTTAATTGTACATTTATTAAAAATCAAACATTTCTGTAATTTGAGCCTAAATAATATCTATCTGAATGTTGATACTGGTGCACAACTCTAACAGGGTCTCTAGAGGAGGCAGTTCCATACAAGGAAAGTTAAACCTCAGGTTGTAAGTTTGCTCTCTGAACTGCAAGGTTTGTTCTCAGATATTTCATCACCATGCTAGATAACATCATCAGTGAGCCTTCGTTGAAGCGCTGATGTTCTGTCCTGCTTGCTATTCATCTGTCTTGAGCAGTTGTGGTGGGTGATATCACTTCCAGTCCTTTTTCTCAGAGGGTGGTAAATGGGGTCCAGATCATTGTGTTTGTTGATGGAGTTCTGGTTTGAAGCCAGGCCTCTAGGAATTCCTGTGTGTGCCTTTGTTTAGCCTGTCCCAGGATGGAAGTTTTGTCCCAGTCGAACTGGAGTCTCTCGTTTTCTGTGTGTAAGGTATAAGTGATGGTTGGTCATGTCTTTTGGTGGTGAGTTGGTGCTCGTGTATCCTGGTGGCTAGTTTCCTGCCCGTCTGTCTGATGTAGTGTTTGTTGCAGTCCTTGCAGGGCATTTTGTATATGACGTTCGTTCTGCTGGTTGTTGGCACAGGGTCCTTTAGATTCATCAAGAGCTGGTGGGTTTGTGAGCTACCATGAGGCCAAGGAGCTGGAGTAATCTGGTCATCATCTTTGAGATGTCTTTAATGTATGGTAGCATGGCTAGGGTCTCTGGGCGTGTTGTGTCTTCTTGTTTACGTTTGTTGTGTAAGAATCGAAAGACTGCGCTTATCAGCTACCCGTTGGTCTTGAATACGTTGTACAGGTGTTTTTCTTCACTGCATCTCATAGTTCCTGGGTGCTGCAGTGTGTTGTGGCTTGTTTAAATAATCTCCTATGTAGCTCCTTTTGTGGGTGTTAGGGACCCTGATGAAGGACTTTTGCCCGAAACGTCGATTTTCCTGCTCCTTGGATGCTGCCTGACCTGCTGTGCTTTTTCAGCATCATTCTAATGTAGACTCTGATCTCCAGCATCTGCAATCCTCACTTTCACCATGACTGCTCCTGTAGTTGAGTATCTGGTCAGTGTCTGTCACTTTACTGTAGATGCTGGTCTGCAGCTCTCCATTGGCTTTTAATTCTACTGTGACATCGAGAAGTGGGGGGGGGGGGTCTGTTGTTGTTCTCTGCCTCTTTGGTGAACTTTATACTGGTAAGGATGTAGTTTATGCGTTTGTGGGTTTCTTCTAATTTGTTCTGTTTTGTGATGCCAAAGGTGTCATCCACATAGCAGACCCAAAACTTGGGCTGGATCATGGGGAGGGCTACTCATTCCGACCTCTGCATAACTGCTTCTGCCAAGAATCTTGATATTGGTGATCCCATAGATGTCCTGTTGAATTGTTTGACAAGACATACCAACACACTGAAACAGCTCTTGATGAATCTAAAGGACCCTGTACCAACAACCAGCAGAATGAACGTCATTCACAAAATGCCCTGCAAGGGCTGCAACAAGCATTACATCGGACAGACTGGCAGGAAACTAGCCACCAGGATAGATTAGATTAGATTACTTACAGTGTGGAAACAGGCCCTTCGGCCCAACAAGTCCACACCGACCCGCCGAAGCGCACCCACCCAGACCCCTTCCCCTACATTTACCCATTACCTCACACTACGGGCAATTTAGCATGGCCATGAGCACCAACTCGCCACCAAAAGATTTGACCAAATATCACTAGTATCGATATACACAGACAACAAGAGACACCAGTTCGACTGGGACAATACATCTATCCTGGGACATGCTAAACAAAGACACGCAGAGGAATTCCTGGAGGCCTGTCATTCAGACAAGAGCTCCTTTAACAAACACAATGATTTGGACCCCATTTACCAACCTCTCAGAAAAAGAACTGGAAGTGATATCACCCACCACAACAGCCCAAGACAGATAAATAGAAAGTGGGACACCAGCGCTTCAACGGAGGCTTGCTGATGGTGTTACCTAGCATGGTGATGAAATGTCTGAGAACAAATCTTCCAGCTCAGTGAGCAAACGTACAACCTGAACCGCAACCTGAGCTACAAATCTTCATAAAAATCACAAAGTCAAAAGTGTTTTTCTAATCAGCTTGTTCAGAGATGTTACTATACACCTCTGGAGTTAGTGGGACTCAGACCTGGGCCGCCCAGACTCTACTATTATGCCCCAAGAGGGCCCATAAGGAATGTTGAAAAGCTGTTGCCTTAATTGAAAAACAAATGTAACACTTGTAATAGTTTGCTAATGAATTACTTTACAAAACAAAGAATGAGGTTCCAACTATTGACATTAAAAAAAATCAACCATCAGACAATTCCCTAACTGTCATAGTGATGTAGGCAACTCCATGGAGACAGTATCAGACTCCATGCATTGCTCGATCACGAGGAAACCTCATGTGCTTGCAAACAGGACATTAGGGGAAAAACCAAGTGTTGTGCCTGGAGCTGAAGCCTTGGTGCCAGCTGTGCCTCTGGACTCTCACGTCCCATTGAGGTCACCCATCTTTCAGCATGCCAGCTGCAATGTCACACCTCAGCTTTTGGTGCAGCCGGAGGGTCATTTTTCAGGGTGCGTCTACTTGTCCTCTAACACAGCAAGAATCCCGTGCTGCCCCCTGCTCCCCACTGCAGCTTTGGTGCTGTGGGTGTTAGCCAGCAGAGACTAGCTACAGATTGGCTAGTGGCAGGCTATTAAAAAATTCAAGGCCCCACTGAGATCATTTTCTTTTGGGTTCCTGAGACATACCACCTCTTGTCTGCCAAGGGGCTGGTAGTAGTCAGGAGTGGGGGCCAGTTGCCAGCTTCATGGAGTTTGCTGTCATCATCTGAGGAGCTCGAGGGGGCACCAAGCTGCTGGCAAGGAAGGCTGTCTCTGAACCCCCAACAAACCTTCTGGAGAGGCCTGCGTGGCTATCTGATTGCCAAGTATTTTTACTTCCCTGTCCAACGTGGTCTCAAAATAGCGGCAAAATGTTGACTTGCTTCAGCAGTGGCCCCCTCTTTCAGTGAAGCTGCCTACTCCCGGACTCTGGGAAGGTTGCTCCTGGCAGCTGTGGGCCCAGCAATTCCTTTTGCCCCAGAGCCTGGTGCCAAGAATACTGGAGTCGAAAATCGGAGCTGGGCAGTCACTTTTACATTGTTTTTTCAATTTTGCAACTCATTTCACAGTACGTTGTGTGAGGTTTTAAAGAAAACATACCTTCTAGGGGTTACCCATGATGGGATTGGTATGGGGTTCAGGGGAAGGGGGAATAACTTGAGAGGACTGGTAATTGAAAGTGAAGCAATGATTATTGGATTTAGCTAGTAGGTAAATTTTATACAAGCTAAATCCATTGTTTGGATCAAATGAGAGACCTATTATATCAGCTTTCACATGACTTATCACATTTCCTCCTTGGGCTTTTTCTGTGCTGATGATTCCAGCATAATCCCTGCATTTTTAAGTTGGAAATGACCTGATTCTAAAGTATGGAGATGAAATCGCAAAGGTCAGGACTTCACTGTAATTGGTTGCACTGAAGTTGTAAAATTGCCCATACGCAGCTCTGTCTGTCATTTCACCTTCTCCAGATTTAAGACGTTTGGGGGAAATGTCAGCTCAGAATTAATAGTTCAAAATTGTCACGATAGCTTCTGTCATAAGCTTTGTCATTTAATACCATGGTGACAGGCTGCAACTAAGTACTTGCTAAGGGTGCCTCTTTAAAAATAAAGTTTAATAAAATTTTAAAATAAGTCTATTAATTTGTCATTTTGTTTTGTTAAAATATAGAAGGAAAGAACTTGCATTTATAATGAGCCTTTCACCTCAAGAATGTCCCAGATTGTTTCACATGAAGTACTTACAAAATGGAGTGCTGTGTCAGAACCCGGTCAGTCAATGTGAGCACAGCAAGATCTCACAAAAAGTAATGTGATAGTGGACCATAAATGTTTGTTGAAGGTAAATGTTGAACTAGGCAACATTTAGGTCCCTCATTCTTCTTGAAATAGTGTCATGAGATCTTTAATGTTTGCCTGAGGAGACAGATAGAACCTTAATCTCATCTGAAACACTTCAATCCTTGACAGCACTGCACTTCCACAGAACACAACTAGACTGTCAGCCAAGGAAACATGCTGCAAGGACTGAATTAACAATTTTTGATTTAGAATTGAGAATACATTTATGGAGCCAAGGCTGATGCTCCTAAGCTGCTCCCTAGTCCAATTATTGAGAATTTTAAAAATATTAAACTGAATACTTTATAATCATTTGACCTGATTATTATCTTTCCTATGCTAACTATTAGAAAATGCAACTATTTCAACTGTGAAAAGCCAAGATACAAAGAGATGCATTGATGCAGTATTATTGTGCAATTAATTTGCATTTTCAAATAAATGCACAATTATGTTCAATTATGAAAGCCATACAAATGAGGTGGAAAGAGGAGCAGGCACAGATAGGAAGGCATATCTCCAAAGCACCAGTAATTGTCTCAGAATACATTCTGGTAAGAATTGAATTTGACTTAATGGTCACTGTAAATGGTGGAGGGATGTCCTTGTGGTTTGGGTGGTAGCACATCTGCCTCTGGGCTAGGCTGCTATAACCTCCTAAATACTGTAATGGTTTCCAGCACCAGCTCCCATATTCAACAGATCATCTCCATCATTTCCATTACCTCTAGGGTGGCTGTGGATGCATGGCTGTGAGACTGGTAAGTGAGCAAGAAGGTAAGAAGTGTTAGGTATTGAGTGGGGTCAAGTATCACTTACACAGGAGTGGGGAGATGCTCGAAAGTATCCTTCGGAGGGAGATAGAGGGCATTCAGATGTCCAGTGGTGGAGTGGGGAGAGGGCATGTCATTGGTTGGATATCTGGGATCAAGCATTAGCAGTGGGGTGCTGGGTGCTAGGAAGCTGTGTAATCAGGTGTCTGAGGTGGGATGGGGGTTTGTTCAGGTTGGATGTTCAGATGGGATCAGTGTGAGGGACTCTTCATTTGTGCAGTTACAGAGGTGCTTAAACAGACACACAAACATAGAATGCTGGAGAAACTCTGCAGGTCTGGTAGCATCCAATGAGAGAGAGATGGGTGAAAGCAGGTGGTTTGCTTCTGCTGAACACGAGGGCATTGAAACATGAAGCGTGCATTTCCAATTTGCAGATTCGGATAATTTCTTTATCCATTTGCAATGCATATGGAGTGAACATGTTTAGGGTTCAAATGCTGGTCAAAGACAAATTGCACTGTGCTGTTGGTACTTGCAAATTAATACTGGCATCTCAATGCTACAGAAGTTAGTAGCAACGGATTAATTAGAGACAAATTCTGGTCAAAAGCGTCCGATCTCTTACGAATCTTCCAAAGGTATTGTGGGAGGATGGGAATATGGCTGCATCAAAACTCATGGAATCATGATGATGGGCTGTTGTGAATTCAATGATAGGTTCACTGGGATTGGAAAGGGGTCAGAGCACAGTCTCTCCCTTTTTGATATTGCGTGTTGCTGAGTCAGCCAACGCAGCACATTCACCAGATCGGTGCCCAGCTCTGACCAGGGTCATGGAGAAGCAGATGATGGGGCTGCTGAAGATGTGGTTCCACTACTTAAACCAGTCTTGGGATGGGGATGGGTCAGTTCTCCAGTATAGTCCCTTCTGTGCGCTGCATCAGCCTGGTATACTTTGCATAATTGGAGCAGGCAGTAAGATGATGTGATAGATGCTGAGGACACTGGGAAGAAGGAAGCTTTCCTGATGGAATTTTGCTGCATATAGAGTGCAGTAAGACAGATAGCACCCCATTGATACTCGGTTCCAGTAGGTGACTGCTGCCAATCATTGTGGACCCTTGAATAGTCATTGGTTATGATGGCAGCATTTGACTTATATTATGGGGGTGACTTGAAGCCTTTAATCAATTGTTTGTGTTCCTTTTCATTGGCTGTAAATAAAAGCTTGTACTTGAATTATCCAATTATTTACCAGTATGTTATGTTCTCCTTAATGTTATGGTGGCATGGTGGTACACCAGTTAACACTGCAGCCTCACAGCATCAGGGACCTGGATATGATTCCAGCTTTGGAGTTTGCACATTCTCTCTGTATCTGACCCATTGGTGCAGACCTGATGGACCAAATGGCCTCTAGTTGCACTGTAGGGATTCTATGATTCTCACAATGATAAGATGAGATCTCCAGTTAGCACTGGGGACAGGGTAGCATTTAGAGGGTAGGATTTACAGACCGTGTCTAAATGGTACGTAGTTAAGGACAGATTAAACTGTATGGTCTGGTAGTTAAATAGCAAACGGGTGAGAGAATGGAATTATATGTATGAGGAAATATCAGACTCACCACTTATGTGCTTGGAACAGTTGCCATTGTGGCTGCTGGGCCATTATATTGCTGGGCCATGCTAGACTCGCCACTTGGGATGCCAGTCTTTTGCCAGATATGGAGTGGCGAGTTGTTCTTGGACTGGTGTGGTCAGATGAGGCTAGAATAGAACGTGAGAGACACCAGAGAGATAAACTAGATAGTTAATGAAGCAAGACTGTTAGGGCTAGGCAGAGATTATATTTGGCTTTCTTGTGAAAAGCCCTCAAAACAACTGAATACCACTGACTTAGTCGTTAGCACTGCTGCTCACAGCGCCAGGGACCCGGGTTCGATTCTGGCTTCAGGTGACTGTCTGTGTGGAGTTTGCACATTCTCCACATGTCTGCATGGGTGTGCTTTGATTTCCTTCTACAGTCCAAAGATGCGCAGGTTAGGTGAATTGGCTGTGCTAAGTTGCCCATAGTGTTCAGGGGTGTGTAGGCTATGTTAGTCATGGGAAATATAGAGTAATAGGGTAGGGGAATGGGTCTAAGTGGGTTACTCTTCAGAGGGTTGGTGTGGACTTGTTGAGCTGAATGTTTCCACACTGTAGGGTTTCTATGACAAAAAGGCAAAGAAAATACGATTCAGTCCTTCATGAACCAAAATACACATACAGAAAGAATGTGATTAATTCCTAAATTTAACCAGCAAAACTACTAAGAACAGACAGATAAGAATTGGAAATATCACACTTGTATGGTTAGAAAGGATTTATTTCAATTTTAACTGTCAAGATGATACAGCAGAGCGGCAATAACATTTTCCATGTGCTTTTAGCCAAGAGGTTTCTTTAAAAGTTGGAAAAATCATTGTTTCTTTTGACTGTCACCCTTTACCTCAATGGGCATAAAGACATGTGTAAAATAACCATAATAAAAAATAATAACAAAATTATTTCTTGGGGCAAGTATTTCTTTTCAGCTTTGATGATTGCCCACTGCCAATTCCTTTTTATAACAGGTGCCTAAAAGATATGTCACTTAAATGCAATTTCTAACCTTTGGAATGTGCAATTGTGTTGGTATAATGGGTGTAGGTGGCAGGTGATGGCCTAGTGATATTATTGCTACACTATTAATCCAGAAACTCAGCTAATGTTTTCGGATCCTGGGTTTGAATATCACCCCCGGTCGATGGTGGAATTTGAAAACACTAATTAAAAAAAAAGGTCTGAAAATAAGAATCTATTGATGACTATGGAACTATTGTTGACTGTCAAGGAAATCCCCACTTGGTTCACTAATGTGCTTTAGGGAAGGAAATCTGCCATCCTCACCTGGTCTGGCCTAGATATGACTCCGCAGCAATGTGGTTGACTCTCAAATGCCCTCTGATTTGGCTTAGCAAGCCACTCTGTTATATCAACCGTTACAAAGTCTCAACAAAGAAATGGAACCAGACAGATGACTTGGTATCGAACTAGGCACTGGAAAAGACAATGACAATGACCCTGCAAACTCCTGCTGACTAACATCTGGGGACTCAGGCCAAAATCAGGACAGCTGTCTCACAGACTAGTCAGACTCACAGAATCATACCTTACAGATAATGTCCCAGACACCACCATGGATAGAGAGTCATAGAATCATACAGTCAGTAAGCACGAAACTAAACTCGTCCCACTTGCCTGCATTTGGCCCTAAACCTTTCATATTCATGTACTGATCCAAAATGTCATTTAAATGTTATAACTGTATCTGCACCTATCACTTCCTCTGGGAGTTCATTCCACGTATGAACAGTCCAGTGTGTGAGAAAATTGCACCTCAGATTGCTTTTAAATCTTTCTCCTCTCACATTAAAAATATGCGCGCCTAGTTTTGACCTCCCCCATTACAGGGAGAAGGCCTTTGCTATTCACCTGATCTTTGCCCCTCATGAGTCCTGTCCTACTAACACAACAGTGCTAAATACTTGAGAGGAGTTGCCTGAATGTCCTCAAAATTGACTCCGAACCTCATGAAGTCTCATGGCTTCAGGTTAAACGTAGGCAAGAAAATCTCCAGCTGATTACCATGTGCTGTTCTCCCTCAGCTGATGAAGCATCATTCCTTCATGATGAACAGCACTTGGAGGAAGCATTGGTGGTGGCAAGGGTACAAAATGTACTTTGGATGGGAGATTTCAATTTCCACCACCAAGAGTGGCTCAGAGCAGCACTAATTATTGAACAGGTCAGGTTCTAAAGGACATAATTTCTAGACTGGGTCTGCAGGAGGTGATAAGGGAACCAACGAGAGGGAAAAGCATACTTGACTTCATTCTTATCAATCTGATGGCTGCAGATGCATCTATCCATGACAGTATTAGTGAGAGTGACCAGCGCACACATAGAGATGTAGTCTCGCCTTCACATTGAAAATAACCTCCATCGTGTTGTGAGGCACTATCACAGTGCTCATGGGACAGATGTCAAATTTAAAGTCATAGAATCATAGAGATGTACAGCACAAAAACGGACCTTCGGTCCAATTTGTCCATGCTGACCAGATATCCTAAGTTAATCTAGTCCCATTTGCTAGCACATGACCCATATCCCTCCAAACCCTTCCTATTCATATACCCATGCAGATGCCTTTTAAATGTTGTATGTGTACCTGCCTCCACCACTTCCTCTGGCAACTCATTCCATACATGTACCACCCTCTGTGTGAAAAAGTTGCCCCTGCGGTCCCTTTGAAATCTTTCCCCTCTCATCTTAAACCAATGCCCCCTAGTTTTGGATTTCCTCACCCGGGGACAATACCTTGTCTATTTACCCTATCCACCCCCCTCATGATTTTATAAACCTCTTGGAGATCACCCCTCAGCCTTCAACGCTCCAGGGAAAATAGCTCCAGTCAATTCGGCCTCTCCCTATAGCTCAAACCCTCCAACCCTGGCAACAGCCTTGTAAGTCTTTTCTGAACCCTGTCAAGTTCCACAACATCATTCCTATAGCAGGGAGACCAGAATTACATGCAGTACAGATGAACCTTGATTATCCGAACGAGATGGGCGGGCACTATTTTGTTTGGACAATTGATTATTCGGTTAATTGATTCAAAGCCTCTCCTCTGGGACTCGGAGTTCTCTGAAGTTTCCTTTTTCCTTGCTCTGCCCGCCTTGCTCCCTCTCTCTGTCTCAGGCTTTGTTTCTGAGCAGACACACACTTGTGTATAAGGGACCTGCAGCATTGCTGTAGCCTCCCGCCACCCCCATCAGTTCAATCGGATTGACACAGCGAGCACTTGCTAAGTCTGCTCCCTGTTCAAGAGACTAGGCAGCAGCACACTGCGCGCAAGCCCCTGCCCCCCCCCTCTCCGGATCAGACAGCTGCTGCCATTTGGAGGTCTCTCGTGCATACACACACACACACAATTTTTTACTGCAACTTTTTCACAAATTTTCCTTTGTTATGTACAGGACAACATTGGAGAGATGATCTGGGGAGGGGGGGTTTAGGGTACACCCCTGTGTAGAACTCCAGGGAAAGTGTATGGGGAGAGAGAGAGGGCTGGAGGTCAGTCATTTGGAGACGGTATCTGGGCTCCCAGTGATGCCCAGGACTGTCCTTGGCAGCATTTCAGTAAGCCGAGTTCATTTTTAATCATTGCAAACAAAAGATTTGATCAGTGTTGGAAACAGCTCTTTGGTGTACAGTAATGTTTTTATCGGGACCTTGAGATCTTCTTTGGATAATCCAAAATTTGGATAATTGATATTCGGATAATCGAGATTTCTCTGTATTCCAATATTGCCCTAACCAATGTCCTGTACAGCCTCAACGTGACCTCCCAACTCCTATACTCAATGCACTGATAAATAAAGGCAAGCATACCAAATGCCTTCTTCACTATCCTATCTACTTGTGACTCTACTTTCAAGGAACTGTGAATCTCCACCTGAAGGTCTCTTTGTTCAACAACACTGTCCAGGACCTTTCCATTATGTGTATAAATCTTACCCTGGTTTGCCTTACCAAAATGCAGCATCTCACATTGATTTAAATTAAACTCTATCTTATCAAGATCCCGTTGTACTCTGCAGTCGCCTGTCCACTACACCTCCAATTTTGGAGTAGATCTGGCAACTCAAGACTGACATCCATGAAGCACTGTGGGTCATCACCAGCAGCAGAATTGTACTTTAACATAATCTGCAACCTCATGGCCTGGCATATCCCCCATTCAATCATTACCATCAAGCCAGGGGAACAACCCTGGTACAATGGAGAGTGTAGGAGGGCATGCCAGGCATATCTATAAATGACATGTCAGTCTGCTGAAGCTACCAAACAGGACTACTTGTTTACTAAACAGTATAAGCAGCAAGTGATAGACAGAACTAAGTGATCCCACATCCAAAGGATCAGTCTTGCCACATCCACTTGTGAATGGTGATGAACAGTTAAGAAGCAGGAGGCTCCACTAATATTGCCATCTTCAATGCTGGAAGAGCACAATACATCAGTGTAGAAGATAAGGCTGAAGCATGAAGTGGATGATCCACTTTGGCCTCCTCCAGTGGTCCCCAGCATCTCAGATGCCAACTTTCAGCCAATTCGATTCACTCCATGTGATATCAAGAAACAGTTTGAGACACTGGATACGGCAAAGGCAACATTCTGACAATAGTACTAAAAACTTGAGTTCCAGAACTTGCCGCCTAAACCAAGCTCTTTTGGTACAGTTACAACATTGGTATCTACTCAACAAGGAAAATTGTCAGGTATGTCCTGTGCATAAAAAGCAGGATAAATCCAACCTAGCCAATTATTACCTCATCAGTCTACTCTTGATCATCAGTAAAATGTACAGGACATTGGTTAGGTCACTTTTGGAATATTGCATACAATTCTGGTCTCCTTCCTATCAAAAAGAATTTGTGGAACTTGAAAAGGTTCAGAAAAGATTTATTAGGATGTTGCTAGTGTTGGATGATTTGAGCAATAGAGAGAGATTGAATAGGCTGGGGCTGTTTTCCGTGGAGCGTCGGAGGCTGACAGATGACCCTATAGAGGTTTATAAAATCATGAGGAGCATGGATAGGATAAATAGACAATGTCTCTTCCGTGGAATGGGTGAATCCAGAAGTAGAGGGCATAGGTTTAGGGTGAGAGGGGAAAGATATAAAAGAGACCTAAGGGGCAACTTTTTCACACAGAGGGTGGTGTGTGCATGGAATGAGCTGCCAAAGGAAGTGGTGGAGGCTAGTACAATTGTAATAATTAAAAGGCATCCAGATGGGTTTATGAATAGGAGGGGTTTGGAGGGATATGGGCCAGATACTGGTAGGTGGGATTAGATTGGGTTGGGATATCTGGTCAGCATGGACAAGTGGACCGAAGTCTCTGTTTCCGTGCTGTACATAACTATGACTCTAAAATGATGGAAGGTGTCATCAACAGTGCTATCAAGCAGCACCTGCTCAGCAATAACCTGCTCAGTGATGCCCAGTTTGAGTTCAGCCAGGGCCACTCAGCTCCTGACCTCATTACAGCTGTGGTTTAAACATGGACAAAAGTGTTGAATTCCAGAGATGAGATGAGAGTGACAGCCCTTGACATCAAAGCCGTATTCAACCAAGTGTGGCATCAAGGATTCGAGCAAAACTGGAATCAATGCATATCAGGGAGCAAATGCTCCTCTGGTTGGCGTTATACCTGGCAATTCTCTGCGGGCGTTTCTCAGAGTAGTGTCCTAAGCTAACCATCTTCAGCTGCTTCATCAATGAACATTCCTATATCATAAGGTCAGAAGTGGGGATGTTTGCCAATGATTGCATAATATTCAGCATCATTTGTTACTCCTCAGACACTGAAGCAATCCATGTTCAAAGGAGATCTGGACAATATCTGGGCTTCAGCTGACAGTGGTATGCAACATTTGTGCCACACAAATGCCAGACAGTGACCACCCCCGATAAGAAACAATCTAATCACTGCCCCTTGACTTTAAATGGTGTTGCCATCATTGAATTCCCCATTATTAACATCCTGGGGGTTACCATTGACCAGAAACCCGACAGGAGTTGCCATATAAGCATAGTGACTACAAGAGCAAATCAGAGGCTAGGAATACTACAGTGAGTAACTCACTACCTGACTTCCCAAAGCCTGTCCACCATCTACAGGGCACAAGTCACGAATGGAATGGAATATAACCCACCTGTCTGGATGAGTGCAGCTCTATCAACATTCAAGAAATGTGACAACATTCAGGACAAAGCAGACCACTTTATTGGCACCACATCCACAAGCATCCACTTCCTCCACTATTAATGCTCAGTAGCAGCAAGGTGTACTATCTACAAGATGTACTGCAGAAATTCATGAAAGATGCTGAGACAGCACCTTCCAAACCATCTGGAAGGACAATGGCATTAGGTACATGGGAGTGCCACCAGCTGCAAGTTTCCCTCCAAGCCACTTATCATCCTGACTTGGAAACATCGCGCCGTTCCTACATTGTTGCTGAGTCAAATGTCTGGAATTCCCTCCCTAAGGCCACTGTGAATCAACCTACAACATGTGGACTGCAGCAGTTCAAGAGGGCAGCTCACGAGCACCTTCTCAAGGGCAACTGGGGACAGGCAATAAATGCTGGTAAGTCAGCAATGCCCACGTCCCACAAGAGAACAAATACAAAGGTATTGGACGTTATGGTGCTGCTACTCAATTTGAATAACTGATTAGTTATAATCCTGTTTTTAAATTACATGTAAATATGATGGAACCATGTTTTGCATGAGTTTCACTGAAAGATTTGAATCCATCAGAACAATACAATAACATCAGTAACTGCATTATGTCTTTGCTGTATGTCACAAAACCAGAATACCATCCCAATTAAATAATTTAACTCCCTTTTACCAATGAGAAATGATATTGAAGTTTGAACAAAGTACTGTCCTTTTATCTTAAATATAAATAATGGTTTAAATGAAATGCAATGAGAGCAGTAGCCAGTTTATATCATGTTATTACTTTGTGGTGCATAATTCAATCAGCTAATGCATTTTATTTGAATTATTTATAAATGTATTATATATTTGGAAGTTCTTTATGACATGGTTATTGGGGTCAAGAAAGTAAACGTTAAATCTAGATGGACTCGATTAATATGCAGCCTCTTATTTTTCTCCTATTTTTAACTAGCAGAATCAAGATTTTAAGTAAAGACTTACCTCAAGACCCCCACATTAGAAGCAAAATTGTCGATTGTTAAACCACATTGGACTTCCACCGCATTATTGTATACTCTATATTATACAATATATTATTAAATGGGCGGCACGGTGGCACAGTGGTTAGCACTGCTGCCTCACAGCGCCAGAGACCCGGGTTCAATTCCCGTCT
>NC_057721.1:15893644-15898349 GCF_004010195.1 Chiloscyllium plagiosum | reverse complement strand
GTAGGGGTATGGGTGGGTTGCGCTTCGGCGGGTCGGTGTGGACTTGTTGGGCCGAAGGGCCTGTTTCCACACTGTAAGTAATCTAATCTAATCTAATCTAAATATAAATATTTATGTATGTAGATATTAATCCATTCAGTAGGACTCTATTTTGGCAAACACATTCACATTATATCATCACCATTACACTATATTAATCTATGATTCTACCATTAGGTTCTGCTATTCAGATTCATATCTTCCAGTGCTATTATAGTTGCCCTGTCAGATCAAATAACATTGCAGCACTGAAAAGGATATTTTTAAACCATTTAGCAAATCATAGAGAAGAGAAGTGGCTGAGATTTTGTTTTCTTCCCACTAGTGGCTATGCATTATCTTAGCTACTTTATCTCACCACAATGCAATATCTCACCACAATGCAATGGATCTCATACCTTTTCTTTTGCCAGTTACTTCGACATGAAGAAATACCCTGCAGACCACCTAGCAATCCTATCTCACATGCTTTTGCTTCCAAAAATAAACTCATCAGAATTAAGGGAAGATTTGTGCTCATTGTGTTGATGTCTAGTTCCAGGTTAGACAGCCTCAATGTCATGTTGGACTCCACATTCAGTTGGTTCTTCTTCTCTGATAGGGAAAATAAACAATAATGTAGAAATTGTCATTTTGGCAACAAGAGCAAAAAGGAAGTATATTATCTAAATAGTGAGAGATTGTAAAGCTCTATGATTCAACTAGATCTGGGTATCAGTGCAAGAATTACAAAAGGTTTTCATATAAGTACAAAAGAAAATTAGGAAAGCTAATAGAATACCATTTAACACAAGAGAAATTGAAAACAAAAGCAGAGAGATTGTGCTTCAGTTATATATGTTACTGCTGAGAGCATATCTGGAGTATCTTACACTGGAGTTTTGGTCATTTTATTTAAGAAATGATGTTAAATGAATTGGAAGCAGTTCAAAGAATGTTTACTAGACTAATACATGGAGTGAGTTGACTTGTATTTTGTGGAAGGTTGGACAGTCTTTTATCTGCTGGATTTTAGAAGAGTATGTTCCTATTTATGAAGATTTAGGCGCTTGAGCCTGCTCCACCATTCAATAAGGTGATGCTTGATTTAATAATAACCTCAAATTCACGATTCTGCCTATTGCTCATAATTTTTCAACTCCTTGCTAGGGGAATCTATCTATCTCTGTCATAAGAGTTGGGTGGACTGTTCATGAGGTGTACTTGAGAAGGTGCATCAAGATACAACGTAAGGGGAGGCGATGGCCTGGCGGTATTATCACTAGACTGCTACTCTGGAGACCTAGATAATGTTCTGGGGACACAGATTCAAATCCTGCAAAGGCAGCTGCTGGAATTTGAATTCAATAAAAATCTGGAATCAAGAGTCTAATGATGACCATGAATCAATTGTCAGGAAAAACATTTAGGGAAGGAAGTTGCCATCCTTATCTGGCCTACACGTGACTGCAGACCCATAACAACATGATTGACTCCTAACAATCAGAGATAGGCAATTAATACTGGCCTAGACAGTGATACACCCATCCTTTAAATGAATGAAACAAAAAGAGATCTTGGCAAGTGACCTCCATGAAACTTGATGAAAGCAATACTTAGTGAAAAAAAGAGTAAGATTGCCCTGGAAGCAGGGGGAGGGGAGAAACTGGAGGAAGGTGAGCAAAACAAGCCTTCAGACAGGAAGTAGACAATTCAATGGAGCAAGAATAGGCTGTAATATTGGTTCTACCCAGACAATCCTAATTTGACAGGTATTATAATATTCTGCTTGAAGCAATGAAACAATTGTGGGTGGAGAATCAAGTGAACTGTGACCTGATACTTCTGTTGTGGAACACTCTGTGAAGGGAGTGAAAAGCTGTGAATTGCAGCCTGAAGTATTCTTTTTGCACTTCACAGTTCTAGTGTGAAGTGATGCCTGCTGGAAGTAGATTTCAGGATATTACAACATGCATTTCTCATCATTTTCTATCCATTATTTTTCGAACAGAAAGCCTTGAAGGGCACTCTCTTGACTTTCTAATATGCTATCCTCTCTTGTATGTGTATATAAAAATGATATCTTCCACAGGTATTATACTATGCCACTGGAGAATATTTACAGATAATCTTTCACACGACAATGGATTGTACAGCCTTGACTGATTAAAAAGAAATGTTTG
The DNA here is from genome assembly GCF_004010195.1 of Chiloscyllium plagiosum. Lineage (NCBI taxonomy): Eukaryota > Metazoa > Chordata > Chondrichthyes > Orectolobiformes > Hemiscylliidae > Chiloscyllium > Chiloscyllium plagiosum. Next base: position 15,896,148 of record NC_057721.1, on the reverse strand, counting down.
GACAGCGTACAATGAAATATGTTCTGGAAACACAAATAACCCTTGCAAACTCCATGAAAGAATGAGACAGATAAATGTTTGCAATTATTTTTATTGTCAAAATAATTTAGCAGTGATTGTCATATAGTAACCTTTATTCAGTTCCTTTAAGTACAGCTTAATAGCAGAGACATGTTCTGATCTGGATGTTCAGATCAGATCTGGACTTTCAGATTAGACCTGGCAGAAATACGATTATGTATGTGAAAAAAAGTGTGCTGGTGGTGACATGATAGAAATATGTGACAGCTGATAATCTAAACGGATCACTCACATATTTATGTTAACTCCGGTAACATAAATACGAGACCATCGGTCATGTAATACTGACAAACTTAATGAACTTTTTTGGTACAGGGTGACCTCTGTATCAGCGGAATCGTTTCCCATGGTTTCAGTTCCCCGCAGCTTACCGTGACCTGAACATATTAGAGGGAACCTTCCAGAACTAGGGACCAAGAGGCTGCCGGGAAGTTTACCTTCCCATTTAAATGAATGGGTTCACTCCTATCCGTGGTTTCGGGCTTCCACAGTAAGTCTTGGAATGTAACCCCTGCAGATACGGTATTTATGCATGGCAGCATCCAAGGAGTAGGAGAGTTGACGTTTTAGCCATAAGCTCTTCATCATTGCACTCCTGATGAAGGGCTTATGCCCAAAGTGTCAATTCTCCTTCTCTTCGGATTCTGTCTGACCTGCTGTGCTTTTCCAGTGCCACACTTTTTGACTCTGACTCTCCAGCATCTGCAGTCCTCACTTTCTCCTGATATTTAAGTGTGGTCACTTATCATAGGCACAAACTAAGCAATTTGGATATACTGTTGCACACTTCCCTCAGCGTGTCATGCTATAAGGGAATAGAGCTCAGTAACTTGGAGATTGAGAGCTGTATATCATTTGGTCATACATGTCATGATATGGTGATGATATCATTAGTATGTCCCTTAAAGATACATTGCATATCTACAGAGAGACTTAACACAAAATATTCCTTTCTCCAAAGAAAAGTAATTGCAAACGTATATACATCATGGTACATCGGCAATGTTGTCAATTCAGCAATTATATAGGCATGTAAAGCCAGAGTTCATAGGACCAACAATCTAAAGTTCAAATATAATGTTTTGACAACTCGTACTAATCTGGTAACTGTATATTTGTTTAAAGAGGGATGTATCATTTATGGCTTCTGTTGACTGACAACTCAATTATCTTGCCACTAGTTGCTGTCACTAGGCATCATTGCACAAACCACTGTCATTGGAGCTTCTTTGTCCTCATTTTCTGTGGTACATTGATTACAGCTGGTTTCTGTTCCTTTGCAATGTACCACTATAGCTGGTAATGGCTTCATATCCCTGAATTAATTGCATATCTTAGAAAGCTTTGCTAGTATCCAAGTACTTGTGAATGGATTTCTGACTTGCTCCCTCTGTCCTTTGTGCAGTTGTGGTAGATCTCTTCCAACTTACAGGAAATGTATCTGTATCATTCCTCTCTGCCTTTGAAGAGGAAGGCCTGTGGCTCTTCCGTTCTCACTACTGTGGATGTGCTATTCATCTCATGAATGGTTACAATGCTGTGATCTGTTTAAACTGGTTGTCCTGCCACTGTTGGACCATTGGTATTTACCAGCTAGAAGATTTCAGGAATCCAAGCTGAACTGATGTAGTCATGATTTCGAGATGCCGGTGTTGGACTGGGGTGTACAAATTTAAAATCACACAACCACCTGATGAAGGAGCAGCGCTCTGAAAGCTAGTGCTTCCAAATAAACCTGTTGGACTATAACTTGGTGTTGTGTGATTTTTAACTGATGTATTAATACTACAGTAAGATTGTTCCACTGCCAGGGTTTGGTTTGACTTTTGAATCTAGCTTTTCTACGCATACCAATATCCTTTAGTGTCACATGATATGCAGCTGTGTGGAAACACTTGGCAACATTTTATAGATGTGACATACTGCATCTCTGACAAATCTTACCAGTTTTGATGGCTATAGCATTAGTGTCATCTGCACATAAAGCATGTCATTGATATTAGCCTATTGGGGGGCAGTTACTATAAACCGACCGACTCCCACAGGCAGTTTATAGTAACTGCCTCGTGCTCCCACGAGGAGGTTGAACAGTTCATCTACTTTACCAACACCTTCCACCCTGACCTCAAATTCACCTGGACCGTCTCAGACTCCTCCCTCCCCTTCCTAGACCTCTCCATTTCTATCTCGGACGGCCAACTCAACACGGACATTTACTATAAACCGACGGACTCCCACAGCTACCTAGACTACAGCTCCTCCCACTCTTACCCCTGTAAAAATGACATTCCATATTCCCAATTCCTTTGTCTCTGCCGCATCTGCTCCCAGGAGGACCAGTTCCAATACTGAACAACCCAGATGGCCTCCTTCTTCAAAGACCGCAATTTCCCCCCAGACGTGATCGATGATGCTCTCCACCG
>NC_057721.1:15862923-15893102 GCF_004010195.1 Chiloscyllium plagiosum | reverse complement strand
CTCACCTTAACCTCCTTCCACCTATCGCATTTCCAACGCCCTCCCCCAAGTCCCTCCTCCCTACCTTTTATCTTAGCCTGTTTGGCACACCCTCCTCATTCTTGAAGAAGGGCTCATGCCCGAAACGTCGATTCTCCTGCTCCTTGGATGCTGCCTGACCTGCTGCGCTTTTCCAGCAACACATTTTCAGCTTTCCTATAGGTAAGCCTGTCTCTTGGCTATTTAAGAGGCAAAAGAAACCTGCAGATGCTGGAATCCAAAGTAGACATGTAGGTGGCTGGAAGAATACAGCAAACCAGGTAGCATCAGAAGGTGGAGAAGTTGATGTTTCAGGTGTAACCCTTCTTCAGGACTCAGGGTTGTCTCCTGCTTGTCTATCCTAGCTATTTAAGTTGGAGATTTGTGCCCATGTAACATTTGTGGTTCATTATTTGAAATCTTTATGATACATGTTTAATCTTCCGAGAGGATTTTAATACTAACAGTTATTGTTATTTACACCTGTGCTGCCTCCACAACATGAAGTGGCAAGCTATACTGATGATGTGCAACTATCATGCTGTGATACTTATATTAGCTTCTGTATTATAAATATGAGATGTGGGTCACCTTGAACTGAAGAATTCAATAAACTTTTCTTAAGGCACCTACTGTTTTGATATGCATAATGCAATCACAGGCACTTGCATATCTGGGCTTGAGCTAATTGGATGTACTGCAGACAATTGTCACAGCATGTCATGCTGCAAGAGGAAAGCACTGAAAAAGATGGAGACTAAGCGACATATATCATTAGGTTACATGCCATAATATGGTGCTAACACCATGAGCGTATCTCTTAAAGGCATGTCGCACATCTGTTGTGAGACCTAGCTTTACAGGGGGCACAGAGATCCCTTGTGCTGTGACAACATTAACATCAGTCAAATTTCTCTAAAAAACTTTGTCCTTTGAGATAAATATAATGGAGGTGCTTGGTACACATCAATAACACCTCTTACAGTTAATGTATCCAAATAATATTATTATCAATATTGTGAAATAAAGCTGCTTTGTTAAGATTTATTTTGGAAGGACGTGGAAAGAAAGAAAGTACTTTCATTTATACAGCACCTTTCATGACCTTAAACCATCTCAACGTATTTCACAGCCAATGAAATACTTGTGAAGTCAGTTATTTTTGTAATCTGTGGAATAGACAGGCAATTCAACACAAACAAGGTACCTAACTTTCTGTGCGAGAAATGGCCATCACGGTTGGCTGAAAGATAAATATTAACTGAGCTAACAAGAGCAGTCCTGTATCTTTCTTTGAGATCTCCCATGGAATGTTTCACATTTGCTTGAGAACTAACTAATTTACTTGGTGTAATGTCCCATCTGAAAGACTGCAGCTCTAGCAGTAAGGCACTCCTTCAATGTTGAACAACAGTTTCAGTCAATGAATATGCACTCAATTGTTCCACTTTCTAGAATGGGACTTGAACCTGCAATCTTCTGATTCTGTGTTGAAAGCGGACTGTGAAACCAAGGATGAAACTCCTCTGCTTCAACTTCAACCAATGTTTTCCTCATTATAAAAAAAATTATTAAAAATATTGAATTGTGTACAAGTGTCTAATATTCAACTTGATTATCACCTGTCTTGTGTCGACAGTCAGAAAATATATTCATTCTAATCACTAACACATGTTAGATGCAGAAAGAGATACAGACACACATGCACACAGCATCTCTTTCATTCTATTTTAAATGCATTAAATTACTAAAACTTTAATTACAATTTGTTGATAGTTCAAAATTAGGACATCTATTTTTTCTGATGGATGCATGAGACTGAGAGAAGACATGGCTGAAATGATAAAATCAATTTAATGGTCTCACCAAACTGTTAGTGTAGTAAACTTTTCTGTCACTCTCTCCTCACATCTGCAACATCACTACTCATAATACTCCTCTCTCTCTAGATTCCTTTTACCCTCCTAAGATCATTGCACCACACCACAGCCACTTCCACTCATACTTGCACACTCCACACTCTCTACTGTCCTCGCTATTGCAACCCCTGCTTAACTATGTATTTTTTCATGTAATGCTATAGTGTTCAGTTATGAATCTCATAACAGCTCACAAGGGCAGGAGGAAACTTTGGGATATAATGGTTGCCCATAAACCCACCAACACACTAAAACAGCAGCTAACGAACTTGAAAGACCCTATACAGACAATGAGCAAAACTAACGTCATTTACAAAATACCGTGCAAGGACTGTAACAAACACTACATTGGACACACAGGCAGAAGACTAGCTGCCAGGATACATGAACATCAACTAGCCACAAAAAGACATGACCCACTATCACTTACATCTTTACATACGAATGTGGAAGGACACCACTTTGACTGGGACAACACATCCATCCTAGGACAAGCCAAACAGAGATATGCATGAGAATTCCTAGAAGCATGGCATTCCAACTGGAACTCTATCAATAAGCACATCAATTTAGATCCCATCTACCTCCCTCTGTGAAAAAGAACAGGAAATGACATCACCAACCCAAGGAAATCGTAACACATAAATAGCAAGCAGGGCATAACACCAGCGCTTCACTGGAGGCTCATTGATGATGTTACCTAGATGGTGACAAAATGTCTGAAAACAAACCTTCCAGCCCAGTGAGCAAACCTACATCCAGAACCTCAACCTGAGCTACAAATCTTCTCAAAACCCGGTAGCAGGAAATCTTTTTCACACAGTGTGTGGTCAGGATCTGCAATGTTCTGCTGAGTGTATGGTGAAGGTAGGCTCAGTTGAGACTCTTAAATGGAATTGGGTTATTATTTGAAGAGAGAAAATGTGCAGTGCTCAAGGCAGGGACGTGTCACCAGCTGGGTTGCTACTTCAGAGGCTCAGCAGGGACAATATGGGCTGAATAGCCTCCTTCCATGTCACAGCGATTGGTTGATTATGGCGGATTACTAACATGTTTTTCTCTTTTGCAGGGAAAGTTTACAGACATCGTGTAGCAGCAGATAGTGACTAGAGAAATCAGAGGACTTTTGAGGAAGATGAGTTGGACATTATAGGTGAGGCATGGCCCTGACAAGTGGTAAAACTGGGGATCTCTTTACATCCTCCTCTTCTTTTCCTTCCTTTTGTGTATCTCGGCCTACAGTATCAATGTGACAAACTACTTATAGTTGTCATTCTTCTCACCCTGTTCTACCCTCACTGTTAAAGCTAATCCTTGTTTTAGAAGAGTTGCTTCCTGAGAGATTTGTCAGCTGGGGACACTGGTTTTCCCTTCACTTCTTGATGTGTAACTGGTGAGAAGGGTTAATCTCTCAGCATAGCAACGTTATACTGCCTGTAGTACACCATGCCACATCTGAAAGCATGGTTAATGTACTGCTTAGCACCTTCTGAATAGTCCAGTTAGCAGAATGGTTCCGGGAACACAGAACTTGTCCGCTCAGTGAGATAGCTGGTAGCCCCAAGGCTCTCATTAACCAACTCAGGCTGGTTTCCTGAGAGGAGGTGTGAGCCATGCACTGAGATGAAGTCTGTCATTGCCGAGGAGTCAGGCTGATTGGAATAAAGGTGGTAGAAAGGATGACGGTGAGCTGAGTGAATCGTGATGTCAGGAAACCAGGAACAGAAGCCCACCTAGGACCCTCATTAAACTATGACTTATTTTGCACACTCTCCGGAGCCCAATGCAAAATGTGGGTCACCCACTTTAAGAATTGCTGTTGTATAACCAATGACATTGTACCCCTAGGTGTCTTTTTTCTGCCAGAAAATTGGGCTCGTGCTATCAAATTTCTAGAACCGGGCTTTGAAATGTTGTTTGATTTTATGTTGGCTATCTCAAATAGTAGGTTTTGCATGGAATTTATATCAATCCTGTTATTAGACTTAAAAGGCCATGTTTAATTTTTAAGATGTGATCTGTAAATAGATTGGATAAATGTTAGGATAAGCCATAAGCATTTTCTTGGTGTCTGAACACAGCAGATGAACTGTGAATGCTGCCACAGCTCCCCTCAGGGTAAGATGCAGATGTACAACAATCACTGGCTGCAGTCATTCATCAGTGCTGGCAGATAAATGCAAGTCCTGTTTACAATCAGTGAGGAATCCATCTTCCTGTTTAAATTAGTTCAGTCAGGCCACACTGTCCTCTACGTGTCCTGGTTGAATAAAACGTTATCTTCATTGGTGATATTTGAAAGAGCTTTAAGTTTCACACTGCAATCCTTTTGCAGCTTTTTCATGTCTTTTTAAAGCCTTCCTAAATTTTGTATTCATCATAATATTTTAATGAGATAGATATATAACATGCTTGGCCACCTGCCCCTATATTGGGAGTTTCTAAATCTACTGATGAGAAATGAAAATAAGCTTTTCAATTAAGAGTGCACAATTTGTCAGGTGAAGATTCTTAGTGCTAGGAAATAAAATGTTTTCTTCCATGAGCGTTCAGTGTTCGCATCAATGACTGCCCAGTGTAATGATGATTAAATCTAAAAACTTGTATAGTATAGTTAACATAGTTCCAAGATGCCTTAGAAAAGAATATTAATAGGCAAAGTTTAACACTGACACACATAAGGAGTAAACAGACTGGACCAAAAATAAGTTTAAGGAGCTTCTTGAAGGAACGAATAGTTGAGGAGAGATAGAGCATTTTAGGGATGAGATTCTAGAACTTGAAGCCTTGCAGACAAAGAAGTTGTTGCCAATAATGAAGTAATTAAAATCAAGATGTTGAAGAAGACAGAGTTAGAAGAGTGCAGATAACTCAGAGGTTTGTATGACTGAGGGAGATTGCAGGGAGAAAGGGATGAAAATTTGGGAGGATTTGAGAATAGGAATGAGAAACTTAAAATGCAAGTCTTCTGGAACTAGAAGCTGATGACTGTCATGAACATAGGATCGATGTGTGAATAAGATGCAAGGATTAATCACTCAAACATAAGTAGGCGTCAATGAGGCCTTCAGCAGCTGGTGAGCCAAGGCACAGTGTTAATGATGGTGTGGACAGGTGGTTGAAAACATTTTAGGAAGAAAAATGACATCAAGATTGCAGATTGATATGCTTTGCTGACGGTTTTCCATGACTCATGTCTGTAAACTCCCTTTACAATGTTGCACCAACAGAACGTAGCACACACATAAAATAACAACTCATACAGCGACAAATTGACAGTATTTTACTTTGGCTAGTTGGAGACTATTCTGAGTCAGATTGCCAATGAGTGCCAAATTAAGATCAGCTTTCTGATGTGTACCCATGCATATTCAATTGATTTGCAAGTTCCAGCAGCAGGTGGATAGGACAGAATTACACTGAATGTTGGACTCAGTTAAGATGTGCTAACTTTCTGCTCTGCCAATACATCTGCAAATGAGGTTGGGATGTGATAAAGCCTTGTTCTGTTGCATTACCCACTGGTCTCAAGGAGAGGCAGGGAAGAGGGGTGAGATTAATCTGCATTTCCTTTTTGAAAGCAAACTAGTTATTTGACATGTATGTAAATGTCAATCCAACTAATCAAACCTGAGAACATTTTACACCCCACCTCTTTACTACTCCTTCTAAAGATCATGTTACCAATGGTACTTAAACTAATATCAATATTCATCCTTAAAATGAGACTTACGTTTAATGAAGGTTTATGCTCCAAATCTTTGGCTTGTTTCCCCCCCTCTTAGCATTCCTTGCTTCTAATTTAAATTCTGCCCAGCCAATTGTCTAAGGTATTTGAATCACTAAAGCGCACATTGTGGCAATGAGTGATGAGGCAGTTTCACAGATCATGAAAGCCTGAAACGTTCGATTGTGCTAACTCCATGTTAATCTCGAATAGCAAAAATGGATATCGAACTCTTGCGCAAAAGCTGACTGTGAACATAACTCACAGACAGCTATCATGCTTTAACCTGAATCGGAAGAATGAGAAGGCACAAATTTCTAAATTAAGGAAAAGATTCTTCTGAAGAAGATATAATGTTATATTTGAAGTGTAAACTGTGTGTTTGTATAGGTGCTGCCAGACCAGCTGAATATTTCTAGCACTTTGTCTTTTTTTCACATTTCAGCAATAATATTTTCTTTGAATATTAGACAAAATACAGCAACAGTATGAAAAACAGAACATCTAGACATTATTACACTGCTGCCTAACTGGTTGCTGCCATTCCTCCATTTCAACAGTGGCCATACTTTAACAGTACTACATTGGCTGTGAAGCATTATGGGATGTCATGAGGCTATGAAAGAAGCTATATAAATGCAAATCTTTCTGTCTTTATATCAGAGAATCTGTCCTATTCACTCCTACCAGACACTTCAGTAAGTTATAATTTGTGTTGTGTGTGCCCTCGTGTGAACATTTATTACCTAATATCTAGGAAGCAATAAAAAAGTTGCCCAAGAGCAAACTCCGGAGATACAGTCAGCAGCATTCTTTTCATAAAATCTCTTCAATGAGGCCCTTAACCGATTTGTGATCATGATAATAGCAAACAAGGTTCTGTCCTTAAAGAATGACCTACCTGGACCTGAGAAACCTCACTCAGAACCAATATCCCTATTTGTCTCCTACTGCCAGAAAAATAAATAAACCCATGACAAATACCTTTCCCAACTGCAGATAATGCCTTGGAAACCTTCTGCACATTTCAGGCTCACTGACGTTTTCATATTTTCCTAGCTCAGCCGAATTCTCAGTCTAACTTACCCTAAGTACTTTCTCAGCATAAGAGCTGGAAACTCACAGCTGCATTGCCGCAGTTCTGCACTTTAATTAATTTAAAATTAGGTTACTTGGGATTTGGATCACAGAATGGGCCAAAATATTCACAGGGAGGAAAGTTAGCAGACCAACTTTGTGGTTGAAGGCTGGCACAAATAACTTTTTGCTTCAGTTTGCAGCTGAAATGGGTTATTTTCTTTAATTATGTGCTGAAATGATGTCTAGGGTAGCATGGGACTTCACTTCCAATGTTGGAACAAACTGGAAATTGGGATTAGTATCGTCAAATGGTTGTTGACCAGCACGGTCACAATGCGCTGAAAAGGCACGTGGTGTGCTGTAAATGTCTCTGAATCATAGCAGATACAGATGCATTTAAATCACTCAAAGTTTTCAATTTATCTACAAATCCGGACCATTGGGAGATATTAAAATTATAGGATTAAATTTTGGAAACAAGTAAAATTAAAATTGATGTTCTGCTTCACTGAAAGGTGGAGCTATTCCAGTACCTGTGGAGTATAAAGAAGAGACTGTGGAGTATAAAGAGGAGGAATTGTTGACTAATGCTCATAAAGGGCATAATGGGGCTGCAGTTACCTGTAGAGCAAGGAAGAAAGATTTACATTCAGACCAAAAGAGGATGTTCGATAAAACATAATCTCCATGCTGCTCAGGTCTTTCCTCTATCCAGATGTCAGTCTATTTTGTCTTCATGAAATTATACCAATGCCAGCCAAAAAAAATCTATGAGCGACATCATCTTGACTCCTCTTTTGGCGTGGAAAGAGAAGCCAACAGAAAAAGTTACACTGCAATTCAGATTTTTATATTGGCTATTTAAAAAGCATAGACCTGCAATGTAAAATGGAAATCAAATGCCTAAGCATGGAGTGGTGATCCATTGAAATCACATCAGAATTTCAGTCATTAAAAGAAAGAATCAATTTTTACATTTTAGATCAACAAAATGTTCCAGCTTTTATAACATCAGCTTAAAGCAGAGAAAACTGGAAGATGACACAGGAAAACAAAAAAAAAAGGTTATGGAGCAAGAAACGGATAAGAGAAAGAAATAAGGACAGAAACAGAAGAAAAGATAAAATATGAAAACAGCAGAGAATAGTTAGGGTGACACTATATAAATGGGTACTATAGTATGGTTATATTACTGGACTAATGACCAAAATGTATGAATTAGTCATCAACTATAATAAACTTACATGCCACCAATGCAATTAGGGAATTTATGTTCAGTTACTTAATTAAATACATCAGGAATTTAAAAAAAAAGTTTGTGTCAAAATGTTGACCATGAGACAACTGGATGGTTGTGAAAATCCATCTGATTTACCAAGGTCCTTTAGCAAAGGAAGTCATAGATCCTTTACCAGTCTAACAATATTCCCCTGAACTACACAGACTGAATGGTTTGTGAAAGTTGCTCATCATCACTTTCTCAAGATTAATTAAGGATGGCCAATAAATTCTGACCTTTTGAAGAAAGCAATCTCCAATTTAACATACACAATATCTTGAGATAACTCTTCAGGTATAAAAGAGAAAAACAAAAAAATGAGAGAAATATTTTTGAGTGCCTTTTCGAAAAAGGTCAAAATCTTCTAATTTAGCAAATATTGTTCTCAGGTGCAATACTTTAGGCCTTTGTGCCTCAGTGAAATGGCAGCATTCTAGCTAATACTTTAATCTTGTGATTTTAATAATATTTACTTGTTGCTTAGAGTTTCACTCCAAGTCTTTTGGCTTTGCTTTTAACCAGGTCAGTAGGCAATTGCATAGAGGACAGCAAAGTACTAGTACATACTTGTGAGGTGTTACATTTTTTTAAACCAGTAAGGTGTCAGTTACTTGCTGCAGCAAATTCTATGTATTATTCTGATTAGCAAATCACCATCACAGCTAGACAGGAATCGGAAAGCGATAAATAGAAACACTACAGGAAATCCACTGGCCAGTGTTGTTTACTGAGAGTTAGGCTTCAATCCTTTCATCCTGAGCTGAACACAATTCCAAGAGAAATTTGAATTCTTGCCATTATTCAATACAACGTTACGTCAATGGAACAACATTTTTTATTTCGAGAGGTCAGAAAACGTCTGATTGAATTTTGTTATACAAAGTTTTTATACCATGAATGACTCAACTGTGTAACCTGTGAGTGACAAAGATCCTTGTGTTTTATGATCTCCTTTCTGTGAAGCTGTATATAAATCAGACAGAAGAAGCACTTTTCAAGTGAATGTGAAGAAATTCTAGAAACAGAGCTGTTCTGTAAGCTATTCATGTCTGCGAAACATAACATTGTCATTTAGAACAGTCGTTGGCTTCTTCAATGTGCAGAATGTTACTACCCTTCACTAAGCTTTAAGTCTGGAAAACCTTAATTAAATCAAAGTAAGTAGCACTAGACTAAAAATACCCAAGATCAACTCAGGTCATTTTTAAGAAACAGCAAAAATGCATTAGTATAGTGGCTGTGAAAAGGGTTTATATGTATCTTGTTGACATTTTATCAAACCATCTGTCAAATCTCCCCGATATGTCTCTTGCATTTGCTTTGGGGGCAGAAATTCCATTCAATTGATTTGTGTCAGCCCATGTAACTCAGTAGATGTCCCATTTCATTGCAAAACCCCATTGCTGCGAGTCATCAGTTGCTACTGTTTCTCCTTGACTCATGTTACTGATTTTCACAATTAAAGACCTCAGCATCAACAGACTGGCATTTGCCTTGTATTTGAAGAAAGATTTGCCTTTTAATCCTTTAAAGATTGCTCTCGTCAGCATACGTAAAAACGCTATTATGTATTTAGCTTGCGAACTAAGAATTCATTTCCTTGTCCTGCATCATTTTTGAGTTGCCAAGCATCCCCTCCATCAGAAGCTATGTGACTACAAACAGGTATCACTGGAACTCCCTTATAGGCCTGTTTCGTGTAACGTTTTAATGAAATATGGAAACTTACTCTTACCAAACATTCCATGCTTGAAGTGCTAGAGGATAAAAAAAAGATGTTGATTGATCAGTTGGCATATCAGCCATTATTGAGCATACTTCCATCACCAACTATATCTGCAATCCTTGGTGCACTTAGCTGGCAGTAACTGTAGACAAGTGACTCTGCTGGCTCTGACTTAATGAGGGGGTGGTGACTGTCCATTTCCTTTTGCAATTATTATGTCTCCTTCTCCTTTGAAGGCCATTTGTGATTTCTGGCCCATGGATGTATTAAATAGGTGACTGATGCTTTGTTCAATATAACTGTCATTTTTAATTTCCCTTTTGGTAACAACAGTAATATGTCACATCTACCCAGTTTTACAGCAGCATCCAGTTGTCCAGACGTTCAGTACCACTGATGACACCTGGGTGCCTGAAAATCCTGACTAACAAAAAGGCCTGGCTTACGTTTATTCAAGGAATTCCATTCTTACAATGTGCCTTTGGCCAGTGATTACAAAATCATGAGGGAAAGCAGTGGCAAAATGGTAGTGCCATTAAACTGCTAATCCAAAAATCCAGGCTAATGCTTAAGGCAACATGGAATTTAATTTCAATTAATAGATTGGGAATTAGTTTCAGTACTAGTGACCACAGGAAGAATGTTCTGGTCTTTAAAAAATGATTTTCTAATATTCTTTAGGAAAAATATATGCAATCCAATTTTTTATTCAAGGACAATCAACTACACCAGTATTATTGAAGGTTGAAGGCATCCTGCAAGAAGGGTTTCATGGAAACCAAGGTTACCCTCGACTGCATCAGTTAATGGTGGCCTCACATTAGCCTTCAGCAGAAGCAGAATGGAAATATGACTAGGCCCCTGAAGCTGAAAGATTCACAATAGGATATCCTATTAGCATTTTGAATCAGTTCTGCAGATGTTTCCACAAGCCAAGCAAACCTCTCCAAATTCATCAAAGAAGTCTATCATATATAAGGAAGAAAAAAGAAGAGCTAACCTGAAACCAATTTGTGTGCAATCCCTTTAATCAAATTTACGCATCACCGACACTCATTGAGGTTACTGTAACCATCAAATCTAGTCTTGCCCTTTGTACTCCTACACTCTGTTGAATCACTGTCTCTTTTTGCACCATTAAAAGAAAGTTTTCCTAAGCTCAAATGAAATGCATCAGATTTATTCGCTTTCATCGTTTTTTTACATATTATCCTTCACAGTTTTTTGGGTGGTACTATGCCTCATGTACCCTCTAACCTTTAACCAATGAACTTGCTATTTAGCAATTCAAGTAGTATGAGTAGTGACACACCAATGGGAGTTGTTTGAGTTTAAGATGCTGTTTTCTGCCATGGGCCTCCAACTGCTTCAGTCATCCCACTGCCCAATTGGTTGGCTAGTTTCACTTGCTTTCTGGTACATCAATTGCTAATTTTAGGTACAATAATGGCCTGCGAGATCATGGCCTCATCTCATATCTACTCAAGCTCATCTCTGTTATTGCATGTTTTCTCAGCATCTTTCCATCTTGGCTCATTAGTAGAAAGCTCCCCTCAGAATCAAAAGGTTATAGCTTCAAACTGTACGCCAGAGACCCGGGCACATACAATTTAAAATGATGCTTAATTGAATTACTGCAGACATGTTACACTGTCTGAGGTGCAGACTTTGCTGCTGAAATTAAGATCCTGTCTGCCTATGGCACTGTTCAAAGAAAAGATGGGAATTCTCCTCGTGTTGTGGCCAACTCCATCGCACCATCAACATCATTTAAACTGATTGTCTGCTATCGTATTATTTATCTCATAGCTGTGGGACATTGCTCTGCATAAATTGGATGCTGCATTTCAGTTCATTGTAACTGACTACACTTCTAAATATTAAATAATATGAAGCACTTTAGTTCTCTGAGGTTATAAAAGATGCAATATAAATGCTAATTTACTTTCTTTTTGACGTAAACTTCAACAAAGTATTATAATTATCTCCATTATGCTTTAATTTTCCTGCATAAAATGAATTCTGTTTAATTGTGTGACTGCTGAAAATTCTGGAGATTTGTATTGCAGGTGAAATGTATTTATACACTCTACACTTATGGCTTACCATAGTCATAAGACCTCTGCTTTAACTTACTTTCACTTTAGAATGAGTGGTAAATAAAACACATTACACGAAACATGGTGCCAGAAATGCCCAGCTGCGATTGTGTGATTTTTCTGAGATGTAAAAGAACCTGGTACTGTACAGACAACAAGAAAGAATTAAAATAGCAGTCTGCAACTTTGAATTACTAGGTAAGTTAAATGGCTGTATATGTTCCAGTCCGTGGTGCTCTGGATAGAAAAGGCGGTATGAGACAGAATTAAAATTTCTTGCAGACTCAGTCTCAACCTTATGAGGTGGCTACAAAACTGAACACAAACCTTGAACAAATGAAGAGTAGCAACCCTTGTTACCAGTATCAGGGAAAGAGTGTTACAGGTTGTGTTGTCACTTGGACATCAGAAACACAGCTGGCCTGATGAAAGTTTGAAGTTCTGAAGCCATATTTTGAACTTTCCATTCAGAAATATTTGCAGAAATGCCAACAAAAAAATTCATGGTCAGAGTATAAGATGTGGATATTGCAGAGGCATCATACAAAAGGTCAAAAACAAAATCTAGTGTGAGGAAAGCAATTCTCTAACAGCAAGAACCTGACTCATTTCAATTGCAAGTATTTAGTTAGAAAGAAATGAAGTAGGCCTATAAAGATACCAGCTGGAGAGATGTCAGATAATGATTTCTGACAAATCACTCTACACCATACAACGGATTGACTTCATCAGGTCTAAAAGTAATAAGTAGCCTGTAACTGTGTAACTGTAACTGACTAGTCCATAGGTGAGGCTCCTTTGTTTGTTACAGTTCCAGATGGGATACCCAAATCCACATGAGGAGGAATGAACTGGCTCCCCTTCTTTATTCAATTCCCCTTTAATTGGTGCCAACAAAATTAACTAATAAGATCCTCTCCCTTGTGGATAAAAAGGTTACAGCTTCTATAAACTGGATTCACAGAATGGTGGATATGGAAATACCTGGAAAGCTGAGAATATGCATTGATCCAAAGGATATCAATAAAGCTTTGAAGAGGTCTCATTACCTCATTCCAACTGCTGAATGAATTTTATGATGACTTGCCAAAACAAATGTCTTTATGACAATTAAATAGAACAAAGAACTGCAGGTGCTGGAGATCTGAAACAAAAATAGAAATTGCTGGAGAAGCTCAGCAGGTTTGGCAGCATTTGTGGGAAGAAAGCAGAGTTAATGTTTTGAGTTTGGTAACTCTTCAGAATGTCTTTGCTATCCTCAGTGTGAAGAATGCTTACTGACAGATGAAACTGGTGAAAGCATTAGTTATCTAATTACATTTTAAATGCTGTTTAGAAAATACAGATGGTTGGACATTTCATTTGGTTTGGAAGAGTATCATTGCAGATAACTTGAGATAGTCAATTATTTTCCTGGAATGGAAACTATTGTGGATGATGAGGAGATAGGATGGAAAAAGCTTTGGTCGACCATAATCAGAATTTAGCACAACTACTGGAGGGAGCTTGAAAAATGGACATAGTGCTGAACAAGAAAAAGATGCCACGGAAGATGCCTGGAGTTACATGCATAGTTCATGTATGTACAGCAAAAAAGCTTTGGCCCAAACCCTGACAAGGCGAGAGCTGTAGCAGAGATGGAGTGACAAATAGATGTGAAAGTGGTGCAATGATTTGTTGGATTTGTGAACTACCAAGCAAAGTTCATAATTGTCATCAATTGTTCATAAGAGTGTGAACCGCTATGTAAGATCACTGCTTAGGATTGATGTACACTGACATCAATGGTCAAGTCACCTTGCAGTGTGGTGCAAGTGAGACAGGACTTGGAGAAACTCTAAATTGCACGACTTTATATCGAGGTTGATAATGGAAACTCAATTAAGCCATGCACAGTTTGAGAAAGTGCGCCTGGCTATTGTTTTTGCTTGTGAGAACTTTAATCAATATCAGTTTGGGAGAGGTAAATTAACAGGAGAATTCAACCACAAGTCATTTCAAAGTAATGCAAGCAAATCAGATGACTTGATGTTTGTGGTGATGAAGTGGGGGTTGCAGGGGTGGCCTGAAAACATCAAGGACATACGTGCTGCTCTAAGAGAGGATTGGGCAGATAGAGATAAGTGATAGCCCAAGATGGCATTTTGTACGAAGGAAGTAGATTCACGAGACCATAGAGAGGTAAAAGAGATGCTGAAATGCATTAAGCCAAGCCACCAAGTTCTTAAGACTCAGCTGAGGAAGGAAAGAGAAAAGCGAGGAGACAAACGACCAGTTTGTCAGTGGAGTTTTTAAATTGAATGCCAAGATAAATAAACTGAACTGTCATTCACAGTGCATGATATCATAGGCATATTAAGAATAAAGCTTGGAGTAAGCCTCTTCACTCTCGCAGGAACTGATCATCACTGCTATTCTGATTGCTGGGAGTTAGAATAGCTGTTGTTAATAATTCTCAGTTGGACTGTAGAATCCATGAAAGCGCTCATCAGTCATTTTGGCATTCCAGACATTGTGATGAGTGACAATAGTCCTCAATCATAAATTAAGGATTCAGACACTTTGGAAATGATTGCAAAATTCAGCATCACACATCACCTCCACCCTATCTGCTGATAAATGGCAAGGCTGAGGGACAGTGCAAATTGCTGAAGAGATCAGAACCAAATTGAACAAATCCAGCACAGACTTATACAAGCAATCCTTAAGTGGAGAAACTCATCTCATAAAAATATTGAAAATCATTCAATCCAATGAGTAATCTCATGCTGCATCTAAACCACTCTTCAATACCTAAAAGAAATTGAAGCCAGAAGTAGTAATAGGAGGGAGTGAAAAAAACCAAAGTGAAATGACAGAAAGCCAATCTACACTTTGCTAAAATTGCCAAATCATTGCCAGAACGGAGAACTGGAGTGAGTACAAGCATTCAATACTCTCAACAAGAGTCAGTTCATGTTGCAACTTGGGACATGTATAGAGCAATTGCTACCTCGATAGTACACAGAGAACATGATGAACCAACTATGACATCACAACCATAGCTGTATACATGCAACTGGACAAACTGTTACCTCACTTCAGGCAACTGATGAGGAAAATAAAGTATCATCAACTCAATAGTGTATAGAACGACCACCAGTCCCAGAGGCCCACTGTTCCCCAGCAACTACAGACGATCAGCAACAACAGTTAACATAGCAACAGTACTCACCAAGAGAAAAATACCCCCCAGACATGGAGCATTACTCCAGGAATAGCCAGATACCAGATGAACTGGCAACAATATTATGCACATGTACCATGCGTGATTTAAAGATTATGTATGCCATGCATTTAATGGAGAAAAACTACAGAAAGCTGCAACACAAAGGGACTTATCTAAGATTACAAAGAGATCTTTATCAATTGGGCCAATGAGCTGAAGAGTGGCAGATGGTGTTAATTTGGATAAATACGAGGTATTGTATTTTGGTAAAACGAACAAGTTCAAGATTTATACAGGGGGTAGGGCGGTGGGTAGTGTTATGAACAGAGAGACCTCGGGGTTCAGGTATATAGTTTTTTGAAAGTTGAGTCATAGGTGCACAAGGTGGTTACGAAGGCATTTAGCACTCTTGCCTTCATTGCTCAGACCATTGAAATCAGGAATTGGGACGTCATGTTGAGGTTGTGCAGGATGTTGGTGAGGCCACTTTTGAACAGTGTACAACTATACTGTAGGCCCTACTATAGGAAGGATATTATTAAATTGGAATAGGTTCAGAAAACATTGCCAGGATGTTGGTGTGACTGGAGGGTTTGAGTTATACGGAGAGGCTGGATAGGCTAGGACTTTTTTCACTGGAGCGTAAGAAGTTGAGGTGCAATTTCATAGAGGTTTATAAAGTCATGAAGGGTGTAGGTAAGATGAATAGCAAAAGTCTTTCCGCTAGGGTGGGGCAGTTTAAAACTAGGGGCAGGCATAATTTTAAGGTGAGAGGAAAAAGCTTTAAAAGGGATTTGAAGGGCAACTTTTTCACACAGAGAGTGGTTTATATGTGAAACGAACTGCCAGATGAAGTCTAGATGCAGGTACAGTTACAATGTTTAAAAGACATTTGGATAGGTAGATGAATAGGAAAGGTTTAGAGGGATATCGGCTAAATACAGCCAAATGGGGCTAGTTTAGTTTGGGAAACTTAGTCGGCAAGGACGAGTTGGACTGAAGTGTCTGTTTCTGTGCTGAATGATGCGATGGCTTGGGGTACTTGTACATGAAAAATATTAAGTTAGAACAGGTTTAGCAGATAATCAGGAAGGTTAATGGAATTCTGGTCCTTATTTCAAAAGGATTGGAGTACAAGAGAAGGGAAAACTTACTGCCACATACAAGGACCCTATCTGGAGTATTGTGAGCAGTTTTGGTCTCCTCCTTTGGGAAAACTATGGTTTCCTTGTTGGCAGTTCAGAGAAGGTTCACTAGGATGATCTCCAATGTGGAAGGATTGCCTTATGAACAAAGGTTAAACAGATTGGTACTCCACTCACTCAAGTTAAGAAGAATGAGGTTTAATCTCATTTAGACATAAGATTCTTGAGGAGCTAAATAGGGTAAATGCTGAGATGTCTTTCCAAATCATAGATTCTAGGACAAGAGGGCATTGTCTCAGAATAAAGGATCACCAACTTAAGATAAGAGATAAGAAGAATTTCTTCTGTCAGAAGCTTGTGAGTCTTTGGAAATCCTTTCCACATAGAGCTTTGAGGATAGAGTTCTTGTGTATATTTAAGGCTGACATAGATTCTAAAGAAGGATCGCTGGACCGAATATGGTATTCTGCTTTCTCTCCACAGATGCTACCAGACGTTTTGAGTTGCTCCAGCAATTTCTGTTTTTGTTTCAGATTTCCAGCATCTGTAGTTCTTTGCTTTATTATGAATAGACTACTGATCAGTAGGGGAGTCAAGGTTAAAGGGAAAAGTCAGGGAAGTTGGCATGAGGAATGTCAAAACAGCTATGAACCCATTGAATGGCAGAGCACGCTCGAGGGGCTGAATGGCTACTCCTGTTCTATTTCTTGTGGATTTATGCATGTGCAGAAATTAATAAAATGGGACAGAGCATAATTAATACATAGTTTCAATCATGAATGATAACATTTGCTATTGTCCACACATGTTGTGTAACTTATGACTTCAAATGATAGTCATACAATTTTGTTATGGAAAGAGGGATGTTTGTAAATATATATTTATTCTTGTATATTTGTATATACCTTTTGTATATTTGTGACTAATTGTAGTTATGTTATCTGCTGTAACTTGCTTTCACTTACTATTAAATTATATTACACGAAACAGTATTTTTTGCTTGGAGATGGAGTTATGTTAAGAAATAATAGAGTATTCTCAGTAATTTCACTCTATCAGTGCTCAAAATTGAGAAAATTATGTTCTAATATCAAAACAGAACATTTTCTTATTTTTTTAAATGCTGTCATTTCCATGCAATCTTTCAGGAAATTCCAGTTCTATAACACCATTTCTCCAACTCGAATCCTGCTTTATCTTGTCCTTTCAGTCAATTCCGCTAGCTGTATATTGAGATACTGGTCTCAATTATTTTAGGCTGTGTGAATCTGTACATATATTGTCCCTGAGGCTCCTTGTTATTTATCACTAAGCAAGGCTGTTCAACTCCTTACATACTGTAACTCATTCTATTTACATCTGTCTAAAATAGATTCTTAATGCAGTACACTGTATACAGTCTCTTCACATAGAATACAGAACTTAGAATAGCACAGCACAGAAACAAGCCCTTCAGCCCACAGGCAGTGCCAACCATGATGCGATGACAACCTAACCCCAGCTTCTTGCGCATGGTCCATATCCCTGTATTCCCTGTCTATTCATGTGTCTGTTTAAATGCCTCTTTATCATTACTATCGTATCTGCTTCTACCATCTCCTCTGGCAGTGTGTTCCACACACTGTAAAAGACTTGCCTCACACATCTTCTTTAAGCTTTCTGTCTCTCACTTAAATTCTATGTCCCCTAGTAATCCACATTTCCATCTTAAGAAAAAGACTAACACTGGCTATCCTATCATTGCCTTCATAATTTTGTATACTTCCCCCAAGTTGCCCTTCAGTCTCCTGACATTCTTGCGAAAACAATCCAAGTTTGTCCAACCTCTCCTTATAGTAAATATTTTCCAATCCAGGTAAAATCCTGGTAAACCTCTTTTACACCTGTTCCAAAGCCTCCACATTCTTCTTATTGTGGGGCAAGCAGAACTAACAAGACTAAAGAAAGTCTCATTCAACTGCAACATAACCTGCCAACCTTTATTGTCAGCGTCATGACCAATGAAGGATAGCATGCAATATGCCTTCTTTACCACCAAATCCACTCGAGTTGCCACTTTCAGGGAGCTATGAACTTGCACCCCAAAATCCCTATGTAAATCAATGCTTCTCTGGCTCCTGCCATTTACTGCATGCTTTCCTCTTTCATTTGACCTCCCAAAATGCATCACCTCACTTTTGTCCCAATTAAATTCCATCTGTCATTTCCCAGCCCAACTTTCCAGCTAATCTATATCCTACTCTATCTTTCGACAACCTTTTTCACTATCTGCAACTCCACTAATTTTTGAGTCATCTGCAAACCTTGCAGAAGATATCTCTTGTTGCCAAGTTGCATTCTATTCTATAATGGTGTCTTCTGTCTTACTGATTTCAGAATCTTTTCCATCATCACAATTTACATCATGAATCTCATTCGATAGCACATTTCGTTCTAGCTGACCTCCATGCCTGGAGTAAAGGACTGGGGAATCTACTCTGAAATGCCTTTTTACAATTCTCATCTATATTAAATCAGTTACTGTTCTGTAAGCAAACATAGCACAGTCCCACCATCATCACTGGGGTGAAATGTAAGTTAGTCTATCTTTTTTAACATTGCTTTAGGATCAAATAGTGGTGAAACAGTATGAGAATTCCCTACACTTCTTTGAACAGCTTATTAGATCCTGAACTACCAAAGCACTTCTGACAATGTGACACTTCATTACTACAGTGAAGTGTTATCCTGAAGTCTTGTCTTGAAACAACCTACTGGAAATGAGAGTGTTGCTTGGTGAAATATCAACCTAAAGTCAGATCATTACCATGTCAGCTGAACTTACATTAGCAGGCATCTGAAAATAAAACTGCTTCTAAATTTTTAAAATTAAAGTTGAGGATTTCATGTGGAGGAATATCATTATGTTGTTTTTAATGTATACAGCAAATTGTAAGACAATAAATTATATTCATTCTGGAAGCTTGATGTTGACTGCATGATACTCATTCTCCTAATGCAGTCATTATAACTGTCAGTGTATATGATTGCTTTCACATTTAGCAAAGATGCCTTTTTTAATGAACTATAGACTGAGCTATTCATAAACTGAGAAGTAAACAATCTCATGCTGAGCTATGAAGTCAGCAAACAATGAATAATACCCTAAACTGTTGTTAATACAATGCAGTTTTGCATTGGGCAAGGCCGATTGCGATGGTATCTATAGCAACACAATGAAACCAGAGTAATAAAACCAAATAGAATAAATTCCTATGGGCTAACAGAGAAGAATGAACATACAGGGGATTCCAAATTTGGCAAGAGAAGGGTCTTCATGCAGAATTACACAAAAAGAGGAACTTCACTGTTGTTCAGGCCTTGGTCAACCTGGAGATAAAATTATTTATTGATAGTTTCGTAGATTCGTAGATTTGTAGAATCCCTACAGTGTGGAAACAGGCCATTCAGTCCAATAAATCCACACCAACTCTACGAAGAGCTTCCCACTCAGAGTCAACAGCACGGTGGCACAGTGGTTAGCACTGCTGCCTCACAGCGCCTGAGACCCGGGTTCAATTCCCGCCTCAGGCGACTGACTGTGTGGAGTTTGCGCGTTCTCCCCGTGTCTGCGTGGGTTTCCTCCAGGTTCTCCGGTTTCCTCCCACAGTCTAAAGATGTGCAGGTCAGGTGAATTGGCCATGCTAAATTGCCCGTAGTGTTAGGTAAGGGGTAAATGTAGGGGCATGGGTGGGTTGCGCTTCGGTGGGTCGGTGTGGACTTGTTGGGCTGAAGGGCCTGTTTCCACGCTGTAATGTAATCTAACCCCTTCCCTATCCCTGTAATCCTGCATTTCCCATGGCTAATCCACTGTCCAAAGAGCACACCCCTGGACACTGTGGATAATTTAGCATGGCGAATCCACCTAACCTGAACATCGTTTGACTGTGGGAAGAAACAGGAGCACCAGGAGGAAACCCACACAGACATGACCAGTAGAGGCAATCTACCTTGATGAGGCACCATAATTTTGGTGAACCATGGACACTCAAACAAGAAGAGTTAAAGCAGAACCAGATCACCAGTGCTTTGTGGCTCAAACTTTGGGATTGATTTCTGTTAGATATTTGGACCTTAGGCCTCATTTGAGAACATCACCTGCATTCCAGAGATGTAGTTGCCACTGTGTATATTGGGTGTCGTCTAGTGGGCTGGAGTCAAGGAGCACCTCCAGACACACACTTAAAAGTGCTCCCTGAATTTAAGGAGAGTGGGAGAAGTAACACTTGTGCACCCCCTCCTCCCTGCCTCCCCCCACCTAGGGTCACATGGTGGTTGACCTTTCCTGAATCTGGTAGTAAATTGCTGTAGGAGAAAGTGAGGACTGCAGATGCTGGAGATCAGAGTCGAGAGTGTGGTGCTGGAAAAGCACAGCAGGTCAGGCAGCATCCGAGGAGCAGGAGAATCGACGTTTCGGGCATAAGTCCTTCATCAGGAATCTGCTGTATCCAGGTTCTACAAATGGCAAAACTAAACCTGGCTCATTTTAAGTAAGAGAAAGTGAGGACTACAGATGCTGGAGTACCAGAGTTGAAAAATGTGGTGCTGGAAAAACACAGCAGGCCAGGCAGCATCCGAGGAGCAGGAGAATCGACATTTCGGGCATAAGCCCTGATGTATAAAGATCTACAAATTATAAAATGGGCGGCACGGTGGCACAGTGGTTAGCACTGCTGCCTCGCAGTGCCAAAGACCCGGGTTCAATTCCCGCCTCAGGCGACTGACTGTGTGGAGTTTGCACGTTCTCCCCGTGTCTGCGTGGGTTTCCTCCGGGTGCTCCGGTTTCCTCCCACAATCCAAAGATGTGCAGGTCAGGTGAATTGGCCTTGCTAAATTGCCCTTGGGTTAGGTAAGGGGCAAATGTAGGGGTATGGGTGGGTTGCGCTTCGGCGGGTCAGTGTGGACTTGTTGGGCCGAAGGGCCTGTTTCCACACTGTAATGTAATCTAATCTAAAAAAACAAAAAAAAATCACGGTTGCTTGTCTCTTGGGCTTGACTTCTTTGATGTTGTGTTACCTTATCCATGAGGTGATGCAATGATGATATTTCATAAACAAACCACAATTTTCCAGTCAGCCGCACATACATAGAGAAGGCAGTCACCTGGAGTGAAAACCAGGAATACCACCCACTAATACTGGAAAATAAACATACTGGTTATACTCAGTCTTCACCATGAAGTGTAGAAGATGAGTTGAACCAGTATAATTTAATTTTACCATTTTTGTCTCTGTCTGGACTGACAATAGTATTAATTTCCTGTGGTGACAATAACCAGAATAAATGAGCCGTTATATTCAAAATTGATGGCTGGATTCACACAAGGTACAGGATGCCATGAAATTGAAAAGCATCAATCTGAGAGTTTTTATAAACAGCAAAAGATATTCACCTATCAATGTGCAGCTGCTGTATACAACCACAAGTAGAGTTCTATACAGGAATGTGCTGTGTTTCCGTTACGACGTTGCTCATTTTTAACATTCGAGGTCAGATACATATTAAAAATGTTGGCAAGTAGACTAAATTACTGATGAGTCTGGACCATTTTTGTCATTGGAACAATTAGCATAGAAAGTGGAAACGTTCTCACAAATGCATTAAAGGGTGGTGTTTTGAGGTTGGGAAAGGGCAGAGGGAGCTTTAGTCTTCACTTGACTGTGCGGGACCTAACCTGAAAGTGCTTGATCCTAAACCTGGGATTCAATGGTAGAACTACATAAGAAATGGTACCCCACTTATGAATAAACAGCAAAACGAAAGGAAAACAATCCAAGTGATGCAGAATAGAGATATTATAGCTCTTGGTCTTTCACACAGAGATCTAAAAACCCTAAAATTGGCATCAGATATTCTTTGACCTGTCAGAAGTAAAAAAATGATAATCCCAAAGCTCACACAACTTCCTAATTATTTTCAAAACCACAATTAGCAAAGAATCTGGGACATAATACCAGACCTGACTCTTCATTCTCTCAATGTTAATAGTACCTACAAGTTAAAATTATCCTTTTTTAGGTCACAGTTATCAATAATTTAGCATTTCTTGAGCCTTGTGTTCATTCGCCATGGTATGCAGATATTGCTGTGTTTTGCATTTCTTACCTGTTAATTAGTGTTTAAAGTTTGTTATGTTCCTTGCTCTGGCATTTTACCTGCTCTGTACCTACTCCCATGGTAAAGAATATGTTCAATTAAAAATAATCTGCACAAAGCAAAACAGTTGTGTTAATAGAGGGCAGCTGAGAAACTAGATTAATGAGTACCGTACACTAGATTGGCACTACCAATTTAGTCCATTTGTAATGTGCTTCAGAGGGAGATTTCTTGTTATGAAATATTTCCCAAGATAACTATGGATTCTCCATCTACTTATCCCAGTACCGATAGATTGTGTTAAGTGGAAGGATCAGGCAGAAGGAAAAAAATCGCGTTGTTTCTTAATGAATAGGCTGCAAAAGCATTTCAACATATTTTTCAACAAATTGGTTTGTGCTGAATTATAGCAATAATGAATTATTTACTGTTGCTTTTAGCTCTCAGCACACTACCACATTATTATTAGTTTTTTTGCTATGAAGCAAACTAGTGTTAATTGATTCACCGATAATGCCACTTCTCAGCTTAAGTATGTGTTCCATGCTTCCTGCAACTGATGCCTCATTATAAACATTCAATAGATTCTGAGGTGCCTGACATTCATCCTACATTTAAGGCTAATGTTAATACTAGCTTTAAGGAATGGCAATTTTGTACAGCATTTAGTCTCGCAAAACAATGATAGCTTCACATGACATTAAAATGCCTGCAGCCTTTCCACCCTATTCAGTATGCCACAGACTTTTATAATATCATTTTTCTGTGGCAATATTGTTGATGTATACTTTTTACACTGTATTTGAGGAGCTAGCTTCAAGTAATTAGTGTTCTGCTGACAGAATATTTTCTATTTGTGGAAAGTTGAGTAGTTCCCTTTTCATTTTGTGATTCATTCCAACTATATTCTCATGTGATGCATTTACTCGATCTGGGATTGAACACTTTTGCTGAACATAATAGAGCTACAGGAAAATCAGCACGTCAAGTTAATTAAGGACAAAAAAAAACTGACTGATGGTGGAAAACCCAGAAGTGAGCAGAGAAGAGATCTGCAGCGGTTATAAAGTCAGAAATACTTATTTACAAGAAATAAGTTTGCCCTCTCAATTCATCCGGACAGGAAGCTTGTCTAGCTATTCCTATTAACAAACAGTACAGCACAGGAGAAGGCCCTTTGGCCCATCATGTCTGTGCTAACTATGATGCCTTTCTAAATGAATCCCATGTGCTTGCATGGTTAGAGTCATAGAGATGTGCAGCATGGAAACAGACTCTTCAGTCCAACCCGTCCATGCTGACCAGATATCCCAACCCAATCTCGTCCCGCCTGCCAGCACCCGGCCCATATCCATCCAAACCCTTCCTGTTCATATAACCATCCAAATACCTCTTAAATGTTGCAATTGTACCAGGCTCCACCACTTCCACTGGCAGCTCATTCCATACCCGTACCACTCTGTGTGTGAAAAAGTTGCCTCGTAGGTCTCTTTTATATCTTTCCTCTCTCACCCTAAACCTATGCCCTCTAGTTCTGGACTCCCCGAACACAAGGAAAAGACTTTGCCTATTTATCCTATCCATGCCCCTCATGATTTTGTAAGTCTCTATAAGATCACCCCTCAGTCTCTGACGCTCCAGGGAAAACAGCCCCAGCCTGTTCAGCCTCTCCCTATATCTCAAATCCTCCGACCCTGGCAACCTCCTAACTCTTTGCTGAACCTTTTCAAGTTTCACAACGAGACCAGAATTGCACGCAATATTCCAACAGTAGCCTAACCAAAGTCCTGTACAGCTGCAGTATGACCTCCCAACTCCTGTACTCAATACTCTGACCAATAAAGGAAAGCATACCAAACGCCTTCTTCACTATCCTATCTACCTGCGACTCCACTTTCAAGGAGCTATGAACCTGCAATCCAAAGTCTCTTTGTTCAGCAACATTCCTGAGGACCTTACCATTAAGTGTAGAAGTCCTGCTAAGATTTGCTTTCCCAAAATGCAGCAACTTGCATTTATCTAAATTAAACTCCATCTGCCACTTGTCAGCCCATTGGCCCATCTGATCAAGATCCTGTTTTAATCTGAGGTAACCTTCTTCACTCACCACTACACCTCCAATTTTGGTGTCATCTGCAAACTTACTAACTGTACCTCTTATGCTCACATCCAAATCATTTATATAAATGACGAAAAGTAGTGGACCCAGTACCGATCCTTGTGGCACTCCACTAGTCACAGGTCTCCACTCTGATAAACAACCCTCCACCACTACCCTCTCTCTTCTACCTTTGAGCCAGTTCTGTATCCAAATGGCTAGCTCTCCCTGTATTCCATGAGATCTAACCTTGCGAATCAGTCTCCCATGGGGAACCTTGTCGAACACCTTACTGAAGTCCACATAGATCATGTCTACCACTCTGCCCTCATCAATCCTCTTTGTTACTTGTTTAAAAAAACTCAATAAAGTTTGTGAGACATGATTTCCCACACACAAAGCCAAGTTGGACTATCCCTAATCAGTCCTTGCATTTCCAAATACATGTACATCCTGTCCCTCAGGATTCCCTCCAACTACTTGCCCACCACTGACATCAGGCTCACCGGTCTCTTGTTCCCTGGCTTGTCCTTACCTCCTTTCTTAAACAGTGGCACCATGTTAGCCAACCTCCAGTCTTCCAGTACCTCATCTTTGACTATCGATGATATAAATATCTCAGCAAAGGGCCTAGCAATCATTTCCCCAGCTTCCCAGAGAGTTCACGGATACACCTGATCAGGTCTTGGGGATTTATCCACTTTTATGTGTTTCAAGATATCCAGCACTTCCTCCCCTTGAACAGGCTGGGGCTGTTTTCCCTGGAACGTCGGAGGCTGAGGGGTGACCTTATAGAGGTTTATAAAATCAGGAGGGGCATAGATAGAATAAATAGACAAAATCTCTTCCCTGTGGTATGGGAGTCCAGAACTAGAGGGCATAGGGTGAGAGGGGAAAGATATAAAAGAGACCTAAGGGGCAACGTTTTCACGCATATGGTGGTGCGTATATGGAATGAGCTGCCAGAGAAAATGGTGGAGGCTAGTACAATGTAACATTTGAAAGGCATCTGAGTAGGTATATGAATAGGAAGGGTTTGGAGGGATATGGGCTGGGTGCTGGAAGGCGGGACTAGATTGAGTTGGGATATCTGGTCAGCATGGACGGATTGGACTGAAGGGTCTGTTTCCATGCTGTACATCTCTGTGACTCCGTGACTCTATGATTTTTTTCTATTAATTCTGGTCTTTTCTACCAAAGATATCATTGGAGAATAGCGACCTTGTAAACGTTTCACAGTACTCCTGTATACTTGTACTTGAGTACACTTGACTATAAAACCTAATTCTAAATCCAAACCCCCGTTTACCTGTCTTTCTGCCCGAGGCTGACAGAAAGTATAGACGAGGTTTCTGTTCTTAACAGGAATTATTATTTATTTAACATGAATAGATTCTAGCTTAAGGTAAATATGAACCATTGATATTTAACTCTAATTAAAACTCTAACCCCCTAATGAAACTGCAACAATCCCCCCCACCCTCCCACGCCCACACACATACTTACAGTCAGAATGAAAGAAATTGTGTGCAATGGGCGGAGGGAAAGACTGGAGAGGTAGTTTAATAGTCCCTGTCCACAGGGTTCACAGAGATATTCTTTTTGGCTTGTCAACATATGCTATTCTTTGATCTTCCTTCTTCAGGTCCTTTCACTTGCTTGCAGGAGACACAGAATATCTGGTTCACACTAACAATGGTCTCTAACTTATTGGTTAAAAGCCACAGTTTATGACAACTGATGAGGGGAACTAAAGTGGCTTTCTTCAGGCATAAGATGATTTTATTTTACAACAGAGTAAAGGGAAGCACCTTCCGTTCCATAGGTCCAATCGCTTCTGACTAAATGTTCACGTCCACAACCTGTTTGGCTCCTTGGCAACCGATCGATTAATTGTTGGCAGGCAGAAGGTATTTGTCATCGACAAATGATCACCATTCCACAGGCCAATCAGCTGGTTTCTAACAGCTGAACCTCATTTTGTATACCTCCTGGTTCCAGCTCATCTAGTAACCTCCCTGACTGTTTGAACAAACAGTGGTGTAGATAGCACTTAAAATGAGTGTCAGTAATTTTATAAAGTGCAGTAATTCATTTTATAATCCTTGTTGGTTTAAAACAGTCCTCTTTCCATTTCAGTCCACCATCAAACATTCAGACAAACAAAAAGATATGGTCTTCATAGTCACCTAATCTTCCCTTGTATGAAGATTTCCTAGTTTAGCTTTTACCAGTTTCAGCTTTGTCCTGGGTGTTACTCCACCAACTCAATATAAGTTAATTTTGGATTCACCATGTCTTTACCTGAAGAAATGTTTCAGCAGAAAAATAGATGGATGGATTATTCAAAAGAGAGAAAGTGAATGAAAGGCAACATTCTATTAAAACATTAATCAGAACCAGGCCAGTTTTGGCTCATCGTGTAATCATTTCCATCGACATGTGGAGAGCTTTGGGGCTTGAAATAAGTTCATTAGTTTCTTTTTGCTCTTTCCTTATATTTGTCAGTTCTTCATTTCATTTTATTTGTCCTAAAACTCATGCTTTCTATGCCGCAAGGAGGGTACTGAGACTCTTTAGTTTGGTTTTGACAAGATATATGAGTGGGAAAATCCATGGCAGGTGAGGTATAATGTGCATTATTGTAAGGTCATCTACTTTGGTAGCAACACAGGATGGCAGATTATTACCGGAATGGTGATAGATTGGAAAAAGGGGAGGGGCAATGAGACCTGAGTGTCTCAGTAAACCAACTCCTGAAAGTAGGCATGCAGGTGCATCAGATGATGAACAAGGCAAATGGTGTGTTGGCCTTCAAAGCGAGAGGATTTAAGTACAGGACCAGGGATGTCGTGCTGCAATTGTACAAGGCCTTGGTGAGACTACACCTGGAGTTACACATGAAGTGTGGGTCCCTTTGTCTGAGGAAGGATATTCTGGCAATGGAGGGACGGTTAGGTGAATTTTAAATAAGGTCACAAGAACTTCACTCACAAAGATATCCATGACAGATGGCTAAATAAATAATCTGTGGGGAAGGTCAGAAATATGGCACAATTTTATCGAAAGCCTTGTTTTAATAAGTGGACAAGTATTTTGCTATATCTCAATTCTGGCTTTAAATCACAGGAGTAAAATATTACATTAGTTGAGGAAATTTGCTATGTTTTAATGGTTATATATCTTCTATATGGTGAACAACATGGCAGTGGTACAGAATGCAAAGCTTTCCCATTTTTGCCACCAGTGACACAGTTGGAAAACCCCACTGTTGGGCCCAGCACAAACTCGATCTCTTGATTCCGCCTGTCATTGAGGCCTAAGAAAGGAGGACTAGGATGAGACAATCCACAGGCATTGCTGAACACTAAAAAGCTGGCAGAGACGGTTATTTATTTCATTCTGAACTTTCACTGATGGTAAGCATCAGTGGGAGAAGTTTACAGTGCAGATGATAAACTGTAGCAGAACCTGGATCTTACAACATAAAAATGGAGAAGACGTCTGAAGATCTCTTCAAGCCGGCAGGAACATGTCTGGTTCCTGTACTGAATACAAGTAGTCCAAGAGTAAACAGGTGAAAACACAGTTTTCAAAAGTGAGTCAAAATGCTCATTCAGAAGTCATTAAGTTGGAATCACATGAACAAAAGCTGAGAAGAGGATTGAGTTACATCAATGACAGAGATAAGATAGATACAAATACTTCAGGAAATAGTGTCCAGCACAGCACATTACAACAGATTACATAGCTCCTTACCTTTCCTTTCCTTTTTGCGTTATGGCTTATGAATACATATGGGAGACATCAGTCTATCACTTTCAGTGTGAATAATTTGTTCATCTTCTTCTTTTTGTCTGGCAGTCCCTGTAGGTTGAGGACGGCTTGCTTCCACTCAGGGGGCTGGGTTCTGCAATGGCTGAATCATCCAACCTTGGATCCACAGATTCTGCCATAGGAAGGGCAGGTAGAGGTTGAGAAGGCAGTGTGTGGAGAACACTCTAGATTTCTCACGCTCAGCTTCCATGTGCTCCACTTAGAGTTATATAGCATTCGGTGACACTCAAAGTAGTTGGCATCTGCTTGGTTACTTCTTCTTTATATTGTGCAAGCGATTCCCATGTCTAGCTGGGGATTTGTTTAGGATTCATAATAAAAAATAGTCCCTGACTATTCATGGGACATGGCCGTTGCTGGCTGGACCAACATTTGTTACCTTTCCCTGTTTGCCCTTGAGAGGATGCTAGTGAGCTGCCTTCTTGAACTATAGCAGTCCACTGACTGTAGGTTGATCCACAGTGCCTTTAAGGAGGGAATTCCCAGATCTTGATCCAGCAGTCCTTCAGGAAAAATGATGTATTATCAAGCGAGGATGTTGAGTAGCTTAGAACATAGAACATAGTCATGATTAGCTAAGTTCCGTACCCATAGGGAGGGCTTCAACCGGGACCTTGGGTTCATGTCACACTACAGGTGACCACCAATGCACTATACACACACACAGACACTCCTACATACACACACAGGCACTCCTGTACACACACATGCACATGGGCACACATGTACATAGACACGCACACAGACACTCACACACACCCTCACAGACACATACACTCCCACACGCATCCCCTCACAGACCTAAGACACTTTCCACTCACGTACACACACATATACACTCTGTCTCTCACTCACAACCCCCCAACCCAGACAGACAGACACACACAAAGACACACATGCACACATATACATATACAGATACGTTTGTGGGGTGAATTTGGACTTGCAGAGTTATATTGTACTTTGTTCAAAGACTGCATGAATTCATGTAAAACTCTGTTATCTCATTTTTTAGTTTACAATCAATCTAAACATTATGGCAAAAACAGAGAACACTGGGGGCAAACACCTTCAACATATTGTCTAGCTAACACCAATTGTTACAGTTAACCTGAGAATGCAACTTTTAAAAAAAGGTTTTGTGATTTACACATGAAAGAAGTGAAACTATCATAGTATTCTAACAGATGAAAGCCTCAACAAACAATTAAGGTATTATTCAATGTATAATTTCAATGTAAACTTTTGCTATAAATTCTGTGTCTGACAATTTTGCCCTCCACAACCACCTGATGAAGGAGCAGTGCTCCGCTTAGTGTGCTTCCAATTAAACCTGTTTGACTATAACCTAGTGTTGTGTGATTTTTAACATAGAACATAAAACTTCGAACATAGAACAATTAAGTGCAGAACAGAGCCTTTGGCCCTCAATGCTGCGCCAACTTGTGAACTAATCTAAGCCTATCCCCCTACACTATCCCATTATTATCTATGTGGTCATCCAAGGATTGTTTCAATCTCCCTAATGTGGCTGAGTTAACTACATTGGCAGGCAAGGCTTACCATGCCCTTACCACACTCTGAATAAAGAACCTGCATCTGACATCTGTCTTAAATCTATACCCCTCAATTTGTAGCTATGCCCCCTCGTACAAGCTGACAAGTCACCATCCTAGAAAAGAGATTTTCACTGTCTACGCTATCTAATCCTCTGATCATTTTGTACGTGTCTATCAAATTCCCTCTTAGCCTTCTTCCCT
Source organism: Chiloscyllium plagiosum (assembly GCF_004010195.1). Lineage (NCBI taxonomy): Eukaryota > Metazoa > Chordata > Chondrichthyes > Orectolobiformes > Hemiscylliidae > Chiloscyllium > Chiloscyllium plagiosum. Next base: position 15,863,071 of record NC_057721.1, on the reverse strand, counting down.
CCAATGAGAACAAACACAAGTCTCTCAGCCTTCCCTCATAAGACCTTCCCTCCATACCAGGCAACATCCACCTTTTCCAATGCTCCCATGTGCTTCCTATAATGGGACAAGCAGAACTGTACGCAATATTCCAAGTGCAGCTGCAGTA
>NC_057721.1:15812631-15862813 GCF_004010195.1 Chiloscyllium plagiosum | reverse complement strand
CCTCTCAGTCCAATTCTGCAGTTTATCCAAGTCCCCCTGCAACCTGCAACATTCTTCCACACTGTCCACTACTCCACTGACTTTAGTGTCATCTGCAAACTTACTAACCCATCCACCTACGCCTGCATCTAATTCATTTATAAAAATGACAAACAGCCGTGGTCCCAAAACAGATCCTTGTGGCACATCACTAGTAACTAGACTCCAGGCTGAATATTTTCCATCAACCACCACTCGCTGTCTTCTTTCAGAAAGCCAGTTTCTAATCCAATGTGCTAAATCACCCTCAATCCCATGCCTCTGCATTTTCTCCAACAGCCTACCATGTGGAACCTTATCAAAGACTTTACTGAAGTCCATGTACACCACGTCAACTGCCCTATCCTCATCCACGTGCTTGGTCACCTTCTCAAAAAACTCATTGAGGTTTGTGAGACACGAGCTGCCCTTGACGAAACCATGTTGACTATCTGTAATCAAATTATTGCTTGCTAGATGATTATAAGTCCTATCTCTTACGATCCTTTCCAAACCTTTTCCTACAGTAGAAGTAAGGCTCATTGGTTTCTAATTACCTGCGTCACCTCTACTGCCCTTCTTGAACAAGGGCACAACATTTGCAATCCTCCAGTCTACTGGTACTAAACCTGTAGACAATGACAACTCAAAGATCATAGCCAAAGGCTCCAATACCTCCTCCTCAGCTTCCCAGAGAATCCTCGGGGATAAATCCCATCAGGCCCAGAGACTTGTCTAGTTTCACTCCTTCTAGAATTGATAACACCTCTTCCTTACTAACCTCAATCCTTTCTAGTCTAATATGTTGTATCTCATTCTTCTCCGCTACAATATTCTCCTTTTTCTGAGTGAAAACCAATGAGAAATATTCATTTAGCACCTCTCCAAACTCCACAGGGTCCACAGAAAACTTTCCACTTCTGTCTTTGACTGGCCCTATTCCTACCCTAGTCATCCTTTTATTTCTCACATCCCTACAGAAAACTTTATGGTTCTCCTTTATTCTACCTGCAAAAGACTGCTCATGTCCTCTCTTTGGTCTTCTTAACTCTCTCTTTAAATCCTTCCTTGCTGATCTGTAACTCTCCATCACCTCATCTGAACCATCTCGCCTCATCGTCACATAAGCCTCCTTCTTTCGCTTAACAAGAGATGCAATTTCTGTAGTAAACCACGCTTCCCTTACCTTATCACTTCCTCACTGCCTGACAGGGACATACCTATCAAGGACACGCAATACCTGTTCCTTAAACCAGCTCCACATTTCGATTGTCCCTATGCTCTGCATTTTATGCATCCTAAGTCTTGCTTAATCGCATTATCATTGGCCTTGGACCATCTCTAACTCTTGCCCTGTGGCATGTACCTATCCCTTTCCATTGCTAAACTAAATGTAACTGAATTATGGTCACTCTCTCCAAAGTGCTCACCTACCACTAAATCAAACACCTGACCTGGTTCATTACCAAGCACCAGATCCAATGTGACCTCCCCTCTTGTCGGCCCTTTGACATACTGTGTCAGGAAACCCTCCTTCACACACCAGACAAAAACTGATCTATCCGACGTACTAGAGTTATAGCGTTTCCTGTTCCTTTCACTCCTACACAGACTCGTTTTGCCGATCCTTCCCTCCACCTCCCTGGAACTCTGCAGAGGCTTATAAAAAACTCCCAGCCATGTGACCTCTCCTCTCTTGTTTCTAACCTCAGCCCATACTACCTCAGTAGATGACTCCTCGTCAAAAGTTCTTTCAGCCAACGTTATACTGTCCTTGACTAACAATGCCATACCTCCCCCTCTTTTACTGCCTTCCCTGTTTTTAATGAAAGATCTAAACCCTGGAACCTGCAACATCCATTCCTGACCCCGCTTTATCCATATCTCTGAAATGGTCACAGCATTGAAGTCCCAGGTACCTATCCATGCTGCAAACTCACCTACCTTATTTCGGATACTTCTGGTGTTGAAAGCTTGGAGAGGAACTTGCAGGTGGTGGTGCTGCCATGTATTTGCAGCCCTTGTCTTTCGAGATGGAAGTGGTCATGGGTTTGGAAGGTGCTATTTAAGAAGTCTTGGTGAATCTCTGCAGTATATTGTGCAGATAGTGCACACTGCTGCTGCTGAGCATCGGTGGTGGAGGGCGTGGGCGCTTGTGGGTGTAGTGCCACAAGGCAGGCTACTTTGTCCTGGATGGTGTCAAGCTTCTTGAGTGTCATTGAAACTGCACTCATTCAGGCCAGCAGAGAATATTCCATCAGACTCCTGATTTGTGCCTTGTAGATGGTGGACAGACGCTGGGAAGGCAGAAGGCGAGTTACTCACTGTGGTATTCCTAGCTTCTGACCTGCTCTTGTAGTTGCTGTTTTACTATACTACTGTGTTGATGCAGGCTACAGAAATTGAGCTTCCAGTTAAAGAAGGACCACTGGGAAGAAGCATGTCCACAGTGTGATCAAGAGCTGAATGCATTTCTTGCTAATGCTTTCGAAGTTCCAGATTGTAACCGTGTTACAGAACAGATCCTGTAGAAGGGCTCTTAAGGAAACGACAGCATTTGAGGAAAGCTGTACTGAGGTAGACTCTTGTTTCTTTCTGTTGGCGGTTCAATTCAAGCAAATGGTAAAGCAGACTATCGTTGGATCCTTTCACATGCAGTTATGTGAAACACAAAACAACTCCAGTACAGCAGAACTTTTGGCATTACTCTAACATAACAGTTGGAGCACTAATAACATATTTTTGTTTTGAAAATGGGTTCTTTCTTTCCCAATCCTCCACCATGTAGTTCTGCTCAGTTCACAAGATTGGACTGGATAGAGGAGAGAGAGAAACAAAAACCTTTTGTTTTGAACCAGTTCTGTGAATTGCAATGGTTAAAACCAATAGGCCAAAATGAATGATGTATTTACAAATGTTTGAGCATTGGTGGTACTGAGTTTGAGTAAAGTGACTAATTTATAACTCATAGCATTCTGTATGATTGTGATTATTCTAGCCAACCTTCAAACCAGGGCTGAGCCCACTCATGGACGACATGTTTCTATCTTGTATCTGTACTCTATGCTTGCAAATGTTATTTTCTGATGACATTGCCTGATAGGAACCTATCCAAATTTAAACTTAAGCAAATAAAAACGGAAAATCCTGGAAATACGCAGTGGGTTAGGGAGCATCAGAAACAGAGTTAATGTTTCAGGATAAAGATGACAGATCATGCAGAATAATTGATGTTAAGGTCTGAACCACAATTAGTATGAGTTAGCCATTCACCGTAATTGATTGAAAGTCCATCATGGTTCAATCATAACATTTCTAGACATGGGTCTCTGATTCAATCATGTTTCTAGTTATCCACACAGATTTGATTGCCTTCATATATTTCAGAGTTCTATTTAAAATGTCCACTAAGTGCCTGCTTCACTTCATTTGTTTTGTTTCGCTGTACTTAACAGGCAAAATATTTTCTCTTTCTTTGGTTAGGCAGATAAACACATTCCACCAACATATAGAAATGCTGTATAAAATTCGAGAAATAAAAATAATTCACCAGAACATTATATTGTTTGGGTACTGCTGGTTTGAATTTATTCAGTACTTACTCTTATGTTATCCAAGCAAACTGAGCTGCAGTGATCGAAGTTGAAAACTTGTATTACAATGTTAAACCGGATTATTAAACATTAATAGCTTGCATTTGCAGACAGTGCTTTCAAATATATGCCTCGGACTCTGTTTCCTATCGATTGCTCGATTTCCTACTGGTAAAAAAGGCTTGATCAAACTGCTGGAGGCCAAGGCATTAATAATGTCTTCATTTGCTAATGTGCCTACTGAGAATGGAGGAAATGAAATACACAATGAAATTAAAACACCCATAGGAATATCGAAGATGCTGATCATTGGGAATTACCTGACAGTAACCATCTGGTGCAGCTTCTTTTTATTCAGTCAAGATTTATGTAGCGAACAATCTATCTTTAGAACAGGGCTTCCCAACGTGGGAGTGTGGAACCCACGTGGGGCTGCAAGCTGAAAGTTTGAGCTTGCTGAGCCCTGAGGGAGCAATGCCTGACCCTCATTCCTTCTGCTCTAATGGATCATTCCCTCCTCCCTCATCATTGCAACATTTTTTAAGCCTTGAAATTTTCATTTTGAAAATTGAAATTTCTACCCTACGGTTATTTAATATTCTATGCCCTATATCATAGCCAGCCATTCTATATTCTAAATTTGTCTGTGATGACCTGAGAGTTTTGTAAGGCACTGATACTTTTTCTTCTGAGGAATTATTTACTGTATTCTTTATTTATATTATGTGCAAGGAAACCCATTAATCACATTGACACTTGTGCAAGATTACTACGCAGCTTTGAGATTGTTGCTTTTATTTAAATGCCAAAGGCGGTCGCAAACCACTAATGGAGTCAAAGATTATAAAGAAAAGGAGATTGCATAGCTCTTTCAAAGGTTTTTCTTTAACAAGCCAATTGGTGTCAAACTTTTCAAATGCATTTTATAAAGCAAAATACAGAGGTTATCATATGGTTTGGTGTTCTTTACTAATTCTTCATCACTTGGGAAAATGTGTAACATCTCTTTCATTTTATGCATTTTGCTACAGTGAATTCAATTTGTGTGACACCTACTGAGGCAATGGGGTATATCAAACTTTGGAACACACACACACATACACAAACACACAACCTGTGTTAATGGATTGGTAATGTTGCTACTAAATAAGTAACATCTAACATGATCCTGCATTGGTAACATGCATTTGATTGGAAATTATTCAAGATAACAACGTTCCCTAAGACAAGTGAGGATTCCCCATCACATTGGCAAAATTTGATTATTCATTGAGACACATCATTATCAAATGCATGATTGAAATTGCCTGACAGCAGAACCGCTCCCCAGCTCCACAGCCCCCCACCGCCTCCCCGGTTGTGAGACTGCCTCAGTAATGTAACAGAATTGCTGTAGTACAGAGGAAGTCTTTTGTCCCATAGTGTCTGCACCAACTCTCTGAGCGTTTCAATCCAGTGCCAATCTCCTGACTTTGCTCTGTAACCCTGAATGTTGTTTCTGTTAAAATGATAATTCAATGCTCTCTTGAATGCTTCCAATGAACTTGCCCCCTCTACACTTGCAGTCAGTCCATTCCATTCCCTCATGACTCACTGAGCGAAAATAGTTTTTCTCTCACCTCACAGTTGCAAAACACTTCAAACACGTTGGTCCTTGATCCATTTGCAAATGGGAACAGTTTCTTCCTATATACTCTGTCCAGATACTTCAAAAACTTCAAACAAAAACAAATCACCTCTCCAAGGAAAACAGTCCGAAAACCTCCAATATTTCCTCATTGCTGAAGTGTCTTATTCTTGGAAACATCTTCTGCTCTCTCTCCAGTGCATTCATATCCTCTCTATAATGTGGTCACCAAGAAATGTACACCATACTCCAGCTGAGGTCTAACCTCTATCTGGTGTAAGGTCATCGTGACCTCTTGTACTCTATGCTGCTAGTTATGAAGCCTGGAATACTCTATACTGTATTAACCATACTCTGTATCTACCCTTCCACCTGTAGTGACACATGAATGTATTTACACAGGTCTCCCTGCTCCTGCACACACTTATTCAAATTTACCTCTCCATGTGCTTTGTATCTCCTATCTAACTGCCTGCTCTACCAGCAATGTTCTTTTGAAGTTCTACATTGTTCTCATAGTTCACAAATTTCTAAAATTTTGTCATCTGCAAACTTTTGAAGTTGTCCACTGCCCACCAAGATCCAGATTTATATATATATATATATAAGTACACAGTCCTTTATCTCAAATTCCAAAATCCAAAAAGCTCCAAAATCTTTTCGTGGAGCGCGGACAGTCATTTTGGTGTGTGAACAGATGACCCAACTCCACACCAACTCGAACCACATCACTCAGATGTGATGTAGTGGCATGCCCCAGCACTGGCAGGTGTCAATTGTGTCACAATGCTCATGCTATTCACACGTGCATCTGCTATTAGGTAATATTTTTATTTCACTGTGTAAATGTCATTTATTCCGAAACTGGAAAAATTCAGAATTCTGAAAAACAACTGGCCCCAAGGATTTCAAATAAAGGATTTTGTACCCGTAGCATCTATCAAAAAAAGCCAGTTTTTCAATACCAACCGCTGGGGATCTCCATTACAAACTTGCTTTCAGCTCAAAAATTACCCATTAACCATTAAACCCTGTTTCTTATCCCTCAGTCAATTTTGTATGCATGTTGTCACTGTAACTTTCCTCACACATCTATTGTGTGCCACTGTATTGGTCATTGTTTGGATGTCTGTGTTTACCACATCAATAGTCTTCCCCTCATCAGTGCTCTCAGTTACCTCTCCACAAACATCTAGCAAGCAAGTTACGCATAATGTTCCCTTAATAAATCTTTTCTGACTCTTGAATATTGTTTACAATTTTCCAATCATTTGCCACCACCCTCTAACAAGGGAAGATTGAGAGATAATTGCCAGGTTCTCTAAAATTTCGAGAGACACTTCCGTCAACATCCAGCGCTGCCTCTCATCCTCATCAATGTTAATTCCTGACAATTCATTTCACCTCCTTATCAACTTTAAATTCTTTTGGTTTAGGTTTGATTCTAAAGTCCTTGAAATCATTTCCAATTTTGCTACAAATTAAATTTGGACCTTTTGTTTCTGTGGGGGCCAGAGGAAGCCCTTTATTTACACGCTTAAGCATTTTAAACTATGAAGGAGAATGTTTTGACATGTTAGATTTGTTACAACCTTAATCTTTCTAGAGTCATTTTGGGATAACGAAAATGAAAAGTATACTTTGTGCTTCTCTCTCTTCATGATTCTGAAGGACTATACCTAGACTGAAGCTGCCATTCACTAGGACCAGCAGGAACACTCTAGAAGTGTCCATGTCAGTTACATAAACAAATCTCTTGAATAAGGTAGTAAGATCTAAAATGGAAGTTTGTTTCCAAGATACCTAACAAGTTTCATGTGGGAGTCACTGGGTAGCCTGAGTAGCAGCAGAAACAGAAACACAGTATAGCTCATATAGCTCATTGCCATTAGACCATAAGATATAGTAGCAGAAGCAGGCCATTCAGCATTCAATGAGAGCATGACTAATCTGCCAATCCTCAATAAAAAGCAAAAGACCTGCAGAGACTGTAAGTCAGAAATAAACACGGAAATTGCTGGAAAATCTCAGCAGGTCAGGCAGCATTCATGAAGGAAAATCAGAGTTGACATTTCAGGTCCAGTGACCCCTCCACAGAAGTTCTGAGGAAGGGTCACCAGACTTGAAACGTTAACTCTGATTTCTCTTCACGGAGGCTGCCAGGCCAGCTGAACTTTTCCAGCAATTTCTGATTACCCTCAATGCCACTTTCCTGCTTTCTCCTCATAGCCCACAATTCCCTTGCTGTTAAAATTCTCAGCCTTTTATCTCAGCCTTGAATATATTTAATAATGCTGTCTCAATAGCCTTCTTTGGTAAACAATTTCAGATATTCTCAAACACCTGAAAGCAGATTCTTCAGCATCTTTGCCTTTGTACGTGAAGAAGGACCCCCAGCCATCCCTCAGAAAGCTGTTGAGATGTAATAGCTGCCTTTTCCACGGCTTGTTTGATGAATGTTGAATAAGTGCTGATGAAAAGAGTGAATGACATGGTGTGATAACAAACATTCTGTCGTACCTGATAAAAAATACCAAAGGTCTTTGCTATGGAAAAATGGATCTAAACTAAAAGATGGTTGGAATCTTTTGGCCCTGCGATAGCGCTTAATTAGGCAGGTTGGCGGTGCACCCAAACCTTACCACTTTCCTGTTCCAACCAGAATTACTTTCTGGACAGATGGTTCATGGTCAAGTTTCCCACTCTGTCATTTGAAACCTTGAAATGGTTAATCAAATGGCTGTTTAAGAGCTCCAGCTCAATTCTGCTAAGATTAACCCAGCTACATATTAGCCCATTGCCATATATCATTCCTGATTGATGCTACCCTTTGGACAGCTGGTAACCTTGGTGTGGGGATGCCCGAATCAAAGGCAATTAGTGCCTGATGGAGAGACTGGATATTGGGCAGAGGTTCTGTCCCACTGAGAACCACTCCATCTCCTTGCTTCTTACCCAGATCTCCTGGAGACCCTCACCCTGAGAACCAACCACGTCCCACAAGGCTCTGCTCTCAAGGGACTTCAGGGCTACTCTTTCTCCAGTAGCCTTGGTAACCTCTGTGACATTGTAGAGTGCAAGACCTGTCGACCAATCCCACTGGGCTGGTCAGCTATCCCCACCTATCCCCAGGGGAAGGTCCACTAGCGGCCTTCCTCAACACTGCCTGGTCCATGTGTGGCTCATCAGACCTCCTCTGGAACAAGAGTGAGGGTCTTCTGCTAGCTCTTCATCTGGCTAATGAGACCCCAATGACTCAACAAGATTGCACCCAATGTTTCTCAACAGATCCTGTTTCTAATTAATGATCCCAGTGAAGAAAGAAAGAGCTTGCATTTATATAGCACCTTGTCACGTTATCAGGACATTGCTAAACCTGTTAGCCAATATGACCAGGAATAGATCATTCAGCTTCTCAAACCTTTTCCATCACACAATAAAATCATGGATGATGTCTATCCTTTTGTAATCCATCTGCCTTGACGTCTGAGGAGGGCTTATGCCCGAAACGTCGATTCTCCTGTTCCTTGGATGCTGCCTGACCTGCTGCGCTTTTCCAGCAACACATTTTCAGCCTTGACGTCTGAGCCATTAATACCTTTGTCTTAGGCAAAATCCATCAAGCTGAGCTTTAAAATTTTAATTGAGTTAAAAATGACTATTTTTATTCAGCGGGATTTCCAGATGCTTACCACCTTTTACATGAGGAAATTTCCCCAAGTTTGTTCCTGAGTGTATTCATAAGATTATTCTCCTTGTTCTAAACTCTTCCACCAGCAGACTAAATGTTCTTTCTGTCACTTTATCCATTCCTTTCAAAATCCTAAAAGCTTCAAGCAGTCTAATCCTTATCCTTGTGAATTCCAAGGAATGCAAGCCTAGTTTGTGTAATCTCTTGTTACAATTTAATTAACCCGTGGACCTCTTGTCACATTCTCAGACAAAAACAGATACTGCTGGATAAGCTCAGCAGGTCTGGCATCATCTGTGGAGAGAATTAAGAATTAATGTTTTGGGTCAAGTGACCCTTCCTCAGAACTGTTACATCTGGTGAATTTATGCTGTGCTCCTTCTCAAAATCAATACATTCACGTTTAAAATGCTCAATTACTGCATCTTTGCACATCAATCTCTATCCTGTATTCCAGAAGTTCCAAAAATTTTGTTCACTCTACCACATCCAGCAGTTTCCGATGTGTCCCTACCAGCTAACAGGTTAACTATGTTTTTACTCCTTTAATGCACAGGTGTTGTACCACCTATGTGACAGATATTACATCGGGAAAGCTAATCAAATTCTAAAGCTTAAACAATGGTTGACTGTATAACTTGCTGTTTAAATGACAGATGGGTTTCTTTGAACATCTTTTGCATGATGAATGACAGATGAAGTCGTAAACTGCTTTATTTTACACAGAGGCACTATCAATAATTTAATCTCTTTCCAGGGAGCAATGGAAGTCCACTTTCTCACGGGTACATTAGTTGCAGCAATCAGTATCAAAGCCTTGAAAGACCAGTATGACAATTCCGGGAGCTTTGCTTACCATTGTGGCCTAAACCCAGATCAGTGCTTTTGTTGGAATTCAACTTTGAGTCTTCCATCAGTTGAGATGTTAAGGAGCTTCACCTATATTTTTTTCAGGTTTACCAACTTGCAGCAAAACTTGTGGGAATATTTCTTTTCCCATTGTGGGATTCATGTATATTTGAGGAAACTCCAGGGTTGCTTTCCTCTCCAAAGTACAAAATTAGAAATCACACAACACCAAATCTACAAGTGGTACCTGATGAAGGAGCAACTCTCTGAAAGCTAGTGTGCTTCCAATTAAATCTGTTGGACTATAGCTTGGTGTTGTGTGATTTTTAACTTTGTACACCCAGTCCAACACCGGCATCTCCAAATCACCTCTCCAAAGTAGGTCTTGAATCCCACATTTTAAAAAAATTATTAGTATAGTGGACAGTGAAGAAGTTCATCCAAGATTACAAAGTGATCTTGATCGATTGGGCCAAAGGGCTGAGGAGTGGCAGCTGGAGTTTAATTCTGGATAAATGTGAGTCATTGCATTTTGGTAAAGCAAAGGGCAGACTCATATAATTAAAATGTAGGGCCTTGGATAGTTGTTGTAGAACAGAGAGACCTAGGGGTTCAGGTACATAATTCTTTGAAGTTTGCATCGCATACAGACAGGATGGTTAAGAAGGCGTTTAGTACACTTGTCTTCATTGCTTAGACTTTTGAGTGCAGGAGTTGGGACATTATGTTGAGGTTGTACAAGATGTTACTGAGGCCTCTTCTGGAGTTCTGGTCACCCTGTTAGAGGAAGGATATTATTAAGCTGGAGACGGTTCAGAAGAGATTCATAAGGATGTTGCCAGGACTGAAGGGTTTAAGTTATAAGGAGAGGCTGGATAGGCTGGGATATTTTCACTGGAGTGTAGGAGGTTGAGGGGTGATCTTGTAGAGGTTTATAAAACCATGAGGGGTATAGATAAGGTGAATGGCAGGTGGCTTTTCCCTAGGCTGGGGAGTTTCAAGACTCGGGGGCATATTTTTAAGGTGAGTGGAGCAAGATTTTAAAAAGACCTGAGGAACAATTTTTTTTTTCACAGAGAGTGGATCGTGTATGGAATGAATTTCCAGAGGAAGTGGTGGGTGTGGTTACAGTTAGAACATTTCAAAGTCATTAAAGTAAGTACATGAATAAGAAATATTTGGAAGGATATGGGCCAAGCACAGGCAGGTGGCATGAGATTAGTTTGAGATTATGGTTGTCATGGACTGGTTGGACCAAAGAGTTTCATTGTGTGCTGTATAACTCTATGACTCACTTTTATCCAGACGGTTTCTCCTACTCCTGTATTTAACTCATTCAGATGAAGGAATAAATCTGACTAGTAGCCTAGTTGTGGAAACCAGGGTGTACCACCCTGGTTGATCAGAATCGTTGATTGCTGGAGAATCATTTTATTGTGGACTGAAGTTTTAAGTTACATGTTAAGTCCATGCTATGTAACAGCCGTTAAACTTCCATATGGTGCAATCAATTAAAATTCTAATTTCTCATCTTACTATGTAGAGCATGATATATTCTGGGGGCAGGATCTTTTTCAGGGTCTGAGTGATGTGAGTTATACTAAGATTTGTGGCAAAATCAGAGAATAGGTTCAGAGCAGCCAAACTCACCTCATTAATACTCAGTTTTCTTTCTTACCGAACGTGCCTAACAAGCTAAATGCAGAAAAAAAATTAACATGGAAACCAGAGCGTGGTTGATTGTGATTTTATCACGCTACTCGCTCCGAAGGGCCTCAACATTGCGTATAGCCAAACTGCAGGACAGGGCATTATCCCAGGCACCAGCCGCATGGATGGTTCATCCATGGACCCTGGCATCTGACACTTCACAATCTCTCACAACCCCTGTCATGGTGCCTTTCCAATACACTGCATGGCACTCTTAAAGTCTAGAATTGTATCGCAGTGAACATTGGCAACTAACATTGAAAGGCTGCAGCAGTGATACTTGGTGCACAGGGTTTGAGCTGAAGGATTGGAACAGGCTCCATCTCAGGGCTGCTCGTTTGGTCTCTTAGCATTCACTTACTTAGTGTCTACTTGCATGCTTGCAGCAGGTAGACGCTTGATTTGCCTGGCCAATTAGTGCAGTCTCACCACCAGGCAGAGGCTAATAGTCCCTCCTCAGCCTGAATATTCAAGGGTCAGAGGGGTGCAGGCAGGGTGGAGTGGAGAACCTGGCCACCACTGGAGGGGACTTTTGGGAGGACTTGCAAGATCTATTTCACCCTCTAACTTGGTGCCTCCTGCACCACCCTGTCTCCTCATGAGGAGGGGCCATCTGGAGTGGTTGAGGGTTTTCCTTATCTCCCTGTTACCATGTATTTGGATGGACACCAACGATGCAGGAATGTGCACCTCGCAGTCTGCTCGGTGAGGAAACAGCCAAATGCTGGTGTGACTGGCTGCATTGCTGATCTTTCCTTTAAGCCCTCGATACTCTGGTCGTCAGAGGTCACCAAAGCTCAAAGATCCACCACTCTCACAGTTACCTGCAACATCTTCTCTCACCCACTTTGTGCATTCCCCACCCCCCCCACCCCCAACACTGTATGGTCTCAGTGCTCCCTACATGCACCCTCAGTGCACCTCACCACCCATTGACCACCTCTCCCAGCCCAAATAGCAATGCCATTCTCTTTCACCTCACTCAATTCTTTTCTTCCTTCCACAGGGGATGACAGGCCATTTTTGGACATGGTGGTGGTACCTACAAGACAAAAGAGAGAGAGAAAGGGTAGTGTTGCCAATGATTAGAAATAGTGCGTAATGAATAATACTGATTGTAGCGTGACTGTGAGAGTTGCAGTGGAATGAAGAATTGACTGATTTGTCAGGACATGGATGTTTTGTCATCCCTACAAGTGTGGTCCTGGTCTTCTCCTACAAGGGACAAGATTCTGTCCTTGTACTGAGGAGCTTGATGCGTGGCACCCCCGCCCCCTCCTCTCCCCCCCCCCCCACCACTCACAAAGGTTTTTACTGCAATTTTGTGGCCTGCCTTCCCCTGTATTGAAAGGAAGAAAATAATTGAGTGAGGTGAAAGAGAATTGCTGTTTGGGCTGGGAGAGGTTGTCAATTGGTAGTGAGGTGCTCTGAGGGTGCAAGTAGGGAGCACTGAGACCATACAGTGTTGGAGGATGGGGAATGGACAAAGTGAGTGAGGGAAGAAGTTGCAGGTAACAGTGAGAGTGGTGGATCTTTGAGCTTTGGTGAGTTGTGGGTGTCTAGCAGACATAGTTCTGGAAATAATGAACCAAAAATGAACCAATCTGTACTCTCCTCCTGTGCAGTATACATGTCGGTTTCTCCCTCTTCATTGGTAATTTTGCATATTATCTTGATGAGCTCAAGATGAAAAACTTCAATAAAAGGTGCCCTTTTTCTGTGACATTCAAGTTCTGTGCTGCCAAATAATTATAAGAAAAGTCTTAAAGTGTGAAATCTTCTCCTTTGGTAATTTCTGCTGGTCACTGGGACATACCGATCTTCTTAAAAGTTATTGCTCATAACACTTCAGGGAGCTTTTTTTCGAACACCGCACCACTTGTTACAGAAAATTAATTGCAGCTGCAAGTGTTCAATTCTTCTTTTAGCTGCTTGGTTGCGATAAGCCGTGCATTGGTCTGTGTGCAACTGTGACAGGCACAGAAACTATTACTTTGCACCTCACTGAGTTTCTATTAAAGTTTCCTGCTCCATACTGACCTGAGGTCATTTGTGTGTTACCCTGAACTGAGGGAGCAAACCATCAGCAACAAACCATCTCACTTTGTAGAATATTTCCTTTCATTTTAAGTTTTTGGGATATTTTAAAAACACGATTGCCTAGGGAGTTTCATCATTCACAATACCATGTCTGGTACTGTGAATAATACTACAGGTAAACCCCGCTTATCGAATGTTTGCTTTACACCAATTCGCTTTTACGAAAGACTTACATTAGCCTCTGTTTTCGCTAACTGAAAGAGGATTTTCGCTTTTACGAGAAAGAGTGCAGCAAGCATGTACCTTCCCTGGGAACTACACTCAGCATCAAGCTGCCATGGCTTTGAACTGTGTCTATGTGCAACTGTGCTTTATCTCCAGTTATGTAGTGCATCCGTTAGCAAGGTAAGTCCTAAGGTATCAGAAAGGCCGAAGAGAGCAGGTTAGGCTGTTACGTTTAGCATAAAGACATGTTTCTAAGTCTGTCTGGTTACTGACATGACAGTTTTGAAAACGGTCGGGCACTTTTCCTAAGCTTTGCTGGTAACTCACTTCACCTCTTAAGACTCTTGTTCCCTTGCGAAAATGGAGCAATTCCCACTGTGAGAAATCGCTGAGACTCAGTCAGGACAGGTCCTGCACTCCAGCCTAGCCAGGCACACTGTTTGCACACCAACCAGACCGAATCCGGCCTGGAAGTCACCCAGGCGATGTGAGGTTCCGGAATCGCTCCCTTGCGAAAATGGAGCACTTCCCACATTGGGAAATCACTAAAACCAGCTCAGAACACAGCCCGCTAGCTGCTCCAGCAGGCGATAACATGTTCACATTGACCAATCAAATTTGCTGCCACTTGGCGGCCTGGAACCCACCAAGTCGGTATGAAGTGCTGGATTCACTCCCTTGCGAAAATGCAGAACTTCCCACGTTGGAAAATTGCTGAAACTCAGTCAGAACACGTCCTCCCAGCAGGTTGAGCTGGGGAGACCGTTTACACAACCCTCTTCCTCTCTCTCCTACACCCCAGTCTCCTGTATTTCCTACCACCCCAACTTCCAATGGCCTTTACTCAATGTTTAGGTTTAATGTTTATTTGATATGATTTGATAGGCTATTTATTTGCATCTGGGAATGCTCAAAAGATTTTCCCATTTAATTTAATGGTAATTGCATCTTCACTTTACACCATTTGGGCTTACGAATGGTTTCATAGGATTGATTGACTTTTGGAAATGCGGGGGACACCTGTAGTTCCTCTCTTGTAGTGTGAAGTTTTCTTAACTCTAATTCACTACGTTGGTATGAGACTTTAAAGGGCCTTTATATGTTTAATCAAAGCAGTACAATACAGTAGTCTCTCTTGCCTTTGATGCTTGAAACAGTCTAGTTGCTTGTCTTTGTTTTGCTGTTTTTCAGAGTTTGACTTTATGTTCAAGTTTAGATTCCAAGTGTTTGAGCAAGAGAGATAGTTTTTGATTGTTATTTGACAGGTTTTCACCATATGATCCATACTGTAGCTCAGGGTGTTCATTTGATCCATTTGAAATAAATCCTTGTCCTCCTCTGTACTTCCTGCCATATTTCTGGCTTTGATTTGAACCTACTTTGTTCCTAAATCTTATCATTCACTCCATGGATTTACATTTACATGTCTCTAACTCATCAGTGATGTCAGCACTGGTTACAGGCAAAACAAATCACAGATTTCTCATCACAGATACTTTGTGTGTTTAACTTAAAACTTCTTGTTTTTATCTGTCCATTTTCCACTGTTATATCCTGACATATACAATTACAGTGTGACACATATAGTTGAGTTAACAAATTCAATTGCCAGGTAACTGAAAGCATGCCTGTATGGTGATGGAATATGAGCAGCATCTCTACATCTATATTCTCATTGGTACATCTTGAAAACTTTATATGACAAATTCCCAGTGTTCCATTGTGTCTTAACAGCCAGTTACAAATAATGCAATAAACAAATTAACAAAACAATTGATACAAAATATACCATAAGGCAATTTATCAAGCTTATTCCCACAGATATCTCACATAACCCCAAGTGTATCTGCCACACAGTTGGAAACCTTTGCTCTATTCCACTCTCTCGTGCACTTATTTTCTCATTCCTTAAATATATCTGCTTTATTTGCCTCAAGCACTTTGGTTGTGTGCAAATTTTGAAATTATGAATCTACATGATGTCTGTAGATGATGAACAATTGTGGTTCAAAATGGACTTCAGCAACGTGTTCAACAAAGTTCCACATGATAGACAATTAGACACATGGTTAGCAAGGTTAGATCACATGGGATCCAGGGAAAGCTTGCAAATTTGATAAAAAATATTGGCTTCAAGTTAGGAGACAGAAGGTGGTGGTAGAGGGTTGCTTTTCTGACTGGAGACTTGTGACCAACCAGTATGCTGCAAGGATTAGTGCTGGGTCCACTGCTTTTCATCATTTATATAAATGATTTGGATATAAATATAGGAAGTATGGTTAGTAAGTTTGCAGATGACACTGATGCATTGATCATTGGATAGTGAACAAAGTCATCTCTGAGTACAACGGGACCTTGATCAGATGAGATGATGGGCCAAGGAGTGGCAGATGGAGTTTATTTTAGAAAATTGTGAGGTATTGAATTTTGGGAAGGCAAACCAAAGCAGGACTAATATATTTAATGATAAGACCCTGGGGAGTGTTGCCAAATGAAGAGACCTAGGGGTGCAGGTGCAGGAGCATAGTTCCTTGAAAGTGGAGTTGCAGGTAGGCAGGGTATTGAAGAAGGCATTTGGCATACTTGCTTCCATTGGTCATAACATTAAATTAGAATGTCATGTTGTGGCTGTACAGTACATTGGTAAGGACACTTGTAGAATATGGCCTTCAATTCTGGTCTCCCTGATATAGGAAGGATGTTGTTAAACTTGAAAAGGTTCAGAGAAGTATTTACAGTGATGTTGCTGGGATTGGAGGGTTTGAACTATTAGGAGAGGCTGGATAGGCTGGGGCAATTTTCCCCTGGAGCATCAGAGGCTGAAGGGTGACCTTATAAAAGTTTATAAAATTGTGAGGGACTTGGATAGGGTGAATAGCCAAAGTCTTTTACCCAGGGTAGGCAAATCCAAAACTAGAGAGAATAGGCTTAAGGTGAGAGGGGAAACAATTTAAAAAGAACCTGAGGGATGACGTTTTCAAGCAAAGGGTGGTGCATGCATAGAATAAGCTGCCAAAGGAAGTGGTGGAGGCTAGTACAATTACAAGATTTAAAAGAATCTTTTAAATAGAAATGCTGAATAAAAAAGATTTAGAGGAATATGGGCCAAATGCTGGCAAATGAGACTAGGTCAGTTTAGGTCAGTTATTGGCATGGCTGAGTTGGACTGATCCACTCTGTACATCTCTATCACTTGATGATTGCTGATTCTTGTGAGTCACCACTTCCCACCTTGTGCTAGTCTGAGAGACCACTTTAGACTTAATTTATGCCTTTTGATTTGCAATCAGCTTGCAATGGGTTCTTGGTTTATGATTTGGAGTAGGGTAAAATAGCATTTGATCAGAAGTAGTGGACTGACCGCCCCCTCCACAGTACCCCCTCCCACACCCAATACATGTAACGAAATGTATTAGATGCAAACTTTATTTGGGGAATAGACCTTCTTGCCCTCCTTTCTGTGAAGGAATTTCTCCCTGTTCTTGGTTGTTCTATTAAGATTTTCTAAGACAGAGAAAGTTAGTTGAGCCCAATTGGGTTGGTATCAAGTTGATGAATGCAAATGGTGGTTGAGCCAAGAGGTGCTTTCCTTTTCAAAATTGTTTTCATTGAAATGTGAAGTTAATTCTTCAAAACATATCTCATATCCTTGTGGGTGTTTACAAAGTTTCAAGTGATTAACTTATGCTGTTCATTCTTCCATTAGCATTTTTATATTTGACAGTCACTGATATCTTAACTTGGTCCTAGCAGGTGAATCAAAATGTGAAATGTAATGAATCATGCTTTTCATTAAGTTTTAGATGCATTTAATTGCTTCATATAAACTGCATGAATAGCTTTACCAGCTCCTGACAGAATGATTCAGTCTTGTTATATTTTCTTATAGTTCACAAGTGATACTCAATGGGTTAAACAGGATTGGAGTTTAACTCCCTTGACTCTTCACAAAGGAATACTTTCTCCTTTGTTCATTCACTACCAATGACTACTGCTGCCCTTCCCTATTTGCTGCTTCTTCAAGCAGAAATCGATTTTGTGATTGGGTAGCATATCAGCCATTCTAGACGGCAGTAACAGTCATCTACAGAGGGTCAGTCTTAAAATAGGTATGGTGCAAAAGGTAGGACTCACTTCCTGAATGAAAGAAGCAGTGGTTGAGTTAGCTCTGGCCAAGTCAGGGACGGCAAGGATCTAACTAAAGCTTTGCTCAACTTGGAAAGGATTCGAGCTGCAGAATTCTCACATGTCTATAGCCCCAAGGCCAACATGGAAATCATATAGGTTTGCAGCTGGTTGAATCTGGAGACTGAAAACAAGGGCCAGTTTGAGTACAAAACAGAATCAGTTGTCCAAAACATGTTATAGAATCATAGGGTCATAGAATCATACAATCATACAGCATGGAAACAGACCCTTTGGTCTAACCAGTCCATGCTGAACATATTCCCAAACTAAACTAGTCCCACCTGTCTGCTCCTGCCTCATATCCCTCCAAACCTATCCTATTCATGTACTTGTCTAATTGCCTTTTAAACATTGTAACTGTGTCTGCACCTACAATTGTGTGTGTTCATTCCACACACGAACCAGCCTCTGAGTAAAAGATTTTCCCCTCATGGACCTGAAAATGTATGGAGGTTGGGGGAGATAATGCCCCCCCCCCCCCCCCCCCCCAACACCCGCCTTCCCTGCTCCAACCCTTCCCAGTACCTCTAGCAGTGGTAAGCCTTTGAGGGTTTGAGATATTTTAGAGCTTTTGTGGATTTTATTTGTAATAAGGTATCTATGATCGTTTCAAAGGGTTTAAGAAAGTTTTTTGTTTGCTGTGAAATTGTACATTTGTACAGAAGAAATCATGAGGAGGAAATCTGTCCCACATTAGCTAATATCATATTCTGGCTAAGTGTATGGCCTATTGCTTTAAGATATCATGAAAGCAAAAGAAAATGCCTCAAAATAACTGGGGACAGATTGACTGATAAATGCAAACATCATTTTAAAACAGAGATGGAGCCTCAGGATAAATTTCAAAATAACACAGAATGCAGAAAGTGCACAGAATGTAAAATCCTCTGTACCTTGAGGAATACATTTTAATCATTAGGTTGAAACTTAAATGAGAACGACTACTTAAAGGCACTGTGAGAGGTTGTGAGGTGAACTAATGATTCACATTGTCAGCTAAAGCAGCTGATTCTGGATCTCAACCTTCCACAACAGCACTTTGCAATATTCATGGGAGACTTCACCTAAAATTTGGAGAGACTACATCCTGCTGTCCTGGGCATGTTGCCTCTGCCTATTAATTTATATAAATGGTAGTAATTATCCTGTGCTGGCTGCTGGTGTCCACCTTCTTATTACTTACTTTACTCAAAGGTTTTCTCATAAGAACATTTTCACTCTTCTGGGTGTACTTTGTGTTGAAAAGCCTTATCAAATACTCGTGAGATTTTAATACATTTTTGCTGCATTAATAAAATTGCTTCATTATCAAAAGAATCCTTTGTTGGAAGTGAGCAGATACCATTTGGGGTTTCTGTCCTTCAGAAACTGTTGACATAGCAATGTTTAAAAGAAGGACAATTAAAAGAAATAAAACTACACAAGTTCTTGTTTACCATGTAATACGCTGACACCATACATTTTAATACTTTCCATCACATTTTTGCATGGCAAAGCATTCAAGTAATGAATTCTGAACTTATTTTATACATGTTTTAAACTTAAACCTGATTCAGGTGTCTGAACTGCTTCCTATAGATTTTTATAATTGCCTTGTGTTTGCCTCTCTTTATACAGGTTCAATTCTTGGTGCCCATGTATTGTTTCCACACAGAAGCACAGCTGTAATCAGGAATTCTATAGTAACAATTGCTAAAAAGAGGCAGAAAGTCAAAGCTGCTTATCTTGCATTCATCAGCACTGACACGCAAGAAATTAAACTTAGAAAGGGAACACCATTTTCTGCACCATGTGAGGGGTGCTGATCATGGTTGGACTGTGGTTAGTAGGGAGAAGCAGCAGGAACTGAAACAGTCAATCTTTGTAAATTAATCTCACACCAAATAGATAGAGTCTAAATAGTCAGTGTGCTGCCATAGGGACCATATCAGGGATTGGCAGTCTCCATAAACATTTCCTGAATGAAAAAACTTGTAATGCATAGACAGCTTCCTTTAGCCTGCAATCCAAATGATTCAGTGTCTGAAAATACGAAGCTTTTAGCATCTGTAGATTAATCTGTGGTTCTAATGATTTCTGGTTTAATACATGTTGTCCGATAACAGAATCACATCTAATATTGGATAAAGAGGTTTGCAGACATGGACTGGTATGTCACGGCCGGCATGTTTCCTACTGCAGATGAACAAAGAGATTGTTTGATGCAATCCACCAGTCATTGGGACTTATGGCCTAAATACTTAGCATCACTGAAATTCATAACCACATTACTAATTTGTGTAGGTGACAATATGTCTTCTTGGTGTGATGGCAGTATACTATTAGTGAAAAAAAAAAATCACCGTACTAACTGCAAACAGGTGCTAGTGCAAGAAGCATCATCCATCTCACTGGCACAAATAAGGTTTGTGTCTTACTATTGGTACTTTTTGTCTCTGTTTTCCTCGTGATCATTTTCTATTCTGATGTTATGAAGAAGGTCCAAATAGGATGACTGGAATTCTTGGCATTCTTTTGGGAGTATTATTTTGAAAAATAAACACATCATATGCAAATATTGCTCTGAGTTAATTTCTATGAAACCGTAAATGATTGGATATGCTCACTGGACTTAGCTCAAGCGAAGGAACCTGGCTAAGCATTTGATGCTGAAGGACTAGGGGTAGGTTTGTGTGGAATCATACCCCTTTTTCTTGATATAATTGTTCTCTTTTCTCTGGTTACTGTCCACATCCTCTCTTTCTAATGCGTTCTTCCCATTATGAGGTACAGTGTTATATTTTTATTCTTTCTATATTCTAGTTGCTTCCTTTTTCCGATAAGGATCCTGTTTGTCACAGTGTAGTGCAGCAGGCTACAATAAGTGTTTGAACCGCTCAGTCATTGCAGGACTCCATCAGATTTATGCATGCACCCAAATCAAGACTTTACCATTATTCTAGTTTATGCTATGATGTATCTTATGGGCCTCATCATATCAGTTATCCTCCCCTTTCTGGCATTGACGTGCAGGATAAGGTGATTGGCCTCATACAGTTGCTGGGCATCAATAGAATGAAAGTTCGTATTCTGTTCAGAAAATTTACAATCTGTCATATGAAGCTTTGAGTGACATGGGTTTCATCAATTGCTTCTTGTCCCAGTGGGAATTCTGGCAGTCTGTAGAATGAGATAATTCCATCTCATTATTTCTCTGCTTCCATTGGGAAGCTTATGAATTGAATAGAGCATTAGTTATTATCTTGACGGAATGGCAAACATCTGTCTGACGTTCTTTTAAGGCAGTCCGTTAGGAGTGAGGATATCGATCTTCCGTCCTGGAGTTGTGGCTCCTGACCTGACTAAATAATCCAATCCTGGGTCTACACACTCTACTGCAGGTTGGGCAGGTGGTGTGTTGAAGAGGTGTGTAGGTGGCATGCTCAGGTTTTTTGGATGCTGCTTTTCAAGAGTGATATAAAGTATATAGGGCGACACGGTGGCTCAGTGGTTAGCACTGCTGCCTCACAGCACCAGGGTCGCAGCTTTGATTCCAGCCTTGGGCGACTGTCTGTATGGAGTTTGCACATTCTCCCCATGGGTTTCCTCCGGGTGCTCCGGTTTCCTCCCACAGTCCAAAGATGTGCAGGTCAGATGAATTAGCCATGTTAAATTGCCCATAGTGTTAGGTGCATTAGTCAGAGGGGAATGGGTCTGGGTGGGTTACTCTTCGGAGGGTCGGTGTGGACTTGTTGGGCCAAAGGGCCTGTTTCCAAACTATCCAGAATCTAATCTAATCTATATAGTATCTTCGGCTGTATTAATGCAGTGTGGAGTAGGAGAGCAAGGAGGTGATATTGAACTTGTATAAGACTTCAGCTGGAGTCTTCTGCGCAGTTATGGACACCACATTGTCGGAAAGATGTGAATTAATTAGAGAGAGTGTATGAACTGGTTTATAAGGAAGGCTCCAGGGATGAGAATCTTCAGTTGTGAAGATAGATTGAAGAAGTTGAGAATGCTCTCCTTGGAGAGAAGAAAGCTCAGAGGTAACCATATGGGGGTTTTTCAAAATCAGGAGCAGGCTGGATAGAGTAGATAGAGAAAAGCTGTAAGTGAGCAAAAGCATGAGGGTATAGACTTAAAGTGATGTGCTAAAGAAGCAAGGGTAATGTGAGAAAAAGACTTTCACACAGTGACTATGGAATGCACTGCTTGAGAAATATCATGAAAGGCAGGCTCCATTGAGGCATTCAAGAGGACATTACATGATTATTTGGGTAGAAATACTGTGCAGGGGTATGGGGAAAAAGCAGGAGATTGGCAATAGGTAATGATACTCATTTTGCAAGAGCCAGTCTGGACACAAAGGGCTGTATGGCCTTTTTCTGCAGTGTAACACTTCTCTGATTCTGTGACTGTGCTGTTTGCTCTTGACCTCAACCTGGGCCTGTTGGAGATGCTCAAGGGAATGGGTTCCTTTCTGGATGCTTCTCCAGTTCAGGCAGTTTTGAACAAGAGATTTCCATCAGTCAGTGAGGATATCGCATTTTTTAGGTAGGTTTAGAGGACATCATTGAATTATTTTCTTTGCCCTCCTGGTAACCACTGGCCTTGCTGGAGCTCAGAGTGGGAAAAGTTGTTCTGGAAGGCTCATGTCAGACATAACAATAATGTGACCCACCCAACATAGCTGCGTGACAGTAGCCAGTGCCTTGCACCTGGGAATGTGGCCTGAGAGAGGACACTGTTGTTTGGATTGGTTGGATTTTGGAGAAGCATTGAGGTGATATTTTGCTAGGTGTTCGAGATATCTGCCACACGCTGTCCATGTAGACAGAAGGGAAGGAAACACTATTACTCTGGCTGCCCATGAGAGCCTTTTTGAGGCCTATGAAATTGTCTATCCCTCAGGCTGCATTGGCACACCAGAGCTAATGTTGAATTTCATCGTTGATGCAGAAACTCCAAAGTATGAGAATTGATCAACATTGGCCGCTGGCTTGCTTTGAATGTGGATAGTTAGACAGTGCTGTGTAGTGGGAGCATGCTGACAAAACCTTTGCTTTGTAGATGATTAGCCAAAGTCTGTAGAGGTCTGGCTTGCAATCAGTTATTTTCCTAATCTTTAAGCGGTTTGAATTGCTCCCAGACCCCTGGTTCTGGACAGTGGACTCACTTATGGGGATGTAAATGAAGAGACAGTAGACAGGTGCTTAAGGCCAAATGAAGCTCTGCATTTATTTGTGTACAAAAAGGTAACTATAATATAAGAAATGGGTAACTCAGTAAATTCTAAAAGTTAGTACAATGAATACACAGGAATACATTGGCACTTAAAAATGCACTATAAAAAAAGATGACCACTATTAGACATTACTTACTGACACAAAGAAGAAAAAAGAGTTTGAATTTACGTTCTTAATCAGAATTCCTACCAACAGGGTGTTAATGCACTGGCACCACCCACCTATCCCTACCTACTAACTAGGTCAGTACTTCAGTGTCTTGGCACTTATACTCACCCCCAAAATGAAGTTCCAACGGTCTTTCTGGCTTACTGTACCTGGAGCCTGGATGAAACTTCAGACTGCGTATGTTCTGGGAGTCTGTCTTATTGTGCTGGGACACCCTGACTGCTGTGCCCCTCCCTGAAAACTTTGACACATAACATGCAGTGTGATTGCCCTGTAGGCTGTTTCACAAGATGCACGTGTGAGATTGACTCAGGACTGACAACCAGCAAGGCAAAGTGTGGATGCTGTGAGTGAGCGCTAATACAGCGATTGGGCAGTCCAGGGTCGCACTCTGGTTCAATCTATGAACTGGCTGCTTTCTCCCCATATGCAAATGGTGCACTCTGCAACATAATTCTGTGCTTGCTAAGCATCCTGCAAGTTGATCAGAGAGGCAGTGAGGGCACTGAGAGGTTGGCATTTGTTGAATGCCATAGTAAGTGGATAAGGAGTGTGTGTGGTTAGCACCCATGAAATGTGCACCAAGATGCTATGCATTGAATAATATGGAGAATCCTTGCAGCCAGCCACTGCCAAGTACCTGCTCCACTTTGAATTCTGATATCTTGTGTGCTTGTGGTGGTATTTAAGATAGGTAACTGCATTTTAATGAGGTGAGACATGCATTCAATACAGTCATTAGCAAGTAATAATCCCCCTTAATAGACACCTTGCTGTGCATTGCAAGAAATTTACCTTGCCACCAAGAATGCAATTAAAAGATACAAACAATTGTTTGCAGTGTCCTCACTGGACTTCTCTTGCGGTTCTGCCACATTCCTTTGTTGTACATGGTTTAGAGATGCCGGTGTTGGACTGGGGAGTACAAAGTTAAAATCACACAACACCAGGTTATAGTCCAACAGGTTTAATTGGAAGCACACAATTGGAGTGTGCTTCCAATTAAACCTGTTGGACTATAACTTGGTGTTGTGTGATTTTTAACAATGTTGTACAGACCTGGTAAATCTGTGGAAGGTAGCATACAACAGAAGTGAAATTATCTGCTTTCATCCTAAAGGGATAGACCTGAATATTTTGAAAATGGTTAGATGCTTTGAACAGTGGAAATCCAAAGAGATTTAGAGATAGGGGTCACTAACATGCAGTTATTAATTAAAAAGAAAGGAGTGGCAGAATGTTATCCTTCGAACTAAAGGGCCGGAATATAAAATGAAGGTGCTTTCACTACAGATATACAAAGCCATGGCTAATCTACATCTGGAGTCGTGTGTATAGTTGGAAGTATCACACATCAAGTTAAGCTTAAAACACCATGCACACGAGGGCCAAGTACTGGAAAATGGGATTAGCATAGCTGGATGTTTGATGGCTGCACAGATGTGCTGAAGGGACTTTTTCTGTGCTGTTGAGACTCGATTCTACATCTCTATGGGACATTAAAGGCTTTAGATGGAGTACAGTACAAATTCAACAGAATGTTAACAGAGATCCGTGGATTAGAGTCTGAGGAGAGATTATATAAACTAGGATGACAGAATGTTATATCACTTTATCACAAAAAAGGAGTATGTATTCGTAAATTGTTCAACTTACAATTTTATATCTGCGATCAATAAACTTTCTGCCAGCCAAGGGTCTTAAGGGGAATAAAATTAGGGCAGGTGGATGGAGTTATGATGGGGATCAGCCACAATCTGATTGAACTAGCTCAAGTGATTGAAAGACCTACCAAATCTAATTCTTGTCTAAGAATAGATGTATTTCGATTGAATTGTATCTACGACAACTCTGATGGAAAGCACTCAAGTTAAAGTTTGAAGAAGCATGAAGATTCAGTAGCAGCACACCAGTAGTCTCCCCAATGTGGGGATATACCTCTGAGCTCCTATTGCTAATTATACCATGGCTAAAAATATTTGGAGTGGGAATGCCCAAGTTTATTTGAAGCAGCTTGGGCTCTTGGTGGGCTTGAAAAGGACTTGTGCTATTTTAGAAGGATAATTCTGACGCTTTTATGAAGACCAGTCCTGGGATAGTACCCATTTTACAAGATGTAATTTGAAGCAGAGTCCAGCCCTAATAGTGAATGTTGGACAATAGCCAATACTGGAGATGGAAATAAAAAATAATTTCCAATCAGTGTGTGTGGAATGAAATTGATAATACTTCGACTTAAACTGAACCTGCTTGAGAAGTTCCCATTGAATGTCAATGCATGCTTCTCGAGTATTTGTGTTTTTTTGTGAAACATGTCACCATATGTGTTTTGCTGATTTTGACTGCGTTTAAGAGCATTTTTAAAAGGATATTACGTCCTTCAACAGAGATTCTGGCCTTCACTTTGCGATTACACCGAGATTATTTTAACTGGGTAAAGATCAATCTTTTATAATTAAATAAAAAATATGTAGAACATTGATTTCCCTTGGAGAACCAAGTAGTCATAAGGAATAAAATGATTTATAACTTCTATTGATTTGATGTGATCTCTTTTTTAAATGCTTGGAGAATGATAGATAGGTTTGAGCATAATACAAAATGCAGCATTCAAGAAATTTGAATAACGGTACAAACCATTAGAATGAAGTCTAAATGATTAACAGATGTCTCCTTAACTGTTTTATAACACTAATCATGCAACCATTCTTTCATAATTGATCATGGTGGAGGGTTCTTAAAATAATAGGGAAATAACTACGTTATTTGAATCTGTGGCCTCCTTTCTGAATGAAAACATGTATTTTCAGCTACAATTTTCTCTGCATATTGCTATGCTAAGAGTTTCTTTTCATAAGTTTCCCTCCTCCCCCACCACTAATTGTCAAATATGATGGGTAGCTTTTTAAAACATTATAGTGTTCTAAAACAAGATTATGATAGTGTCAGTGCACTTGGAAAGATGAGGTTACTGGAAATACAGTAGCCTATAAAATGTGCCAACTGGCATCATTTGTTGGGTGCTAACTGTATCACAGTATTGTGGGAAGTAAATACCCTGTATTCTTACTACCAGATAATAGCTGCCCACACATTGGGAAAATAAAAACTTGGGTGCTCAGCATCCACATTTGAAGTTGGCATTAGACTATTTCATTGCAGGTGATCTTGCCAGTTGGAAACTTTCACTTCAAACTTATTTTAATTCATGTAAGCACCAGCTGCCCAATGTAAAACCAGAGCTTGGGAACTCCTTTGACCTCCAAGTTGAGTATTTAACATTTCCTTAAATGAATTTGGAGGCCAGAGAAGTAGAAACGCTCCTCTAATATTTGGAGGCCAGAGAAGTAGAAACGCTCCTCTAATGAAAGCTAAAGCTAAACTTTCACATCCGCTGTCAGCCATTATTGGGCTAAGTTAAAAATCACACAACACCAGTCCAACAAGTTTATTTGAAAGTACGAGCTTTCAGAGTGCTGCTCCTTCGTCAGGTAGCTACCTGACGAAGGAGCAGCGCTGCAAAAGCTAGTACTTCCAAATAAACCTGTTGGACTGTAACCTGGTGTTGTGTGAATTTTAACTTTGTCCACCCCAGTCCAACACCGGCACCTCCACATCATTATTGAGCTCCACCACCATATCAGCAGTGATGACAATATAGCAAAAATGCTCAGATTTGTAAAATATCACTGTCTGCAGATTATACTTTTTCCTTCAGATTTCAAAGTTCCTGTCCACATGGTGGCCACAACAATGCCTGCTGATGTGAGTTAGAACATGGTGCTCATTTCTGGTGACCAACCTCTGTTCCCATTACCTGGTTGCTGAACAATTGGCAAACCTTTCCTCAACTTGGCTAACACCTCACCTCAACCAAAGGACCAGGAAGTTTCTGTTTCCCATTGGGGACAGGTTCCTAATCTGGAAACGAACCATCCCCTCCCCCTTCAAATTCTACCTCTACCATGAAAATCGAACCCTAGACCTCATGTTGCGTAGGTTTATGTGAACAATAAACAAGTAAAGATTAGAATTGACTTAACACTTATACATTTGCAACAGCAACTCTGGTATTTAATCCTCAAATGAACAAAACAGAAATTGCAATTTAACTTTCCTTCACATTTCACCCATTCTTGTTTCTGGTCTAGCCTGGCCACTTCAATCTATATTCCTTTCTGTGCAAGTGTTAGTTGAAATTGTCTATCCAATATTTCCTGGGTCTTCCTTCTCTGCTTGTTGTGTGTACCACTGTGTGCATGACCATGAAAGATAATTTAATATTCCCATTCTTAAACATACTACCAAAGTTGTATTTCTTCAACGCTGCAGCATTCCGAGTCATAGAGGTGTACAGCATGGAAACAGAACCTTCGGTCCAATTCATCGATGCGGACCAGATATTCTAGTTGAGAGTGTGGTGCTGAAAAAGCACAGCAGGTAATGCAGCATACGAGAAGCAGGAGAATCGACATTTTGGGCATAAGCCCTGATGAAGGATTCCTGATGAAGGGCTTATGCTCAAAATGTTGATTCTCCTGCTCCTCGGATGCTGCCTGACCTGCTGTGCTTTTCCAGCACCACACTCTTGACTCTGATTTCCAGCATCTGCAGTCCTCACTTTCTCCGACCAGATATCCGAGCCTAATCTAGTCCCATTTGCCAGTACTTGGCCCATACATCTCTAAATGCTTCCTATTCATATACCCTTCCAGATGCCTTTTAAACATAATAATTGTATCAGCCCCCACCACTTCCTCTGGCAGCTCATTCCATACACGCACCACCCTCTGCGTGAAAAAGTTGCCACTTAGGTCACTTTGATATCTTTCCCCTCTCACCCTAAACCTATGACCTCTAGTTCTCGTCTATTTATCCTATCCATGCCCCTTATGATTTTATAAACCCCTATAAGGTCACTCCTCTGCCTCCGACGCTCCAGGGAAAACAACCCAAGCCTATTTAGCCTCTGCCTATAATTCAAATCCTCCAATTCTGGCAACGTCTTTGTAAATCTTTTCTAAAACCTTTCAGGTTTCACAGCATCCTTCCGATAGGAAGGAGACCAGAGTTGCACGCAATAATCCAAATGCGGCATAACCAGTGTCCTGTACAGCCGTAACATGACCTCCCAACTCTTATATTCAATGCTCTGACTAATAAAGGAAAGTATACCAAATGCTTTCTTCACTTCCCTATCTACCTGCAAGGAACTATGAACCTGCACTCCAAGGTCTCTTTGTTTAACACCACTCCCCAGGACCTTTCCATTAAGTGGATAAGTCCTGCTCTGATTTGCATTTCTAAAATGCAGCATCTCACGTTTATCTAAATTAAACTCCATCTGCCACTTCTCAGCCCATGATCAAGATGCCATTGTACTTATGCTAAATTGCCCGTAGTGTTAGGTAAAGGGTAAATGTAGGGGTATGGGTGGGTTTCGCTTCGGCGGGTCGGTGTGGACTTGTTGGGCCGAAGGGCCTGTTTCTACACTGTAATGTAATCTAATCTAAATCTAATCTAGGAAGGAGACCAGAATTGCACCCAATAATCCAAATGCGGCCTAACCAGTGTCCTGTACAGCCGCAACATGACCTCCCAACTCCTATATTCAATGCTCTGACTAATAAAGGAAAGTATACCAAATGCTTTCTTCACTTCCCTATCTCCCTGCAAGGAACTATGAACCTGCACTCCAAGGTTTCTTTGTTTAACACCACTCCTCAGGACCTTTCCATTAAGTGGATAAGTCCTGCTCTGATTTGCATTTCTAAAATGCAGCATCTCATGTTTATCTAAATTAAACTCCATCTGCCACTTCTCAGCCCATGATCAAGATGCCATTGTACTTTGAGTTAACCTTCTTCGCTGTCCACTATGCCTCCAATTTTGGTGTCATCTGCAAACTAACTAACTATACCTCCTTAGTTCACATCCAAATCATTTATCTAAATAACAAAAAGCAGTGGACCCAGCACTGATCCTTGTGGCACTCCACTGGTCACAGGCTCCAGTCTGAAAAGCAACCCTCCACCACTACCCTCTGTCTTCGACCTTCAAACCAGTTCGATATGCAAATGGATAGTTCTCCCTGTATGCTGTGAGATCTAACCTTGCTAACCAGTCTACCATGAGGAACCTTGTCGAACGCCTTACTGACATCCATATATATCACGTCCACTGCTCTGCACTCATTAAACCTCTTTGTTACTTCTTCAAAAAACTCAATCAAGTTCGTGAGACTTGAACTCCCACACTCAAAGCCATGCAGACTATCCCTAATCAGTCCTTGCCTTTCCACATACATGTAACTCCTGTCCCTCAGGACTCCCCTCAACAACTTGCCCACCACCAGCGGCAGGTTCACCGGTCTATAGTTCCCTGGCTTTTCCTTACCACTTTTCTTAAACAGTGGCACCACGTTAGCCGACCTCCAGTCTTCTGGAACCTCACCTGTGACTATCAATGTTTCAAATGTCTCAGTAAGGGGCCCAGCAATCACTTCCCTAGCTTCCCACAGAGTTCTGGGGTACACCTGATGAGGTCCTGGGGATTTATCCACTTTTTTGCATTTCAAGATATCCCGCACTTTCTCCTGTGTAAATGGACATTTTTCAAGATATCACCATCCATTCCCCCACATTATATATCTTCCATATCCTTCTCCACAGTAAGCACTGAAGCAAAATACTCGTTTAGTATCTCCTCCATCTCCTGCAGCTCCACATATAGGCTGCCTTGCTGATCTTTGAGGGGCCCTATTCTCTCCCCAGTTACCCTGTTTTCCTTAATGTATCGATAAAGTTATTTAAGGAAAGCAAGTATTTGGGCCTTAACTGAGAA
Source organism: Chiloscyllium plagiosum (assembly GCF_004010195.1). Taxonomy (NCBI): domain Eukaryota; kingdom Metazoa; phylum Chordata; class Chondrichthyes; order Orectolobiformes; family Hemiscylliidae; genus Chiloscyllium; species Chiloscyllium plagiosum. The sequence goes on along the minus strand of NC_057721.1, from coordinate 15,832,633 downwards.
CTGGCTTTTGATGCGAGAGAATTGCATAATGTGCTTTCCCACAACTTTGGAAAAGGCTTTGGCAAATATCTTACAATATTCCCTGGATTCAGGGGTCTGGAGAATCCCATTGATGCCAATTTATTGCCACTTCATTGCTATGTTCCAGCCTGCTCTGCACCTTTTCCATTGCAATCCTCCTACTTTTCATTACAAAATCCCACATCTTTGTGCTGTTCACCCTCTCCCTCCTATTGTGACATATCCAACATATCTTGAAATATAACACCTTCTTATTGCTCACACACTTCTTGTCTTATTGTTGGCATGGTCCTCTGACTGTTTTGGATATGTCTGCATTTGCCACAAGAAATAACATTTTTGGTCCAGGTCTCTCTTATTATTCATGACCTGCAGCTCAACTAGCATCAGTTACCTATCATCTTGTGTCCTTCCACAGCCAATATAACTTTTGTGGAAGAGCTGCTCAGAAACCATGTAATTGCTTAATTTTACTCAGGTTTCTACAGCTGTAGATCATAAGCATCAATCTGACAAAGACCAATAGAGATTCACCCCTCTTCATTTAATAATCTGGAAGTTGTTCTCATGGATTAGCTGTGTAAATAGTGTGACTACAAGAATAGAGCAAGAACTCATAATTCTGAAGTAAGTAACTCAGCTGTCTCCCCAAAGGCTGTCCACCATCTATGAGGTACAAAATAGGAGTGTGATGGAATACTCTTCACTTTCTGTGATCAAAGAAGCTTCAACAACACTCAAGAAACTCAACACCATCCAGGACAAAGTTGCTTGATTGATTGACACCATATCCATAAACATCCACTCCCTTCACCACTGACGCTCAGTAGTAGCAGTGTGTACCACTGCTGAAATACACTAAGACTCCTTAGACAGCACCTTCCAAACCTATGGCCACAACCATTTAGAAGAATACTGGGAAAACCGCCACCTATAAGTTCCTTTCCAAGCTACTCAACATCCTGAAATTAAGAAGTCTAATTGTTCCTTCAGTGTCACTGTCAAAATTCTGGAACTCCCTCCCGAACACATTGTGGGCCTACCTGCACTAAAATGGACCGCAGCAGTTCAGGAAGGGAGTTAACCCCCTGTTCAAGGACAACTGGGGATGGGCAATAAATGTTGTCCACATCCCATGAGGGAATAAGAATAATTAGTGCATTTACTCCTGACACTGTATTTTAACTGTTTGCAGCAGAGTGAGAACAGAGAGCCAAATGTTTCATCCGCCTTCTGCTACAAACTCACTCCTTAGATCAGCAAGGAGAAAGTGAGGTCTGCAGATGCTGGAGATCAGAGCTGAAAATGTGTTGCTGGAAAAGCGCAGCAGGTCAGGCAGCATCCAGGGAACAGGAGAATCGACGTTTCGGGCACAAGCCCTTCTTCAGGGCTGAAGAAGGGCTTATGCCCGAAATGTCGATTCCTGAAGAAGGGCTTATGCCCGAAACGTCGATTCTCCTGTTCCCTGGATGCTGCCTGACCTGCTGCGCTTTTCCAGCAACACATTTTCAGCCTTAGATCAGCAAACCTTCCAGGTGGATCCATTCCTCTCTGTCCAGGCAACAGTCATCTGACCACCTACCGTTAGCACTGCCAGTCATCCACACCCTGAATCATTAAGGTAAGTAGCCAATGGATGGTTACTCAGTGGGACACCTGGTTGATGTGGACAGGGTGGACCGAAAGGTCTGTTTCTATGCTGTAAATCTCTATGACTCAATAACACTCCCAAAAGATACTAGGTCTGAATCCTGAAACCACCTACCTTGCAGCCCTGTGGGTGTCCATACACCTCAAGGACTGCAGTAGTTCATGAAGGCAGCTCAACACCACCTTCTTCATACTTGCCTGGCCAGGGACATTCATCTCCCAATAACAAGTGAAAAAAAAACCTTGTAGGTCCTTTCTGTCCAGCCACTTCTTCACATGCTTCATCTGATCCACCACCACCTTGTAGCAATGTCACACTCATCTCTCAAAAGTGACAAATTGTTCTCCCTGCATCCTCTCAAAACATCATATGTTGCACACTCATACCTCGCTTCCATTTCTCCTTACCAGATGCTGCCTGACCTGTTCTAACATTTTCACTGTGACTTTGAAACACTAGTTTCAAACTTTGGAATGACATGACTAATGGAGAGAGAAACAAAAATATACAGCAGCATTTGAGTATTTTTGTTAAGAATCAGATTTTGTGATCCTGCCGTTTACAATAAGATGAGCAAAATGTAAGCAGTATGGTGTTGACAGTGTACTTCATACATAGCTTATTTTCCAGAGAAGTCCAAGGTGTCTAATAGTCAGTTGAATAAGGTACTAAACCATGCAAATCAGGAAAATGTCCTGTTTATATTCTGGGTTGTGTAAATCTGAGCAGTGCATGGGACAATGGAATGCAGTGTCCAAATGAGGTAAGGGTAGCCCAGCCAACCTTGCCATCCCGATTGCTCTCTAGTGACTGCTGCTGGTGTGATGATTGTGTAGAAATGGGCATGGTGAACATGGGCTAAGAGGTCAATAGTGTGCTGGCATTCGTTCTTCACAAAATACGTGAGTGAATGGGGACCAATAGCTGGCATAGAAACAGACCTTTCGGTCCAACCTGTCCACACCAACCAGATGTCCCACTGAGTAACCATCCATTGGCTACTTACCTTAGTGATTCAGAATGTGGATGACTGGCAGTGCTGGAAATCCCAAGCTAACGTTTTGAGTCTAGATAACTCTTCATCAGCTCTGACCCGTTGTGATTTCCAACATGTTTTGTTCTCAGTTTCAGAATCTGCAGTAACGTACTCCTGTGATTGTCCACATATTCAGTAATTCTGCTTGGGTCACTCTTAAGCGTCTCTGAGGTCAGATGTGATCAGACCAGTTCCTCATTGTTGTCGTTGTTCGATTTCTTTCAAAGAGTATCTAGAAAGAAGCAAAGTAATCTCAATCAAATTAGCAGTGGAGATTTAAATGGGTGGGAAAGCAATTTATACAACGTGAAATAAGTAAAGCTTTGATCTTGCTTCAGTCCTGAAGAGAAGTGACACAAAATAAAATCAGTCACCTTGAATAATCCCTGTGACGCAATCTGTAGAATGAGAACATCTATACACTACTCACTGGGGGTCGGTTTAGCTCAGTTGGCTGGATGATTGGTTTGTGAAGCAGTGCGATGCCAACTGTGTAGGTTCAAGCCTGCTATCTCATTCCAGTAGATCATGACATATCTAATTAGGGCCTCAATTCCACTTTCTGCTTTCCCCAACACACTTAGATTTTCGACTAACAAGGCAGTCAGTCCAACTCTGTGTAAAACTATTCAATAATCTTCTACAACTCTCAAGGGAAGAGAATTTCACAGACATACCTACCCTCCTACCCTGCAGATGTCCTCCAACCTTCAAGCCAGTTTGCCCAGCACCTCCGACAATTCTGTCTGCTGCTCCTGTGTTGGCCTATGCACTTCATTGAAGCTCTGTATAGCCAACTACATGGAGTCCTCTCCTGCCTGCAGCTGAGTAGGCGCCTGATCTTCTGAGAAGTACCAGCTTACATGGATTAAAATAAGTGACCCTTCCACAGAACAGAAAATAAAACACCTTGATCAGCACAACCCATTTAGTTAAGACAGAAGTTTGAAGAGATAAACAATGAAAATTTTAATCATAACTCATCACTGATCTGCAGTTGCAACAGGGAACTGTTTTATATCAATTGTTCTCCATGAATCATCCTGGGATGTTACAGCCTTTTATCAGAAGCCATGGTTGTTTAACACTACAATGACCACAGCAGGAATGAGAAAAAGGGGATAAACATACGGAAGATTCCTGATGATGAGCTTATGCCTGAAACATTGATTCTCCAGCTCTTCGGATGTTGCCTGATCGGCTGTGCTTTTCCAGCACCACACTGTTTGACCCCGTATGGATAAACAAAAGAGTAGAGAAAATCATGTGGGATAATCTGACCATCATGAACCTCTTTGGTAGCAGCAGTAATTCTTGAAAATCTATTCCAGTAACATTTCCTTGGAGACAATATTTTGTTCAAATTTGTGTACTTTAGTGGTAATCATAGAAGGTCTACTGAACTTTGGTACAGCAAGTGGGATTGAGGAAATATTCGTATTTCTAAAGCAAAATTTTATGGGGATTCTTAGAATTAGGTTGTAAACATGCTGCAAGGTTCTCAGTGGCATACTGATCATTTTGATCATACTGATCATTTTGATCATACTGATCATTTTGAACTTAGTGCATCTTGTCTGACCAGTAGCTGGATCACTTACACACTTTGCTTAATTACATATCCGGTGAGAACAATTTAATATCAGTCATGCAAAGAATGTAGGATGCATGAGGACAGGCTCCAGACATTAAAAGCCTCACACAATTTCTTTGGGAATTTGTTATTTTATAGGGTACAACCCAAGAGATTTTCCAATTAGAGTGTAATTTTTGACTTGGGAAATTTTGAAAAATGGATGATAGCAAATTTGCAGACTGTGTTTGACCACTCTTACCATTTTTATAAGGTTAGAATTACTCCCTTCTTGTGTTGTCACTCTGTCATATGGTTAATCACATCCTTTAAGTGTGACATTAGGTTATACTAACAGGCATCAGAAAAAGAGACATAATGTGTGCTTGTGTTAGCTGAAGAATAACATAGTAATCAAAGTGCAGGTTAAAACCGAATTTTGCTTCACCAAAAGCAAAGCACTTTCACAAAACTTAGTCCACTTGTTTTATTATTGTTTACTAACCATAGAAACAAGAGTACCCATTTAGCCCTTCATCTCAATGAAATCTCTTCGGATCCGCAAGCTAAATGTCTACGTGTCTTTTTCCATATCTTTAGTGAACGAAAAAGTATCAATTCCAGTTTCAAAGTTAACAATTGATCAGTTGCCATTTGAAAAGAAAGCCCCCAATTCCCACCACCCTTTGTGTGTAGAAGTGTTTTCCAATTACAGTCATGATAGATCTGCCTCTAACTTTGAGATTCTGTCTCCTAGCCCTGGACTTCCCAACCAATCAGTGTCCATCAAAATCTTGAAATGTTTGGTCTCTCTTACTCCTACTTTGTGTAATGTCATTCTTACTTTGTGTATTGTCTTCTTGCAGATTTTGCATTTCCTACAGTGTGGAACCAGGCCCTTCAGCCCAACCCGACCCTCTGAAGAGTAACCCACCCCAACCCATCTCCCTCTTACTAATGCATCTAAGACTATGGGCAATTTAGCATAGCCAATTCACCTGACCTGCACATTTTTGGATTGTGGGAGGAAACCGGAGCACCCAGAGGAAACCCACGCAGACAGTCGCCTGAGGCTGGAATTGAACCTGGGACCCTGGTGCTGTGAGACAGCAGTGCTAACCACTGAGCCACCGTGCTGCCCAGTTTGTTGGATTATGGTGACGTAAAGCTACTTTCAAGAGAGGTCAAGATGGATGGTCTTCCTCATCCCACAAATGCTTTTGCTCTTTCCCAAGCATAACTTTCCAATCTAATCATTGAGCTGGACGTCCCCTTCAATCGTTACAGTACGTGCAGAACATGCTACAATGTATTTCGGAAGCATTCCTTAGATTCTGCTGTCAGGTATCCCCAAGAATGACACCAGTAATTGACACTTTGCTTTGGACCCCAGGGATTATTTTTGTGTGTGCATGGTCTCGATTATAGCAGCACATTCAGCTGTCCTACTCTCAATGGTGACATAAGCCATAGCCCCACTGAGTAACCAAGATCTCCAAGCTAGACAAACAGGAGGACAGAAGAACACAGCAAGCCAGGCAGCAACAGGAGATGGAGAATACAACTTTTTTGTTATAACACTTCTTCAGGATTAGATGTGGGGGTAGGGGGAGCTACAGCTAAAGAGATGAGGGATGGGGAGAGTAGCAGAATAGTGAGATTGTGATAGTGAACACAGGTAGTGGGTACAACCTGGTTGGTCGATAGGATGGATGAATCCATTGGCATCTGGATGGAAGGGAGGGGGAGGGGCTCGAAAGGGAGCCAGGGGATACTTGGGAAGGTTATTTGAAATTGGAGAACTCAATGTTAAGTCCCCTGGGCTGTAGGCTGCCAAGGCGGAAGATGAGGTATTGTTCCTCCAATTTGCCTTTTGATTCACTGTGACAATGGATGAAGTCAAGGATGGGCATGTCAGAAAGGGAGTGGGAAGGGGAATTAAAATGGGCAGTGACAGGGAGGTCAGGTTGGCCCCTGTGGGCGTGTTGAAGATGTTCGGTGAAATGGACATCTAGTCTACATTGGGTCTCACTGGTGTGCAGAAGGCCACATCTAGAGCACTGAATGCAGTAAACTACGTTGGAGGAGAGACAGGCGAACCTCTGTCTCAACTGGAAGGACCATTTGGGGCCCTGGATGGAGGTGAGGGGAGTGGTGTATGGGCAGATCACAGGTGTTGCATCTTTTTCACTTACTGGGGAAAATATTGGGGGGTGTGTGTTGGAGGGCTTGGTGAGGATAGTGATGCAAACCAGGGAGTGGTGAAGGGAATGGTCCTTACAGAAGACAGAGAGGGGTGGGGAGGGGAAGATGTTCTGGGTGGTGGGGTCTAATTGGAGTTGACGGAAGTGTTTGAGGATGGTTTGGTGGGTGCAGAGGCTGGTGGGGTGGAAAGTAAGCACAAGTGAGACTCCATCTTTGTTATGTTTGGAGGGGGTTGGTTTAGAACTGTGGAGCAGGGAATAAAGGAGGTGCAGTGGAGGGCTCTCTGGATGACAGAGATGGGGAATAGAGTTGTTGGAAATAGGTGGACATCTGGGATGCTTGGGAGTGGAATGTCTCCTCATCAGAGCAGATGTAATGGAGATGGAGGAATTGGGAAAATGGGATTGCGACAGAGATGGAGGAATTGGGAAAATGGGATTGTGACACACCCAGTCTTTCAATTCCTGGTATTCTTCAAACAATAGTCAATAGGTATATTATAAGAGGTTAAGGAATCAGCAAAGCTGGTGTTCACCAACAGAATATTACAGGTGATATTATGAAGATTCAATTTTCCTTTTGTGCCAGGTATTTCTGTATATTTGGATCTTTGAGCAAACATAAGCGATGATGTGCTAATGATTGCACACAAGTTGCACATTAATGGAGTAGCACACCATCTTACATTGTCAAGGTGAACTCAGGAATATTCTGACAACCGCCATGGGTGAATATTCATTTTCTTGTACCAGCAATTCTCGTGACGTTTCTGACTGAAATTGCCAACTCATATTGCAGACAATTTTTGCGAAACCAAATTGGGTAGAGATTGTCCAGGCTCTGTCCAAGTAATGCCTTCCAATTGAAAGTATTTTCTATCCAATGAGACTGCTGAGAGAGGTGGAGGAACCAGTGTTCTCACCTGCTGGATGAGCCCATCCCCTTGAATGTATAATCTATAATTATAATTATCTCCCACCAATTTAATTATTAAAGTCCTATATATCTAGCTCCTCTACTATTAGTTTCTAATTAACTATACCTCCTGCTAAGGCATTGCAGAGTCCAAAAAGTCCTCTTTGTTAACTTCAAAGTACTTTGATGCAAATGATCTTATTATTTGCATGTAGACACAATAAGTAACACATTCATTATTGCAAACAAACATTCATCAATTCACAAGCATTTAGGATCCTGCTAACTGAAAGAGAATGAAAGGGCTTTGTGGTGGCTTGGTCATTTCAATGAAGAGATTGAGACTATAATGGTCACTCCCTGCCATTGATCTAATATAGAAATAAGTCAAGAATCATGTTACCTAGGAATGTCTCAGTGAAATGCCACTGCTATATCTCTTAACTCTGATGAAAAATGTTCACTGAGGTGTAGAAATTGAATTGTACAGAACAATTATTTCAACATTGCAATGGCCAGTGAAAAATGGTTGTGGGTTTCACTGGTACATTTCAAGGGATGATGGGACGTGTGTCTCTTCAGTTGTTCTGTGTCATCCAAGACCAAACAACATGCTTTTTCTGTTCTTTCCACTAGCAATTACGTTAAAGAAATGAAGCAGCTTATTACTACGAATGATCATTTTCCTTCATTAGCTTACACTTTCCTTTAAGGACTGATGTAGTGATATTCAGAGACTTAGTCTCTCATGTTAGTGCTTCAAATGAATGCAGGACTGTAATTACATGGAGTATCTGATTCTTGTACTATCCAAACACATTATTTCATGTCTTGCCTCAACTGTGACAATAAAACTGGTAAATACAATGGCATACCTGAATAAATTTCATATGTTTATCTTTAATCTTGAACCATTATGTCAGCAAAGCAAGGTGCAGAATGGATTTGTAACCTGTAAGAAAGGAAATTTCCATATTGTCAGGGACTTGAGGATGTGTTTAGCAAAAGCACCATCTCAAGAAAGCTATCTGTCAGACGTCAAAACCTTACAGCTCATGTTTGCCTAAGCATCAGTCCAAACATGCAAATTTATTTTATAATGAAACAACATTCCTTTTCAAATGTATATTTTGAAAAGATGTTATCATTTCTAATAATCTCAAATTTTATTATGAAGTTTCCAGTTGCTTTTTGTTCCAGGTATTTCTGTGTATTAATAATCTCTTAACCAATGTTAAAGTGCAGCACAGATAACTTGAGGAAAACATACTTATGTAAAAAATGTCAAAACAATAATGTCAACTCATCATTCAAATATATTTTCATTTTCCAAATATTTAATTCAGTAATCACCTCAGCTTTCTTATACCTGGCATTTCTGCTTTCTTTGGAGTGCAAGCAGACCTCTCAGCCTTTGGGCGTTGCAGAGGGAGCTCAGACGCTGCTGCCCAGTTTTCAAAGGGGCTTGTCGGGTGCCACTTGAGTGCAGCAATCTGTTTCCATGAAGGCTCAAAGATTGCTGAGGTGCCATCCATGGGGAGCAGCACTGGCCCCTGTGAAGTTACGTTACTAGACCAGCCATCCAGAAAGTTAGAACAATAATCTGAGCATCAGACTTTAAAAGCTGGGCATTTTAAATTCAGTAAAATATATAAATCTTGAATCTGGATCTAAGTTTGCTCGCTGAGCTGGAAGGTTCATTTTTAGATGTTTCGTCACTAGACTAGGTAACATCGTCAGTGAGCCTCTGGTGAAGCGCTGGTGTTTATGACCTGCTTTTATACCACCAGTGCTTCACCGGAGGCTCATGATGATGTGACCTCCATGGTGATGAAACGTCTGAAAATGAATCTTCAAGCTCAGCAAGCAAACCTACATCTAAAGTCTCAACCTGAGCTACAAATCTTCTCAAAACTCGATAAATCTTGAATACAAATAGTGTCATTAATTTCATCTATGAAACTACTGGATAGTGGTAAAAACTCAATGGTTCCCTCATGTTATTTAGGGAATGAAATTTGTTGTCCTCTGGTCTCTTTGCGATTCCAGGTCCATAGTGATATGGCTGACTTTTAAATGACTTTGGAAGTGGCCACTCAGTTACATCAAAACTGTCAGAAAAAGCTATAATCCAAGTGCACTGCAGTGGCTCAAGAAAATGGCTCAACACCACCCTTTCAAGAGCATTGGGTATGGACAATCCATGCTGCTGTTGGAAGCAATGTCTATGTCTGATGAATACATGAAAAAAAAGCACACATTCTTCAACCTGTGCCATGCCATCAGTGCTCTTGCTAGTCAGGCAGGTAACCCATTCTACTGTGCACTATGGAAAGGTATGGGCTGAAGTATTGGATCCTCTAGTGCCAGAGTAATGAAAGGATGGGACAGGGGTTCAATACTCCTCCCTAATGAAGCCAACTGAACCAGTTTATAAGTTTATGAAGCCTTTTTGGATTGGGAACCTTTTTTATAATTCATTCTGAAATATGGTATTGCTGACAGGCCAGCATTGATTGTCCACTCTCATTTGTCCTTGTACTACTCCAGACCATGTGATATGCATACACTCTCAGTGATTATGAGGAAGTTAAATGATTCTGAAAATAACAACAACCAATGAACAGTGTTATTTTTCCTGGTCCAGATATTAAATGACTTTGAGCTGAGCTTCCATGTATCTGCTGCCCTTGCTCTTTTTAATGTAATAGAGTTCACAGGTTTAAATGGTTCACTTGAAGAAATTTTGTTGAGTTGCTGCAGTACAGCAGACAGATGGCACACACCACTGCCAATATGGGGTGAGGGAATGGTGGATAATGTGGCAGTTAATTGGACTGCTTTGTCCTGGATTGTTTCAAACTTCTGATCTCTTTGTGGAGCTACACTGATCCTGGATAATGGAGCATATTCCATTACATTTCTGATTTGTCCCTTAAAGGTTCTGGACAGACTTTGGGGACATAAGAGCGGAGTTATTCACTGCAGAACTCTCAGTCTCTGATCTATTGTTGACACAGTATATATTGGCTGTCAAATTAACTTTCTAGTCAACGGCTAAGATATTGACGATAGGATATTTGGTGACCATATGCCAAGGATATCACAACACATGTGGTTAGACACTCTATTGATGGAGATGGTCATTTCCTGGAAATTGTACTGTATAATGGTTACTTCTCATTAACAGCCCTCACTTTAATATTGTCCACATTTAGTTCCAGGGCTGCTTCAGAGTGTGCGGAATTACAAGTTATACCGAACACATTGTAATCATCAGTGACAATCCTTATTTTTTGACCCTGTGATGGAGGGAAACTATTGATGAAGATGAAGTAGATCCAAGATGGTGTGATCAGTTTTGCCACAACCCCTACGGCATAATCATATTGCATTGCACCAGCTTTTCTAAGGAAATCCCCAGAAATTTACTCAATTGGTTGTACCTCTTCTGGACTGCAACAGCTCAAAGACTCTACTGTTTGTTTAGCTAGCTCTGCCCTTTTGTAGTAGATTAATGGCACTGGGTTCAGGTGATGAGTGTGCTACTTAGAGCTACATACAGAAATTTAGGTGCAGCATTACCTTCATCACCACTAACTGGGGGAAATGAGGTTTCTGAAGTTGGATTGTGGATTTTCTTCAGCACTTTACTCAACCATAGTCCTGTCAGACTCATGGAGCACGCTTTCTGAACTACTACCGCAATATCTTTACTCCCAAGACATCGGAAGGACAAAGCAGCTGGAGTGTCTTCTAAAGGGCTTCCAGAAATGTACACAATAATAATAATGGAAGAGGACAATGTGAGCAGTAGAGGCAAAATGATCTGAGGTTGCAGCCCCATTGTAGAAAATATTGACAGAATGAACACAATCGCACAGCACAGCTTACCTGATAATTCTGAGTACCCTAGTCTTTAACAACACAAATATGCTTTTGTGGCTCTCATTCTAGTACTGCCGAAATAGCAATGCAGTGAAAATGGAAATTAATGCATATTGCTAAATATAGCAATTGACCAAGTACCCACTTCCACCGACTGCCTTTTGGATTGAACTTAGAAATGAAGGTTAGTCCAGAAAGAGGATCCATTCCAGCAGGCCTGCTGATAGGTGTTAAGGACGTCAGGTAGACAATGGTAAGATTTTATGCTTTTTGCTAAATAATGCAACACTACTGTTAAAGCAGAATCCTCTACACATGCCAGAATCCTCATTTAACAAAATAAAGGTTCAATTATGAGAAATACATTAAGTCCAGCTTTTTTTCTTTCAGGCAAAAGTTGTTTATGAAGCATTTAATATTTGCTGATGCAAGAAAAATTGAAAAAGAAATTACTGCACCCACCCTTGCTTTACAATGGTCATTTTAGCTCCAATGTGGGCAAATAAGCTCCACAGGAAATTTTGGACTAAGGCTCTATCTGGAGGATTGGTGCAGAATCAGTGTATTAATTTGACATCAATGCGTTGCAGTAAATTTGATTCTTTGCAACTGATTCACAGATAACCATCAGGACTGAGGAAAATAAATATAATTACAATTCTCTTTTCAATAATATAAGATCCCTTTGTTAATAGGATATAAAATGATTAAGTCAATATAAAATTCTGGAAAAAGTACTGAAAAAATTTCATCATTAAAGTGATTAAATGACTTTTGCATTTGATTGAATATTACCTGGAATGCTACAGTTCCTATGCTGCTAAAGTCAAGGTAAAGTTATCTACAAAATGTCAGGGATGAATAAGTAGATTGTAAATGTAGATTCATAAATTAGAATTCATATTAAATTATCAGTTTGATTTAGTTGATAATGCTTTGCTTTCCAAATCAGACGAATATGGATTTAGGCTGAACTCCAAGACTGGAACTTACAACTTAAGTGATGCTTCAGTGTAGTATTGAGCGAATGATTTATCATATGGATTAAGATGTTAAATTGAGGGCATGGTTTACCTCTTTAGAGGAAAATTAAAGATCAAAAACAAAAGCTATAGCTTCCTGTTAAGTTTGCACTGAGTTATGCACCTAGAAGGAACCCTTTCCTATCTTGCTTGAGTTCCCCATTTTATCATGAACTCCTTCTCGAATTTCCATCATCTAGCGAGTCCAGTCACATATTATCTGTTTTACCTGTATTTTATTGATGGCAATGCAAAAAGCTAACCAAAAAACTAAGCAACAGACTCCAATAAAACAATTAATGTGTAGTGAGAGTCTTGAACCTTCGGTATAACCAACATTCTTTGACTCTCATTGCAATGGAAATCCAATCTCCTTGAATGGTATAGCTTTTTTTTGAATTTGAAGGACTATTGAAGATTGGGATGTCTGTCACAGGTTCATGAAGTAGAGATCATTCTCTTAAGAGGTGGGTGGATTAATACTGGACATGGCGGAAAATAGTTGTGTTGACATTTAGAATAGAATCCCTACAGTGTGGAAATAGGCCATTTGACCCCTCAGGTCCTCCAAAGAGTATCCCACCCAAACCCATTCCCCTCCCCTATTACTCTACATTTGCCCCTGACTAATGCACTTAATCTACACATATCTGAACACTATGGCCAATTTAGCATGGGCAATTCACTTAACCTGCACATCTTTGGACTGCGGGAGGAAACCAGAGCACCCAGAGGAAACCCACACAGACACGGGGAAAATGTGCAAACTCCACACAGTCACCCAAGGCTGGAATCAAACCTGGTTCCCTGGTACTGTGAGGCAGCAGTGCTAACCACTGAGCCACCGTGCTGCCTTGAGGACAGTCACAGTGGGGGCAGCATCAGATATAAACTGAACACTGACTGGTGGGAAAGGTTGTGCTCAATACAGGCTTCTGAATGACCACGTGTCCAGTTGCTCACTTTCTGCAGCATTGAGTAATCCAGTGACAATGGAACTAATGCAGTAGGCTCCACTACAATAACTTACACTTCAAAGCTGAACATCTCCATTAGGGTTAAGTAAGGGGGGAGGGCATGGGGAATAAGGGACAGTACACTCTAGTAGAGTATACTAAGTGAGCCGCAATGGGGCAATTGATCTCCTTCTTTCCTCGTAAACTTGTATGTTTTAAAGAATTATTTCATGTGGTTGGGGCTGAGGGCAAGATGGACCCACAATGTTTCTTGGAGTCTGCAGTAAAGCTAGGGCTTTCTTTTTTTATCACAAAGGGAATAGGGTCATTTCTACAGGGCTGAAGCCCTTTAGATCAGGACAATGGGGTCAGAAGTAACAGCCAATGGCATCTGTCATTGCAGTCACTAACCAGGATGACAGCTTTATGCTTCTGATGAACTTCTTTCTCATCCTCAAAAAGGATGAGAGTAGTGAAGTAACTCCACAGAGGCCGATACCCTGTTACCAAGTCACGCCTTACTTATGTGTGCACAGTACTTGACACTGGTCTGGCTTTCTCAGAGCCAGCTCTCAGAGTAAGCAGAACTTCTGATACTCCTGTTTATATCTGTCAGCCAGAGCTCCCTGATAGGAGCAGGCTAACAGCCCCAATCAGGGAACTCATATTCTATGAGATCCACCTGCGGACCTTGTTAAAACTGTTGTCTTTTCTCTAGAATAGGGCATTTCAAGACTATTTTTAAGGTGAGAGAAGAGAGATTTTCAAAAGTCATGAGGTGCAAATTTTTCACAGAGAGGGTGGTTTGCATGTGGAATGAATTTCCTGAGGAAGTGGTGGATGTGGGTACAATTAAATATTTTAAAAGATACTTAGATAGGCACATGAACAGGAATGGTTTGGAGGGATATGGGCCAGGAGCAGGCAGGTGGGACTAGTCTAGTTTGGGATTATGGTCAGCCTGGACTGGTTAGACTGAAGAGTTTGTTTCCATGCTGTATTACTCTATGACTACAAATACATTATAATTAAAGGCTAGATAATTATATTAAAACAATTCATAAGAGTTTTCACAATGGAAAAAGGTGAACTAAAACTAGTGTAGTCTCTAGAAAGTGAGGAATTGAAAATTGAGAACAAAGAAACACAAGGCATTGAATAGGTACATTGGGTCTGTCTTCACTGTACAGACTTCGATAACTTCTTAAAGACAATTGAAAATCAAAAGATAAAAGGGAAGAATAAAATATCTCTTCAGAGGTGAGCACCCCGTCACCAATTACCCTTTATTTACAAATGCATAGCCTTTGACAACAGCAATGTCTGCCTCAGAATCTGACATTCCAAGGCTCAATATCCTTACCATTCAGCCTTAAATGTCAGCCAAGGTTCCCTGATTAGACCAGATTAACAGCCCCAATCAGGAACCTCATATTGTATGAGTTCTACTTGGCTGGCCTTGTTACAATCATTACAGAGGAGCTTAAAACAATCACTATCACCAGGAAAAAATATTCAATCTAAAAGCTGACAACTTCCCAAGGCCAAATGGTCTGCCTACTCTTAAAAGAAAAGGCTGCAGAGATACTGGAGACGTCAGTTATCATTTTCCAAAATTCCTTTTACTTTGGAAAAGCCCTATTGGACAGGTAAACGGCAACTTGTAAACATCTTTATTCAAGCAGGGAACAAGTCAGAAGGCAGGAAAATGCATGCCTTTCAGCCTAACATCTATAATAGAGAAACTGCTAGGATCCATTGCTAACTGATTTGCAAACAGAAAGCAGAGAGTAGGAATGAATGAGTAGTAAATGTTGCTTTTCGTTTGGCAAAATTACATTGACTGCCATGTGAATATGTTCGGTTGCTGAGTATGTGGTATTCAAATTGCAAAAGTAAAACTTGTGGTCTATCAGGCTAGGTTTCATTCAGTATTTCATCAGCTGGAATTATAGCACATCATATGTTGAGGTGTTGTCATGGGTTCTGACGACCATAAGATGTTGGCATCTGGGGTCAGTGCTGCAATTTAGAAGGTGCTTTCTTAAACTGTTTGTACTCTGAGACTGTTGCATCTCTGTCTTTGCCTGACCAAACAGTGAGTACTGTCTAGATATTCCAATAAATTCTTTCATTTACATACTAAGGTACAAATACTGATCTTTTCGATCCAGCTCCTCAATACAGTTATTCTATTCTTCACCTCTCAGAGTCTCGATGACACGTAGTTGCTGATATCAGAGTGTATATACCATCATGTCACTAACATTTGCATTCTCATTAGACATTAGTGGGTATGCTTTATTTGTGCCCATCTTTATCAATATGGAAATCAACAATAGGATTTTCTGTCTTACTTTCACCATTGTTAGTAGACAGTAATTCCTTTCTAACCAGAAACCAAGGAAATCCAGATACATAAAATGCTGATAAATAACAGTAGCAGCAATGCATTCTTATGGGTGAAGGGTCTAACAATTCCTTATTAACTGATTTCCTTACCTGACTCATGTCCTCAAGGGAGTTGCCAGCAAGAAGCAAAGTATCTCTCCAACAGCAAAGCAGAAGCCAGGTAACTCACCAGGCTCCTTTTGTTCACGCCAGTATCAGTGGACCCCAGGGAGCCATTCCCATTCAAGAAAGGGTAGGGAAAGAAAATACATTTTGAAATAAAAGCACAGAATCATATTCTTAGAAAGAGACACTAAGCACAGCTAATCAGTTGAGGAATCCCACCTCCCTATCAGTATACATGAGGTCATCCCATGATGTGCTGCCTATTGATTTCATCTCTACTCTCATGCTGCTAAACACTTCCTCTGTTTTACTGGCTGCAGCAGTTACAGAGACCGAGAGACTCAGCACTGGCATCTTTAATTATTTATAACCCACTTTTAGGATAACACAGTAAAGCCATGAAAACTGTCACCATGGCAACATTAGCATGACACACATTGCCTCGGGTATTTGTAGTTTATACATCTGTGACTACAGATAAAGGCATACAGCTGCTCCCATGTAACATAGATAAATATAGTCTGCCAGCATTTGGAACGGTATTCTGAATAATTGTCAAAAATGTTTCCTATTTTAACAGGAGGCATTACACGTTAATCAATTGCCCGAGATAGCTTTTTCTTTTCATTTCTCTGGCACAATAAAACAAATTTAAAATATCACAGTACATCAAAATGTCACCAGTTCCAAATTAGATTGACACATTACTGCCTGAGACAACTCATCTTGCCAATGTGATGCAAACTCGTGCAGTCAATCAATCAGCAGTCACAAATTGTGCAAAATGTTGATAAGCAGTGACCTGTAGACCTTATAATTGTGCTTCAAGTATACAGAAAACCGTTTTCTGAGTATTAAGAATTTAATGATGTTCACCACATTTCCCTAAACAACCTGAGATGTAACACCTTCACTGGCATGAAGACTGTTAGACTCAGTGCTAACAAGAATTGTTGCTAATGCTTTAATGCTTCAACAAACCACATCAACAAAAGCTGTAGCTGCAGCCAAACATGTAATGAAATTTTTTTATGCCTTCAAATATACAGGTATCCAGGTGTATGTGTATCTTAAAGAACATAACAAGCAGTAAGACATGAATGAGTGTATGAGTATTGCATGACTGATTACTTATTCTATAATTTCCAAAATTCTTCAGAGTTTAGTATCCAGGTTTCAATCCTTTGTTGACTTCTTTTAGCCCTAACCTCCCAAATTCTGGCCACTGTTAACAGCCTTCTAATGCAGTTGTCACTTTGGCCTCTGTTTAACCCATTCCATTCCTCCTCCCTGTGATAGCAGGAGTGGGTCAGAATCAAGCAACCGAACCACAACCCAATCCTATTCCTGGCTATTTAAATTATAAAATAAAAACTAATCAGGCCATCAACAAGACTCCCACAAAAGACAGCTGGAGACAAATGATCCTTGAAAAATTGCAGCTCAATAAATTGGCACAGTGCCTAAAGCTTCGCTGTTTATTGTGGGGTGGCGTGTGTTGTTTGCTGCCTGACAATAGATCCCAGACAGCAGCTGTGACTATCTAAGGTATGTACACAATCAGCTCTTTACAGAACTCCGTAAGGGGTAATGTGATCGGGAACTCCTTCCACATTCCAACTCAGCCCTCATTGCAAACGCAGTCACTCCAACCCTCCTACCTCCAAAGACATGCAGAAGCCCCGATCCATGGTTTTGATAGATGGTCTGATCATTGAAACTCCCTCTTGCTGACGGGATTGGCTGTGCCTCTGACCTACATTCCCAGAATTCCATGGCCATCGCCCAGCTGTCACACCTTAGCCCTCCCATCCACTGGCTCAATCTGACAGGCTGTTGTGTGGAACACAGCCAATGTTACTGGGTTCTTTCTCGTTGTACCTCCCTGTACAGTAAGAACCATTGCAGCCTATTTCTTAATATTAAAGACATCGATTTTATCTAGATGCCTATTGATGCACAGCAATTTAACAATGTTAGGATTTCAAATTTGCAGATGAGTCTTTCAACTTTAGCATCAGCATGAAGTCAGCAGCAGCACCAGATTTCATATCTGTCATGCAGCCTGTCTGTATTTCTGTTTCATTGCCCCAATTTATTGGTAGATGAGGAAATGATTTAAAGCTAGAACTAACTACACACCTTCCTAACTTCCATGGTGTGCACACCATCCCTACACTCAGGTCACCTGAGCTTCTCTCAACCAGCTGGGCACACTCCACTAGAGTTAGTGAGGGGCTTACAGAGCTGGTTGTTGGGACAACGGTGGGCTATGAAGAGATTTCATCATCTCTCCAGTTGGAATGAGGTAACTGCTGAAGGGTAACCACAAACTGGGGCAGTTGGTAGTTTCTGATTTAAAGGCTACTATGTCTGAATTTGATCTTGCCGGTGAAGCAAGTCTACTAACAGAGGGCTTGGAGGGAACTCTCAGGCTTTGTACTTTGATGGGAACCCAACCTTCTGCTTTTGAAACTCATGGAAGAAAGGACCTTTGTGGCTTTCAGTCTCCCAGCAGCCTCTTGTAGGATCTGACGGTTGCCCTTGTGATCACACCAACCATCAAGAAATCAAGTCTATGGAGGAAGGGAAGCAAATCTGTCCAAGTGTCTCTTTGAGTGGCAACACCAGGACACCTCTCATTTTCCACTGAAGAAGTTACACCTTTATTTCAAGTTGTAGACTTTTACAAAAGTTGTACCATAAGCTTATTTCATGTTTCCAACAGTCTCTAAATTTCATTAATGTTTAATAAAGATTTGTTATTGTAAACAATTGTTCCAATTCCTAATAAAAGCCTCATGACTGCCATAAAACACTCTTTATAACGAACAGTGCTCAGAGTCTAGTTAAAGTTTAATGGTGTTCCTGCAAGAATTTATTTGAACGCTTAAGTATTTTGACATTTCAGGCAACACGTGAACCATGTGAAACAGACTTTGATTTTCTTCTTGTTGCAACCTCTGGAGGAGTCAGTCATAAGTTAAAATATATGCCTCAAGTTATCCTTTGGCACTTTCCTGTCTGCTTGCTGCCCTGGACTATATTGGATTTCCATGAAATATTCTGCTATTCTTATTTGGAAGGGATGAACAAATATAAACAAAACTTATACCAGAACTAAGAAGTTATACCTATCAGAATAGATTGAACAGACTGATTGAAGGTGTTTGAAAGAGTAGATCTAAAGACTTTTTAAAAAAAATTCATTCATTGGATGTAGGTATTATAGGATGTTGCCCATCCCCAGCTATCCTTGTGAAGATGATGGTGAACTGCCTTCCTGAATGACTGCAGCATATTTGGTATACGTCTACAGTGCTATTAAGGAGGGAGTTTCAGGATTTTGACCCAGTGACAGTGAACGAATGGCGAAATATTTCCAAGTTATGTTGGTCTGTCAGGCAGCATCCATGGAGAGAAAACAAACTAACGGTTTGAGTCTAGATTACTCTTCATCAGAGCCATCTAGACCCATTTAGACTCAAAATGTTTGCTTGCTTTCCCCCCATGGATGCTGCCTGATCCACTGTGATTGCCAGCATTTTTTTGTTTTCAGTACAGATTCCAGCATTGGCAATAATTTGCTTCTGCTCAGGATGGTCTGAGGCTCAGGAACTTGCAGGTGATGGTGTGCCCATGTATCTCTGCCCTTGTCCTTTTTAGAGGTAGAGGTTGCATGTTTGGAAGATGCTGTTGAAGGAGCACCTTGCAGATGGTACACACTGTGTGTTGGTGATGAGGGAAGTGAATGTTTAAGGTGACAGATAGAAAGCCAGTCAAGCAAGCTGTTTTATCATGCAAATTGTTGAACTTATTGAGATACACTTATCCAGGCAAGAGGAGAGCATTCTATTATACTCCTGACTCGTACCTTATCAATGTTGAACAGGCTTTTGTGAGTCAGGAAGTGAGTTACCACCGAATTCTGAGTCTCTGTCCTGCTCTCAAAGCTACAGTATGAACACTGATTAGGTAAGAACAATGACTGCAGATGCTGGAAACCAGATTTTGGATTAGTGGTGCTGGAAGAGCACAGCAGTTCAGGCAGCATCCGAGTAGCAGCAAAGTCGACGTTTCGGGCAAAAGCCCTTCATCAGGAATAAAGGCAGAGTGCCTGAAGCATGGAGAGATAAGCTTATCTCTCCACGCTTCAGGCTCTCTGCCCTTATTCCTGATGAAGGGCTTTTGCCCGAAACGTCGATTTTGCTGCTCGTC
>NC_057721.1:15809883-15812349 GCF_004010195.1 Chiloscyllium plagiosum | reverse complement strand
TAGGATAGATTACAATGGGTGAGTGGGGGAGGGGATGAAGGTGATAGGTCAGGGAGGAGGGTGGCGTGGATAGGTGGAAAAGAAGATAGGCAGGTAGGACAACATGGGGACAGTGCTGAGCTGGAAGTTTGGAACTAGGGTGAGGTGGGGGAAGGGGAAATGAGGGGGAAATGAGGAAACTGTTGAAGCCCACATTGATGCCCTGGGGTTGAAGTGTTCTGACGCAGAAGATGAGGCGTTCTTCCTCCAGACGTCTGGTGGTGAGGGAGCGGCGGTGAAGGAGGCTCAGGACCTCCATGTCCTCAGCAGAGTGGGAGGGGGAGTTGAAATGTTGGGCCACAGGGCAGTGTGGATGATTGGTGCGGGTGTCCCGGAGATGTTCCCTAAAGCGCTCTGCTATGAGCCGTCCAGTCTCTCCAATGTAGAGGAGACTGCATCGGGAGCAACGGATGCAATAAATGATATTAGTGGATGTGCAGGTAAAAGTTTGATGGATGCGGAAGGCTCCTTTAGGGCCTTGGATGGAGGTGAGGGAGAAGGTGTGGGCGCAAGTTTTGCAGTTCCTGCGGTGGCAGGGAAAGGTGCTAGGATGGGAGGGTGGGTTGTAGGGGACCTGACCAGGTAGTCACGGAGGGAACGGTCTTTGCGGAAGGCGGAAAGGGGTGGGGAGGGAAATATATCATGAACACTGATTGTCTACCCCTGTTTCTGGTCATTGATAACCTTCAGGGTGTAAATGGTAGGGGTTTCAGCAATGAATATACTCATTATTTATCAACAATTTTTGCAGAAATGTGGACTTATTTTATGAGTGATCCCTTGGCAATAAACTAAAGTAATTATAATCTAGTTATGGGCGGCATGGTGGCTCAATGATTAGCACTGCTACCTCAGGCACCAGGGACTTGAGTTCAATTCCAGCCTTGGGTGACTGTCTGTGTGGAGTTTGCATGTTCTCCCATGTCCGTGTGGGTTTCCTCCAGGTGCTCCAGTTTCCACCCACAATCCAAAGGTGTGCAGGTTAAGTGAATTGGCTGTGCTAAATTGCACACAGTATTCAGGCATGTGTAGGTTAGTTGCATTAGTCATGAGTAGATGTAGAGGTATAGGATAGGGGAAGGGGTTTGGGTGGGATACTCTTTGGAGAACTGGTGTGGATTTGTTGGGCCAAATGGCCTGTTTCCAAACTGTAAGGCTGTCATGATTCTAGTTTATAAATTTGGATTGCTCAGAAAATTCAACCTGGAAATATCAATGTCGCAGGGAAATTCATGATACAATAAAAGTTAGAAATAAAGAAAAGACTAATAAAAAAAATCAGAGGCAACTATTCTATAAATGGAAATAATAAATACTTTTGTGCACATTTAGAGCTTCCAGTATTACTGTTATTAAGCCAACATTGGTCCATATGAGAGATATTCACTTAATGAAATGGTATGCTGTACTGTAGTACAGTCCAAAAGCACGTGGAAAGAATGACCTGAACCTGATGGTGCAGCAGATGTTGAGGGTATGATAGTGGGAGTAGTGGAAATTGTAGAAGGTGATAATATCCTCATAGTCCCACCTACATTCCTGATGTCAGGGTCTGAGGCATCCATCTGGCACTCAATTCACAGCAAACTCCAATACTTCTGAAACAAGGCAGAAACCCAGTGTAAGTGAGTCTTACTCTGAAAGATGTTCACATTCACCCTGACAGCAGTCCAAATCTTCCAGAAGGGAATTAGACCTTTGAGATCTGAATATTTCAGCTTTCATCAATGCTGAGGAGCAAGATAATTTTCTTGTCAAGAATTTATAATATCAGCTGTAGTTCAAAGCTTTCAAGAGAACAAAAGTAAAAAAAAACATTGCAAACGCTGAGCAGGTCAGGTAGTTCCCTCCTCGCTTCCCCAGAAGTGCATGTACACTCATTTCCTACACCACCAGCTCTGTCAGGCAGAATGGGAAAATATGCTGAAAATCTAATGTTGTTAAAGTCTATGTTAAAATTGTCGGGTTACTTTGGAAATACTTTTTTTTTCTCAAGCTTAAACTGGATTGATGAGGGCAGAACGGTAGATGTGATCTATATGGACTTCAATAAGGCGTTCGACAAGGTTCCCCATGGGAAACTGATTAGCAAGGTTAGATCGCATGGAGTACAGGGAGAACTAGCCATTTGGATACAGAACTGGCTCAAAGGTAGAAGACAGAGGGTGATGGTGGAGGGTTGTTTTTCAGACTGGAGGCTGTGACCAGTGGAGTGCCACAAGGATCGGTGCTGGGTCCTCTACTTTTTGTCATTTACATAAATGATTTGGATGCGAGCATAAGAGGTACAGTTAGTAAGTTTGCAGATGACACCAAAATTGGAGGTGTAGTGGACAGCAAAGAGGGTTACCTCAGATTACAACAGGATCTTGACCAGGTGGGCCAATGGGCTGAGGAGTGGCAGATGGAGTTTAATTTAGATAAATG
>NC_057721.1:15803413-15809853 GCF_004010195.1 Chiloscyllium plagiosum | reverse complement strand
GATGTTGTGAAACTTGCAAGGGTTCAGAAAAGATTTACAAGGATGTTGCCAGGGTTGGAGGATTTGAGCTATGGGGAGAGGCTGAACTGTCTGGGGCTGTTTTCCCTGGAGCGTCAGAGGCTGAGGGGTGACCTTATAGAGGTTTACAAAATTATGAGGGGCATGGATAGGGTAAATAGGCAAAGTCGTTTCCCTGGGTTCGGGGAATCGAGATCTAGAGGTCATAGGTTTAGGGTGAGAGGGGAAAGATATAAAAGAGATCTAAGGGGCAACTTTTTCACACAGAGAGTGGTACGTGTATAGAATGAGCTGCCAGAGGAAGTGGTGGTCGCTGGTACAATTTCAACATTTAAGAGGCATTTGGATGGGTATATGTATAGGAAGGGTTTGGAGGGATATGGGCCAGGTGCTGGCAGGTGGGACTAGATTGGGTTGGGATATCTGGTCGGCATGGACGGGTTGGACCGAAGAGTCTGTTTCCATGCTGTACATCTCTATGACTCTATAACTCTATGAACACAATTGGAGCACTGTGGAAGGCTCATTGGGGTTTGGCAACAGGGGTGGAGCAGAGATTTGAAATGGCAAGAACACATTTGCAAAAGATATCAGAATATTTGTTTGCAAATCTTCAACACCTGATCTATATTACATTTCCATCCTGATTTTGCACATTATTTTGTGTCCAGGACCAAAACGAAAATGCTGGAAATTCTCAACAGCCAATGAACAACTTCCAAGGAGAGGAGAAGGAGGAACAAAGTCAATGCTTATGCTTACAGAACTCACAAAAGGTCATTGGCCTCAAGCTTTCACCTCGTTTCTTTTCCCATAAATGCCACCAGACTTTCCAGCATTTTCTGTGGTTTAATTTCAATTTTCCAGCATTCTCAGTATTTAGCTTTGGTCACATAAAGAATGAGCTCAGTGAGCTGTTGAAATCTAAAGGGAAAGCTGCTACCTGTGGTTCCATCTGCTTCTGAGTTAAAATTGGATTTCTGAACTCTTCACGGATGTGTCATGAGCTTCCGACAGTACTCAGTACAGTCCAAAGCCATTAATAGTATTTCACTGAGTGAGACTGCCAGATTCTATCACTGAAGAAAAATAGTTGGGATATCATTTCACAGCAAGACCCTGACTGTATCAGCAACCACAGCAGTTATTAATGTTTCAAACATTTCAGGCAGCGTATCTAAGATCTCGACTGTTGTCACACTTAAAAGTCCTCTAATAAAATATACTAATGGACCAGCAGCAACAGCGCATTGGGTTTCATAACCCAGAGAAATCTCCCTCAGGCATTTTTGTTTCACTTTAATTTCTGTGGAAACTTTAATTTTCATAGCTTCAGCTGAAGATGCATATGGAAATTCTGAAGATACTATATTTGTGCCTTTTCTCCTCATCAGATCTTTCACCGAAACACCAGAATGGGACAAACTGAATTTCAAAGTTCAGCCTCACAGATAATCATTGCCTACTGAGCCAAACTACTCACTGCATCCAATACAGGTAGAAAGAGAAAATATTAAGGAGGATCCTTGTGTTAGCTCTTTGAAGTTTTTCATTCTGAACTATCATCTTAGAGGTAGCATTAGAATCACAGCATTGAAAGAGGGATCTGATCCAACAGTTTGGTTAGCACTTTAAAGGTAAAGACTCCTTGAGGGATTCCCTAGCTGAAATGTGGTTTTTACTTATTTCACTAGTTTATGGTCTCTCTTAGATGTTCTCGCAGTCAATCCTAAAATGTGTGCTAAGTAATGGCATTTTAAGGCAGCTGAAGGGCCTTTTGAAGATGTCCCTGGAGGACACCTGAACTTCATAATCAGTGTGTGCCTGAACTCTGTCTGTATGAACCAGTTGTGGCGCAGTGGTGATGTCCCTACCCCTAGACTAGGAGGCCTGGGTTCAAATCCCACCTGCTCTAGAAGTGTATAATGCCATCGCTGATTCAGGCAATAGCTTAAATGAAACATTTTGAACTCTAATTGGGGGGTCCACTCTTGTGGCACAGTGGTAGTGTCCTTGCTTCTGAACCAGGAGGACTAGGTTCAAGCTCCACCCACTCCAGAGATATCCCTGAACAGGTCAGTTTAAACTAACTATGACTTTACATTGATAAAGTCCATCCAGTGTTGTAAAAGCTAAATTTTACTTGTGGGCCTTTGTGTCACTGTGGTAGCGTCCCTACCTCTGAGCCAAGAGGCCTGGATTCAAGTTGTACTGACTCCAGGGGTGTGTAATAACTATGCTGCTTTTCAATTATGTTACTAAAGTTGCAGCTTTTTACTCAGATAACAATGTGCATCCTGGTAGTTACTTTGCCAACATATTTGTGATAAGGCAGTATTGATTGTGATGTACTGATAATTAAAATTTGTGCATGCCATATGGCTAACTGATGTACAGATATTAATATTATATAACCTGTATCTCATTCAGACAGATGTTGATCAATGTGTTTTGGCTGAGAATACTGCTTGCTGGTGTAGACCTCCACAGTAACTACTGGTACTTGCCACAAAAATAATTAAAAATAGCAAGAGCACAAAGTGGCACACAACCTTAAAACTAATATGAGATTATTATGAAGTTCCTTCAAATGTAAAATATACACAAAGTATATATAAAATCTATGTACACATAGAGAATCAGGGTATTATAAATGAGGTAGCACAAAACACTTGCAAATACACCTGAAAACATTCAATTAATTTATAGAGTCATAGAGATGTGCAGCAGAGAAACAGACCCTTTGGTCCAACTCGCCCTTGCCGACCAGATATCCTAACCTAATCCAATTCCATTTGCCAGCATTTGGGTCATATCTCTCTAAACCTTTCCTGTTCATGTACCCATCCAAATACCTTTTAAATGTTGTTATTGTACCAGTCTCCATCACTTCCTCTGGCAGCTCATTCCACACATACACCATCCTCTGTTAAAAAGTTGCCCCTTCGGTCCCTTTTATATCTTTCCCCTCTCACCTAAAACCTATGCCCTTCAGTTTTGGACTCCCCCACCCCGGGGAAAAATACCTTGTTTATTTACCCAATCCATGATACTCATGATTTTATAAACTTCTATAAGGTCACCCATCAGCCTCTGATGCCCTAGCCTATTCAGCTTCTCTCCATAGCTCAAACCCTCTGAACCCGGCAAAATCCTTGTAAATCTTTTCTGAAATCTTTCAAGTTTCTCCCTGTAGCAGGGAGACCAGACATGTATGCATATAAGTAATAAGAGCAACTGAAGTGTGCAACTACAAGGGATAATTCTTAAACCTTTCAGAGCTAAAATGATACATTAGCCTATTGTGTAACTAGAAATAAAGCGACTCTTTATTTCTAAATCATTCCAAGTTTAAAAGAAAACATTAAATAAGCTTAAGACATAGGATTGAAGCATCAAAACTCATACCTGTTCTCCTTACATTAAGCCTTTGAGTCTAAGGGAACAAGTATAAATTATTAGAGTAGTTTCAATAATTCTATGACACTGCTAGGTCTAAAACATCAACTTTATCATAACATATTTACTATTGTGAGAACACTCCTTGCACTAACTTCTTTCCACACTACTTTCTTAGACTCTCCATTTACATGAGTATATGCCATTCCCTTCTCTTGAAATCACAGATTATTACAGTTAACACTTTTTGGAAATTAGTCCAACATAATTCATTATTCTCTAATAAGTAAGTTGGGGAACATGAATGGGAGAAAAGTCACTAACATGTGAATAGTTAATGTATATTTAACATGATTATCAAAAGTACAAGGGAAGAGATTTTAAAAATATATGCAATGGCAGTCATTTTTCTTGCTGTATTATTGTGGCTTAGACACTGAAGAATCTCTGAGGTGGCCAAGATAGAACCTTTTGCTACATTGCCTGGAATGCAGATGTGAAGTTTGTTGCTTTCAATCTTATGTCTTAAATTAATTCAGGTGTATTTTAAACTTGTAATGCCTTAGTAATTACAAATGCAATAACAATTCTTTGAGAAGATGGGCGCTAGTTAAATCAGACAATTCTTTTAACCATCTTGTAAAAAACTAGGCATACCCGAACTGAAGACTCTGGGACAATTAATAGTTATTTTAAAGCACGGAGAGAATGTAATTGCTGAAGTGCTGATTATATTCAAGTTAGAGACATGAACTCTTAAACAGAAAGGCATGTATGGTATTATATCTCATTTGCAGACTAATAGGAGTGAAGAATGGTGAAGGTCAATCAGGAGACTTCAGAGCAGAATTCCTGAAGTTATTTACAGGATTGGGATTTCTGAAAACCGCATTTCAGGTAACACTAAGACTAGAAGTTCCATACCATTTCCTTTCAAAGGTCAAGACAAAGATCACATCATTGGCCAGACCAGGAGTCACCTTATCGATAAAAGAGCCAACATTCAGGTTGGCACCTGTTCCAAAGCTAAATGATTCCATAAGAATGTACTGATCTCACATAACTTAATGGAGCTAGCAGATGACATTTTAGCAAAGTTAAGGAAGAGTTTAAAGTTCTCTAAATTAGATGCCAGCAGCTGATTTTTATCAAAATATTGTTGGAAGACACATCCAGGATTCTAGGTAAAAACAATGACTGCAGGTGCTGGAAACCAGATTCTGGATTAGAGTGGTGCTGGGAAAGCACAGCAGTTCAGGCAGCATCTGAGGAGCAGCAAAATTGACGTTTCAGGCAAAAGCCCTGCCGAAACATCGATTTTGCTGCTCCTCGGATGCTGCCTGAACTGCTGCGCTTTTCCAGCGCCACTCTAATCCACATCCAGGCTTCTTACAATTTTCATAATCCCGTTTGGAAGATTTTGGATGAATAGGTTCCCCTTTAATAACATTAGCTCCAGAGATCTTTCAAGGAAGAAGCTAAAACCTTTTCAATTAATGGAATTGTTTGTCACATGGATGATTGGTTGATGTATTGGATCACTCAGTCTGGTCATGGCAAGAGAGTAAAAGCACTGAGAAGGCAAAACTAAAAGGCAGCATTGGCTCTCAAAAGTTTAATGATTGAGTTTTCACAAACAACCATTGTGTTTTACGTGATAAAGATAGTGCATCAGGAATAGGCATTGATCCACTGAAGTCCAGAGTCCTAAAAGTCTTTTCATCTCCAAGGTACATTACAAAGTTATGGGTTCATGGTAATGATGAATCAAGAGGCTAATTTTCTTAAAAAAACTGAACAGAGATCAGTGAGCTGCTACTCTGCTTGTTACATCAAGACAATGAATGGCATTGAGAACAATAATATCAGAAATCATTCAAAAAACACAGATATTAGCACATTATGATTCAGAGTTGTCTACAATAATAAGAGCAGGTGCATCTTTCACAGCATTGGGCTCAGTACTTTTCCAAGTACAAAAAGATGGAAAACACAGGCTACTTTGTTATGCATCACAGTGTTGTGTTAACATACACAGGGGAAAGATATGCAGTAATCAAATGGCAGGACTAACAGATACGTGGACATGCATGAAATTTGCTGAGTACATGTTTAGTCTTCACGTTATGATGGAAACAGACCACAACATTTTAGTTACATGATTGAATTTGAAAGAGCTTACAGTGATTCCATGACGAGCTCAAACACAGAAATTAAGATTGATGACATTTTCTATTCATGCATTAAAATGTATTTTCAATGCTCTTACATGAAGGCACAATGCTTGCTGAATTTTCTTTAAAACCTCAGACTTAATATATACCCTTCTTTCTGCCTACAGAGACATCAGGTGCTCAGATAAAAAAGGACCGAATTATAGTTGCTCCCTAAGAAGATTTGTTGATCATTTTATTGCCAAAGGAATGTTTGACTTTTCCCAATAAAACAATTGATATGGACTGCAGCCCTTGAAAAGTCACTGTGGGTTTTTTTTGCATGGATTATCCATGCTACTCCAGTATTTAATTTATGATGTATCCTGTGATCTTCCACCAGGATCTCTGCACTCCAATAATTCCTACATTGTTCTTTAATCTCTCCAAAGAAGGGTATTTCAATATTCTGTGAATCTTCTGATTCATGGATTCCTTTCCCTGTTAACACCTTTTCCTTTTTGAATGCCTTGCCCCATTTTTATATTGAGATGTATTTCTGGAAAATGTCATTTTGTTTAGCACCAATGGCATTGCAAGTCTTTGGTCATTCAAATAGGTAAAAACAAGGACTGTAGATGCTGGAAACCAGATTCTGGATTAGAGCGGTGTTGGAAAAGCACAGCAGTTCAGGCAGCATCCGAGGAGCAGGAAAATCGACGTTTCGGGCAAAAGCCCTTCATCAGGAATACAGGCAGAGTGCCTGAAGGGTGGAGAGATAAGCTAGAGGAGGGTGGGCGTGGGGAGAAAGTAGCATAGAGTATAATAGGTGAATGGGGTGGGGATGAAGGTGATAGGTCAGAGAGGAGG
>NC_057721.1:15788482-15802756 GCF_004010195.1 Chiloscyllium plagiosum | reverse complement strand
ACCCCCATTCACCTATTGTACTCTATGCTACTTTCTCCCCACCCCCACCCTCCTCTCATTTATCTCTCCACCCTTCAGGCACTCTGCCTGTATTCCTGATGAAGGGCTTTTGCCCGAAATGTCGATTTTCCTGCTCCTCCGTTGCCGCCTGAACTGCTGTGCTTTTCCAGGGTCACTCAAATAGGTAGAGTCATTGCGTTTTTCTTCTGACTTAACATGCAGGATCCACTTCTAACTAAAGGGAGGCTCTTTAAGGGGCAATTGCATTGGTCATATGCTTGCACTGTAAAGGTTGAAATCATCTGTAAAATGCAGGTCGTGTGGTGTGCAAAGTACCAGTCACAAACAATCTTGATATACCATTGGTCATTACGGATCGAAGGTCATCATCTCTGCAAGCAGAGGTAATCACAGGCAATCTTAAAAGTGGCTCCTGCAGGCCACAAAGTACAAAGATAATGCTAGATCTCATTGGCTGTACAGGGTTGTGGAAGTTATTCCTCTAGCCTTGAACTGAAAGTATTCTTCTGCATGCTTTTATTGCTATGATGCCTTTCTTTGGTGATGTGGGAGCTCAATGTCTCATACTCATATTGTGTTTACAATCTTGTGCTCTTTGCAACATGACTGGTGCTGCAAGATCCAATGTCAAAGTAACATGTCATGGCATTGCAGGGCTCTTCTTGTTACAGTTCTCCATGTCCCACTGTGTGGAGGGGTATGCTAAACTGTCTTTTGTGAGTGATGTGAATGCAGACTGCTCACATTACTAAGGATCTGTTGTGTTCCTTCTGCTCCCCACACAGGATCATCGCAACAAGGACTGATGGACCCAGCCACAGCAGGGATCACCATCACTGCTGTGCTGATGCAATTAATCCACATCCCTACTGCTTCTCTGAGTAAAGAAACTACCTCTACATCTGGCCTATATTTATCACCCCTCAATTTAAAGCTGTGTCCCCTTGTGCTAACCATCATCATCCCAGAGAAAAATGTTCCCACTGTCCACCCTATCTAACTTTCTGATTATCTAATATGTCTCAATTAAGTCACCTCTCAACCTTCTTCTCTATAACAAAAACAGCCTCAGGTCCCTCAGCCTTTCCTCATAAGACCTTCCCTCCACACCAGGCAACATCCCCTAGTAAATCTCCTTTGAACCCTTTCCAAAAGGTACAGAGAAATTGAGCAGGATTAGATTAGACAGGTTCAGCAACAACCTTCAATTAATCTTTAACATTCTGCACATGAAATGGCCACTGCTAAAGGCTCTCTCAAGTTGTGCACGAGTGGGGATCTATGGTTGAGTGAGAGCAAGAATATTGTCATTTTATCAACAAGCAGAACAGGTCCGAATCAGGTCAGAGTTGGAGAAATCACCGCAGTCAAGATCTTGCATTGTTCAGTTGGAACAAGGCACAGTAAGAAGAAAAGGAAAAGCTCTAACTAAAACTGAACAGACTGGAAAAACAAACAATAGAGTTTGCAGAAATTAAAGACCATACTGAAGTAGGTGACCATTAGATAATTTGTTCAAATTCTGTTTAACTGTATCCTTCGGGTCAGCAGCAGAATGAGAAAGTTCTATTTCCTTGAAGAGAGAATAAAATGAGATGGAGTACCCGAGTGAAGGCATAACAATGTTTACTGCTGTCGGGAAAGTGAAATTTTCAGAAAACTGGAGGGAGAAAAGAGAACAAAAAATTACATTTGCTTAATAGAGCAAAAACAGTCTGCAATTTCTCTGAGACTGGGGAAGTGGCAGCCTAGTGGTGTTATTGCCAGATAGTGAGAGCCAGGTAATGTTCTGGGGACTCGGGTTTGAATCCTGACGTGAAAGATGGTGGAATTTGAATTCAATAAATATCTGGAATTAAAAGTCTAATGATGACCATGAATCCATTGTCAGTTATTGGAAAAATCCATCTGGTTCACTTATGTTCTTTAGGAAGGAAACTGCCTTCCTTACTTGGATTGGCCTACATGTGACTTCCAAAGCCACAGCAATGTAGTTGAATGATAACTGGCTTCTGGGCATTTAGGGATGGACAATAAATGTTGGCTGAGTCAACAATGCCCTCGTCTTGGGAATGAATTAAAACTGAAACAGTTCAGAATTACTAGGAGGCTGAGCCATTGGAATTTCTAGGACCATTTGAGAATGCTGGAACCTGAACAGAGACTTGGGAACAGTGTGGGAAGTGTAGCATAATAGTGAGTGTTACACTATGTTTCATAAAAAATTAACTACATTTCTTGGAGAAGTAGTGATATCTTGAAAAGTCTCCATATTACAGAAAATGAGATACATTAAGTCTTAAAATGCATAAAGATTGTTAAATCCCGGGGACCTGATCAGGTGTACCCCAGAACTCTGTGGGAAGCTCGGGAGTGATTGCTGGGCCCCTTGCTGAGGTATTTGTACCATCAACAGCCACAGGTAAGGTGCTGGAAGACTGCTGGTTGGCTAACGTGGTGCCATTATTTAAGAAAAGTGGGAAAGAAAAGCCAGGGAACTATAAATTGGTGAGACTGACATAAAGCGGTGAGTAAGATTTTGGAGGGAAAGGATTTACATATATTTGGAAAAGGAAGGACTGATTAGGGATAGGCAACATGGCTTTGTGTGTGGAAAATTGCGACTCACTAATTTGATTAAGTTTTTTGAAGAAGTGACAAAGAAGATTGATGAGGGCAGAGCAGTGGATGTTGTCTATATGGACTTCAGTAAAGTGTTTGACAAGGTTCCCCATGGGATACTGGTAGCAAAGTTAGATCACTTGGAATACAGGGAGAATTAGCCATTTGGAGACAAAATGGGCTCAAAGGTAGGAGACAGAGGGTGGTGGTAAAAGGTTGCTTTTGGACTGGAGGCCTGTGACCAGCTATGTGCCTCCAGGATTGGTGCTGGGTCCACTGCTTTTCCTCATTTATATAAATGATTTGGATATGAACATAAGAGGTATGATTAGTAAATTTGCAAATGGTACCAAACGTGGTGGTGTAGTGGACAGTGAAGGTTCCCTCAGAGTAAATCGGGACCTTGATCAGATAGGCCAATGAGCTGAGGAATGGTAAATGAAATTTTGTGTAAAAAGTTTGACATGTTGCATTTTGGTAGGGCAAATCAGGTCAGGACTTACACACTTAATGGTAAGGTCCTGGGGAGTGTTGCTGAACAAAGAGATCTTGGGATACAGGTTCATACTTCCTTGAAAGAAGAGTTGCAGTTAGATAGGATAAAGAAGAATGTATTTAATATACTTGCCTTCATTGGTCAGTACACTGAGTATTGGAATTGGGAAGTCATACTGTGGCTTTACAGGACATTGGTGAGGCCACTTTTGTAATAATGCTTTCAATTATGGCCTCCCTATCAGAAAAATGTTGTGAAACTTGAAAGGGTTCAGAAAAGATTTACAAGGATGTTGCCAGGTTTGGACGATTTGAGCCATAGGGAGAGGCTGAACAGGCTGGGGCTGTTTTCCTTGGAGCGTCGGAGGCTGAGGGGTGACCAATTAGAGGTTTACAAATTTATGAGGAGCATGGATAAGGTGAATTTCAAGGTCTTTTAACCAGGGGGGGAGTCAAAAACTAGAGGGCATAGGTTTCAGGGGAGAGGGCAAGATTTCAGAGGGAGTTAAGGGGCAACTTTCTCATGCAGAGGGTGGTATGTGTATGGAATTAGCTGCCAGAGGAGGTGGCGGAGGCTGGTATAATTACAACATTTAAAGGGCATCTAAATGGATATATAAACAGGAAGAGTTTAGAGAGACATGGGCCAAATGCTGGCAAATGGACCTAGATTAATTTAGGATATCTGGTTGGCAAGGATGAATTGGACTGAAGGGTCTATTTTCATGCTGTACATTTCAATGACTCTACACCTCCATATTAAATTTTAATCTATTTAGTCTAGTAAAATAATTTACAGTTCTCCCTTTAGTTAATCATGACATTTTTGTGTTATTTGCAAGTTTTAATAATTTGCCTCTTCTACCCAAGTCCAGATTTTTAATGAATAAGGAGAAGAATGATAAATCTAACCCTGATCCCATGGCGAATACCAAACCTCCAGTTCAATAACAACGTTTTAATGACTAATCACATCCCTATGATTAATTTCTTATCCATGCCCTCAGATTTTATTTAATATTGTGCATTTTCTTTTATCAACCACAAATCTTTCCAATTGATACGGCAAGTTGATAAAGTAGTTCCTTGAATAGTCTCTGGAAAAAGGAAGAGATAAAAAATTGTACTAGAACGTTATTGCACATTGGCGAGGACTCAACTTGAGTATTGCAGCCAGTTCTGCATGTGATTCAGTAAATGTGTAATGGCTTTTGAAATCTTGCAGAGGTGTTTACTGGGAAGTTACCAGAAGGGAGGGTTTCCAATGATCTGGAAAGGTGGGAAAAGAAAATACTAAGAGGCAGCCTAAAAGGTTTTCAAGGTGATGAGAGGTTTCAGTAGAGAGAAAAAATAGACTCCCTCTAGTGAGTGGGTTAAAACTAGAGATAAATCATTGTCAAGGGATCTGCTGGGACAAGAGAAGAATATTTTTCACTCAGGTCTGTCAAGATTGGGGACACCCTTCATGAAATGATGGCAAAAATTAATTCCATAAATAATTTAAAAGGGTTTTGGATAGATGGTTAAATAATGAAAACTCACAGAGGAGTTATAGGGTTATGGGGTGGCACAGTGGCTCACTGGTTAGCACTGCTGCCTCACAGTGCCAGGAACCTGAGTTTGATTCCAGCACTGGGTGACTGTGTGGAGGTTGCACATGTTCCCTGTGACTATGTGGGTTTTCTCTGGGTGCTTCAGTTTCCTCCCACAATCCAAAGATGTACGGGTTGGGTGAATTTGCCGTGCTAAATTGCCCATAGTGTTCAAGGATGTGTAGGTTAGGTATATCATTCAGGGAATGGGTCTGAGTGGGTTACTCTTCAGAGGGTCGGTGTGAGCTTGTTGGGTAGAAGGCCTGTTTCCACACTGTAGGGACTCTATGATTCTATAGACAAAAAGCAAGGATCTGTGAGATGAATAATTGCCTTTTTTTGAATAGATTTGAGGGAGGGGATGGCTCACATCGTTATCATGAATTCCAATGATTCTATGATAACCTACCTTCTAAACCACATTTGAGCAAGGACATTTCAAAAATCTAACATCCATGGGTGGCATGGTGGCACAGTGGTTAGCACTGCTGCCTCACAATGCCAGAGACCTGGGTTCAATTCCTGCCTCAGGCAACTGTCTGTGTGGAGTTTGCACAATCTCTGTCGGTTTGCTCCTGTTTCCTCCCACAGCCCAAAAATGTGCAGGTTAGGTGAATTGGCAATGCTAAATTGTCTATAGTATTAGGTGTAGGTGGATGGGTTGCTCTTTGGAGGAAGGGCCTGTTTCCACACTGTAAGTAATCTAATCTAAAGTGTTGAGATTACTTTTAAATACATGCTCCTATTTCAGCAAAAAAACTAACGTTTTATCAAACACAAATTTGACTTTTATCTCTATTGGATCTCATTCATTAGCCTCTGCCTTTCCCAATGAGTATGAATTTTATCTTACATTAATAACTCTACAGACTTGCCATTTCGGGCTGTCTGACCTATAGTTGTTGAATCATTCCCATTCACATTCTTGAAATAAACTGTTACATAGGCAAGTATGCGGCCTCCAGTAGACCTGTGCTGTGTTCCTCGTTGCTTTTGCAGTTGTCCCTGTTGTGCAAGGTTCAATGAGAAGCCCAACATATGTCAAATATCACAAATATTAATAAAACTACTATACAGTTTCAGTTAATATGCTCTATTCAACGAGCTGAAAAGGCTCCAAAATTTTTCAAAACCTTGAAGTCCATTCAATGTATGAGCAAAGTAGATTAAGAGGTCCACTTAAATACCATTGCTGTAATCTACAAAGTAAGCATTCCCACCTTGTAGGTTGAGGGATGATTAAATCAAACACCAACTTCCGAGAAAGGATCCCAATATAAGTTAAGGTCTCCTGCTTACATCTCATCATGAACTCAGGTAGCTGCTGGACATGCCCAAAGAACTTTTAAGCTCACCACGTTGCAAGGTGCACTTTACATGCACGTCCATCATTGTACATACTCGCATGAAATTGGTCTGTTGAGCAACTAAATAAAACTCAAAAACTGGGTAAAACACCATGGAGATCTGCGCAAGAATTTATGTACTCACTCTCATGTCTATTTTGTACGTGAAAAATTTTCTTTACAAAGATTTAGAGTCCACAAACCAAGAATAAATCAAGGACTATTGCATTTAATAAAAAAACTTAACTTAATTTCACGAATATGACATTAAGTTTGATTAAAATGCCGTGGATAAGTAATTTAGGTGCAAACACAGCTTAAAATTGATTCCAGAAAAGCGATTACTATGAAGTATATACAGCATATT
The DNA here is from genome assembly GCF_004010195.1 of Chiloscyllium plagiosum. Taxonomy (NCBI): domain Eukaryota; kingdom Metazoa; phylum Chordata; class Chondrichthyes; order Orectolobiformes; family Hemiscylliidae; genus Chiloscyllium; species Chiloscyllium plagiosum. Next base: position 15,796,313 of record NC_057721.1, on the reverse strand, counting down.
CTTCTACAAATGAATTGGCTCGTCATACTTTTTTTGTGACATGTCATTAATAGTTCCTCTTTAGTGTTTCTCCTCTTCATTTTTTACTTTTATTTAAATAATGTCTCACAATTACAGTTTATAATGGATGTTCAAGTTTTGGAGTTTGAAATCTTATCACAGCATTACCCTTTGAAGCAGTTTAAATTAAATAAGCTTACTGTGAAAATCCTGACAGCCCTAATATCTGAACTACAACAACTGGGATGGGAAATCAGTCGGTAGGAGACTAGACGGGTATATAAGTTAATCCAAAGAGAAAGTCAATTAAGAACTACTGTCTAACATGGACAAATGTTATTTTAGTTTTAAAAATGTTTCTTTTTTAAAAGTTGCATTTTTCTGATTACATTTTAAAAATTTGCATGTTAAGACTATAAAGAAAACATACATGTTTTGATCACAATCTAAATCATTTGATTATTCATAGAGAGTTGCAAAATAATTGCAGCTTCACAGAAAGCAGGAAGTGTGTATATCAGCTCTTTGTGACAGTGTTTCTCTTGATACAAACCTCATAATTTAAATGTTAAGAGTAAATGCACTTTCCTTTTTTAGACTCAACTTCTAATAAATTGATTAGATTAGATTAGATTAGATTCCCTACAGTGTGGAAACAGGCCCTTTGGCCCAACATGTCCACACCGACTCTCCGAAGAGTAACCGACCCAGACCCATTTCCCTGCATTTACCCCTGACTAATGCACCTAACACTAAAGGCAATTTAGCATGGCCAATTCACCTGAGCTGCACATCTTTGGATTGTGGGAGGAAACTGGAGCACCCGGAGGAAACCCAAGCCTCATAAAGGTGGGGACCTTCTCAATGTTTCTTTCTTAGTCTTGCATGCATCTGGATAATGGGATGATGTGATGGTAAGACAACAAATCTATGTTTGTGGAGCATAGATGGAAAGGTCCAAAACTCAGAGCTTTCCCGAAACTGTTGAAAGTTCCCATATCTGAATGCTTAGGCCTAAAGTGCATGAAATATTGAGGCTCAGTCACAAGGAGTTGTCTTCAGCTGAATCATTAGAGAAGAAATGAATGAACAAATAGACATTAGGGTTGGGCAGGAAGTGAGTCGTGTGGATAGTTGGGGAGGGGGATTTCAGGGCATTATGGCTGTGTCCTAAAAGGGGTCACTTGGGAAAGAGGGATTGGTTAGGCTGGGAGAGAAGGGTGCAAGGCTATTGGTGAGCAGGTGGTCAGCAGAGAATAGAGTCCCACAAAGATCAGAGCTGAAAATGTGTTGCTGGAAAAGCGCAGCAGGTCAGGCAGCATCCAAGGAACAGGAGAATCGACGTTTCGGGCATAAGCCCTTCTTCAGGGCTTATGTCCGAAATGTCGATTCTCCTGTTCCTTGGATGCTGCCTGACCTGCTGCGCTTTTCCAGCAACACATTTTCAGCTCTGATCTCCAGAATCTGCAGCCCTCACTTTCTCTCCCACAAAGATCAGCAAGGCAGCCTTTGTGTGGAGTTGCAGGAGATGGGGGAGATACTAAACAAGTATTTTGCATCAGTATTTACTGTGGAAAAGGACATGGAAGATATAGAATGTAGGGAAATAGATGGTGACATCTTGAAAAATGTTCATATTACAGAGGAGGAAGTGCTGGATGTCTTGAAACACAAGAAAGTGAATAAATCCCCAGGACCTGATCAGATGTACCCTAGGACTCTGTGGGAAGCTGTAGAAGTGATTGCTGGGCCTCTTGCTGAGATATTTGTATCATCAATAGTCACAAATGAGGTGCCGGAAGACTGGAGGTTGGCAAACGTGGTGCCACTGTTTAAGAAGGGTGGTAAGAACAAGCCAGGGAACTATAGACCAGTGAGCCTGATGTTGGTGGTGGGCAAGTAGTTGGAGGGAATCCTGAGGGACAGGATGTACATGTATTTGGAAAGGCAAGGACTGATTAGGGATAGCCAACATGGCTTTGTGCGTGGGAAACCATGTCTCATAAAGTTGATTGAGTTTTTTGAAGAAGTAACAAGGAGGATTGATGAGGGATGAGTGGTGAATGTGATCTATATGGACTTCAGTAGGGTATTTGACAAGGTTCCCCATGGGAGACTGGTTAACAAGGTTACATTTCATCGAATACAGGGAGAATTTGGATACAGAACTGGCTCAAAGGTAGAAGACAGAGTGTGGGGGTAGAGGGTTATTTTTCAGACTGGAGGCCTGTGACCAGTGGAGTGCCACAAGGATCGGTGCTGGGTCCACTACTTTTCGTCATTTATATAAATGATTTGGATGTGAGCATAAGAGGTACAGTTAGTCAGTTTGCAGATTACACCAAAATTGGAGGTGTAGTGGACAGCGAAGAAAGTTACCTCAGCTTAAAATGGGATCTTGATCAGATGGGCCAATGGGCTGAGAAGTGGCAGATGGAGTGTATTCAGATAAATGCGAGGTGCTGCATTTTGGGAAAGCAAATCTTAGCAGGACTTATACACTTAATGGTAAGGTCTTAGGGAGTATTGCTGAACAAAGAGACCTTGGAGTGCAGGTTCATAGCTCCTTGAAAGTGGACTTGCAGGTAGATAGGATAGTGAAGAAGGTGTTAGGTATACTTTCCTTTATTGGTCAGAGTATTGAGTACAGGAGTTGGGAGGTCATGTTGCGGCTGTACAGGATGTTGGTTAGGCCACTGTTGGAATATTGCGTGCAATTCTGGTCTCCTTCCTGTCAAAAAAGATGTTGTGAAACTTGGAAGGGTTCAGAAAAGATTTACAAGGATATTGCCAAGGTTGGAGGATTTGAGCTATAGGGAGAGGTTGAATAGGCTGGTGCTGTTTCCCTGCAGCGTCAGAGGCTGAGGGGTGACCTTATAGATGTTTATAAAATCAGGAGGGGCATGGATAGGATAAATAGACAAAGTCTCTTCCCTGGGGTGGGGGAGTCCAGAACTAGAGGGCATAGGTTTAGGGTGAGAGGAGAAAGATGTAAAAGAGATCTAAGGGGCAACTTTTTCACGCAGAGGGTGGTACATATATGGAATGAGCTGCCAGAGGAAGTGGTGGAGGCTGGTACAATTGCAACATTTAAAAGACATCTGAATGGGTATATGAATAGGAAGGATTTGGAGGGATATGGGCCGGGTGCTGGCAGATATTGGGATATCTAGTTGGCAAGGGCGAGTTGGACTGACCGGTCTGTTTCCGTGCTGTACATCTCTATGATTCTCAGTCATATAGATGTTGAAAAATATATATTCCATTATCAAATTTATAAACGTATATTTTTGGTTCACTAACATATTGGCAATCATGTACATGTGAACCTAATCTCTTTATTCTCATGCACAACTGAATGAACTTTATGCTCGAAGTATTGGAATAATGTCGTAAAAATGATCTGGCTATTCACTTTTTAACATTTCCACAATGATCTATTGGGTATGGTGTGTGCCCTGGTCAGTCAGATTCCCTTTTGAAAACTGAAATGCTTGTGTTAAATTCCTATTGGCATCTTCTTTAACCACAGCTATTAGCCCAGTAACATTAAACAAGTAAAATTTGCAAATACTGAAAAGCTTGTAATGTTTACAATTGCCCAAGTTCAGCAGAGGGACAATACAGATCAGAAAATGTATCTTGCATGTTTCAATCAACATTATTTTAAAACCAGTGGTGACTTAAATTCCACCACTGTTAAAATACCACCTGTCAGAAAATCTAACATTATGTTTGAAATGGGCTCAGTGGTTAGCACTGCTGCCTCACAGTACCAGGGACCCGAGTTCAATTCCAGCCTCAGGTAACTGGTGTGCAGAGTTTGCGTATTCTCCTCGTGTCTGCATGGATTCCCCCCAGCTGCTCCAGTTTCCTACCAATGTCCAACAATGTGCAGGTTAGCTGGATTGGCCATGCTAAATTACCCAGGGTGTCAGGGATATGGAGTCTAAGTGGATCAGCCATGGGAAGTGCAGGGTTACAAGGATGGGATGGGGATGTGGGTCTGGGTGGGATGCTCTTCGGAGGGTTGGTGTGGACTCGATGGGCTGAATGGCCTGCTTCCACACTGTAGGGATTCTATGATCTAGTGGCCTGAGAAGTGTATACATGGGATTTCTGTAGTGGCCAAGTAAGTATGAAAAGGTGCACATGTAAATGTACAAAGCAAAAAATTTATGATAGGTTGGCCAAAAAAAAATTCAATCCACATTTGGAATGTCTTGTGAAATTTAGAATATTCCACTGCACTCATAGAGAAGTACCACTTGTGGGTTCATAACGGAAATAGCAATAACATAAACAGAAGAATATAAGAAATAGCAGAAGATCTTGAACTTTTGAGCCTGTCCCATCCCCTATATAATCCTGGCTGATCCAGTGCCGCAAGTCATATTTCCCACCACTTGCAAAAATCAGAGCTGAAAATCAATATCATGAGGAGAACCTGCAGATACTGGAGCAGAAGAAGTTAATGGATTACTAATTGATTTTAGATTGTGAATGGTTTGGATTAGACATGTTGGTAAGTCCGTTTCTTTGTGTTGGTAATTCAGTGGCAGTCAATCATCAAATTTAAAATTAATAGGAGAGGAGTGATTAGGCATAATTTCCCTCTACAGACACTGAGGGTTCTGAGTGCGTCATCACAGAGAAGACAAATGATAGCATCTCCTAATGGAAGAACACAGTTAAAGAAGCTTGCCTTTCTGGGTCAATGCACTGAGTATAGGTGTTGGAGGGTCACGTTAAGGCTGTACAGGACATTGGTTAGTCCACTTTGGAATCCTGTGTTCATTTCTCATCTTCCTGGTATAGGAAAGATGTTGTGAAACTTGAAAAGGTTCAGAAAAGACTTACAAGAATGTTGTTATGGTTGGAGGGCTTGAGCTACAGGGAGAGGTTGAATAGGCGAGGGTTTTTTTCCCCGGAGCGTTGGAGGCTGAGGCTATAAACCTTATAAAGGTTTATAAAATAGCAGGGGCATAGATGGATTGAATAGCCGAGGTCTTTTCCCCAGGTTGGGGGAGTCCAAAACTAGAGGGCATAGGTTTAAAGTGAGGGGGGATAGATATAAAGGACACCTCAGGGGTAACGTTTCCACATGGAGGATGGTGCATATATGGAATGAGTTGCCAGAGGAAATGGTGAAGGCTGGTACAATTCCGACACTTAAAAGGCATCTGGATGGGTACATGAGTAGGAAGGGTTTAGAGGGATATGGGCCAAATGTTGGCAAGTGAGATCAGATTAATTTGGGTCAACATGGACGAGTTGGACTAAAATATAGGATTCCATGCTGTATATCTCTTTGACTCTAAGTAATGGGCACTGGATAAGGGAAGAAACCAGGGAAACAGATTAGTTTCACCATGGCCTCACAAAGAACAAACAAACACAGATATGTTGGCTTAATGGCTTCATTCCCTGCACATATTTATGTGTTTTTAAAAAAATCCTGGCAGTTAGTTATTTCCTTCATCTAATTTCCCTGACATAATTCCCATAAGGAGGAATTTTAAACCACAGCTATGGATCGATCGGGAGAGAGTAAGGGATGAAAATTTGTACTGATTCTATTAAACATGAAAGCCAGCTCTCTTCTGAATACGATGGAGGCACATGAGACATGGAGATATTGGTGCATCTCAGTTGGGATTTTCATTACTGGATGTAGACAAGCGCTTATTTGTGAAAGGGAATGTTAATGAGCTCTTTACAAATATGCTCTTAAATTAGGTCCAAATTTAACAAGATTTCCAAATCCTGATGACAGGTGGTTGTTTAAGCAACAGTTCAGGGACTATTTTAACTTTTCATTATCCCACCTGAATAAATCTCCCTGATTGCAGCTGATGTCTTTAGTAAATTGTTTGCAGTAAATGAGTTTGTGTGGAAACAGTTTTTTTTCATGCATTGATACTTTTATGTTGACAGTTTCAAGACAGAGGTCGTGTTGGGTGTGTTTGACAGCACATCAGAAAAGGAAGAGCATTAGCTGTGATGGTATGCTGTCATGGGACCATTCGAGTTCAAGAAAGAAATAACTAGCTGCCTTAGGAGGGAGGTGCATGGAAGGCAGGTGCACTTGAAGGTGATTACTGAAGAGATGCACACTGGAGAAAAGCTAAGAAGCACAACAGAAATCACAAGACAAAAAGGTGCTCTACTTCCTTGACCTGCCAGAAAACAGTGCGTCTACAGGTTGGGGTTGCCATATTAGATTGTGGCAGATTTTGTTGCCTGCTAGACCTGGTGATCACACATTATCAGTAGCTGTGCAAGTGACCATGCCATCAAAATTGTTTACCTTCAGATCCTTCAAGGGCTTTGCTGGAGACACATCGGGGAGAGCTGCACATATATACACAAAACAGCAAGAGGTAAATTAATTTTAAAAAGATGTTCAAACTCCCCATTATTAGCTTAAAGAATGAAACAGCAAGATTTCATGTGTTAAAACTTTTACGGTAAGAACTGTAAAAAACACCACAAACTAGCAGGAAACTTGCCTCCAGGATCCATGAACACCAACTGGCCACCAAAAGACATGACCCACTCTCATTAGTTTCCATACATACAGACAAAGAAGGGCACCACTTTGACTGGGACAACACACACATCTTAGGACAAGGGAAACAAAGACACACATGAGATTTCCTAGAGGCCTAGCAATCCAAACGGAACTCCATCAATACACACATCGATTTAAATCCCATCTACCTTCCCTTGAAAAATAGAACCAGAAATAACGTCGCCCACCTTAAGAAACCAAGACCTATAAATAGAGAGGCGGCACTTCACTGGAGACTCTCACTGATAATGCTACCTAGTCATGGTGATGAAACATCTGAAAACAAACCTTCGAGCTCAGCGAACTAACACTATTAACTTTATACTATTGTGTTTGTAGGCAGCTTATACCTTAAAGTAGGCAGAGGAATGTTTCACTTTTAAACTTATCACATATCCATGCAATAACAAGTCTTGTAACAAGTTGCTCCCAGATCCCAATAGGTTCCTGTGTCCTCACATCATCCAATTGTAATTTTGAGAGATGTCTTTAAGTGTTTTCTTCAGTTTTCACAGAGTTTCTTAAATCCACCTGCAGTGAAGCCTGTTCTAATTCTTCTTTTCCCTGAAAGGCCAGAAAAAAAAAAATTCCTGTAATGTATCAAAGGCTGCAGGATGTATCTCTTGAACTGGACTGTCTATCATCTGCAACTTCTATTGTCTGTCTTTTAACTTTTAGGGAAACCTGTAACCTGGTCTCAGAAGTGGCTTCTTTTATCTTCTTCTCCATGGAAATATAGATCACATGCATATTGCATTTTGGTAGAAATGCCAATTAACATTCTTAATACCAATTCCCTGTCAGCTTTGAAGTAAGTAGACAGTCTAAAACCTGATAGATGTCTGGGGCTTTGGGAAGCTCAGAATCTATTCTCAGCAAACTCAGAGACTGGTGTCATTTTTACAAAGCATAAATACCTTGCATCTTTTCTTAGTAAAATAAGTCTAAGCCGACATTTCCGCCACCTCCAAACAGACCCCACCACCAGGGATATATTTCCCTCCCCACCCCTCTCCGCCTTCCGCAAAGACCGTTCCCTCCGTGACTACCTGGTCAGGTCCACGCCCCCCTACGACCCACCCTCCCATCCTGCCACTTTCCCCTGCCACCGCAGGAACTGTAAAACCAGCGCCCACACCTCCTCCCTCACCTCCATCCAAGGCCCCAAAGGAGCTTTCCACATCCATCAAAGATTTACCTGCACATCCACTAATATCAGCTATTGTATCCGTTGCTCCCGATGCGGCCTCCTCTACA
>NC_057721.1:15777342-15788252 GCF_004010195.1 Chiloscyllium plagiosum | reverse complement strand
GTACTCTATGCCACTCTCTCCCCACCCCTACCCTCCTCTAGCATATCTCTCCATGCTTCAGGCTCTCTGCCTTTATTCCTGATGAAGGGCTTTTGCCCGAAACGTCGATTTTGCCTGTCCTCGGATGCTGCCTGAATTGCTGTGCTCTTCCAGCACCACTAATCCAGAATCTGGTTTCCAGCATCTACAGTCATTGTGTTTACCTCCTATACTTAGTGTCAGGCACACTGAAGAACAGGTCACCTGACCCCCATTCGCATTTACACTAACTGTAAAGCTACAGTCCCAAAATATAACCATGCAAACCTCAAAATTAGAACACAGTTCACCAGTGGATCATTTGTCAGGCCTAACAATTTCCTGTGATAACAGTAGCCCAGAGACACTGTCTTTCAGGTGTACCTCTATGGTTAGATTCCCACAAGTACAAAGTGCTATAGACTATAGGAATGGCCATTTCAGTGCTCCACCAACATTCAGGGGTTTTTATAAACAATATATCACTGTGCAATTGCAGGGACCATCAATGAATTGCTGGATCATTGCAACATGAATCACATCACCAAGAGATGTCTTATCTAATAAGCCATTGGAATGTTGAGGCAATGAGGCATGTTCTCAAATCGGTTTCGAAGTCTTCGTCAGTACGTGCCTGTTGGGTGTAGGGAGGTGCTGAGTCCTGTAGGATATTGCACAGCAGAGACAGTGCAGGTGGAGGAGGACAAAGGAAATCACCATTTATCTGTAGATAAGGAGGAAGAAGCCATTGAGGATGGGGCATCCATCACTAGTCCAGCTGTTTATGTCACTGTCTGAAATGCCAGGACTGCTCGATTATTGGAAGGCTTAATACTCTCAAATGCAAGAATCAAAATTTTGAAATCCACTCCCATCACTGTGAACATCTCTTCTCTCACTCCCTTTTCATTAGACAATCCTTCAATCCACCATGGGCACATGGAATGAGTGGATCCATTGATGATTTTGCCCAAGAATATTCATCACAATACAGGGGAAAGGTCAAGTTGGCCTATGGGACTTACCAACAAACAAGATGTGGAAATAAATTATATGTGGCCTTACAAAAAAAAAGGAAGTTAACATAATATTTGAGCAAGCAATCATGTTTCTATCCTCTCAGTGAACTGCCATTGTTTGAACTTATATTTCCTATGGTTTCTATACAAAACATATCATGTGCAGAAGTGGAGGCAGGCTGCTCAGATCTCTGTCCTGTGCTGAGCTGCTGAGCATACAATATCTGTGTGCTTCTCCAGTGAATGCTCCATCTATGCAGGAGTAAACTTGACTATCAGGAGACATGGCATGCAATGTAGTAATGGTAGGACAGTTTAGGTTGGAGATGGGGCCATGGTTAGATTTGCAAGAAGCAGGGTTAAACAAATTCATGAATATCCTTAATAATCATCACTGCTGCATGAAACTGCTAACTGTTACCCTCACTCTACCAATCATAAGCTTGTTCTCTCTGTATTTACTGCTGATGGGTTTAGAGTGAGCCTATGAGCAGCAATACTGTAGAGAACAAGGCTGTGTAGTGTCTCTTCACCATTTTCTCCCATTCTACTTATGGGGGTGACTTTCTCTGACTGTGAACGCCCTTGAATGGTTTTCCTGGGCAATTTGGGGATGTTAGGGATGGATTCACTTGCTGCCTTTGTATATTTTGAAACCAGTTCTTGAGACTCCAAAACCTGTCCAGTATTTGCAAGGTATAAGTAAGGAGTGGAATGGGATAATCTGTACTTTGCTCAATGTGTGCAACTCCAACAACATTCACAAGTTCAACTCCATTCAGAATAAAGGAGACTGAATGACACCTCATCCACCACCTTCTACATTCAATCCTTTCACCAACAGCGCACAGTGGTGCCCCTGTGTACCATGTGCAAGATGCCCAGCAGTAACTCACCAAGCTTCCTTCAAGAACACCTTGTTTCATGTCACTGATACCATCTGGAAGGACAAGGGTAGCAGATACACAGGAACATCACTATCTCCTCCAGATTTCTCTCAAAGCTACTCACCATCCTGGTTTGAAATTATGTTGCTATATCCTCTCTGCTGCTGCTGGTTCAAAATCCTGGAATTCTGACCCTAACAGCATTGAGGGTGTATATACATACTACATCATGACAATGATTTAAGAAGGTAGGTTCAATAACCTTTGCAAAGAGGAACTAGGAATAAGCTATAAATGTTGGTCCCAACTGGCAAGACTCATTTCCCTTTAATGAATAAGAACCCATCAATGGTATTTCACGAACACTTCAGAAAGAATTTGCATTTACACAACATCTCGCTCACCCTTAGGATGTGGCAAGCTCTTTAGCAGTCAATTAAATGGTTTTGAAGTGTGAATGTTCATGTTTGTTAAGCAAATATTACACCAGGATCTGCAGAAGTAAGGCCACTCAGACAATAAACATGATGAATAATCCATTAATCTGCATCACATAGAGTTGTTTGAAACATAGAAAACAGGAGAACTCTTTTGTTCTTTAAATAATAGTAAAGGTAACTTTATATCTATGAAGGAGGCAACCAGAACCTGCTTACAGAAAATACAGCTCCACCGACAGTACAGCACAGCCACAGTACTGCATGATACACAACCTCAGTTGTATGCTGAAGTCCTGTAATCGGATTTGAGAACATGAATTTCTGATTCAGAGGTGAGAATGCCAACACTGGGACTATTTGTCAAATGGTGTACTTGTACTTTAATGACCACCCCATTTTTCCAGCTCATCATTTTGAATGGTCTGTCATCCTGTGGAAGCCTAGTCCTGGAACTAGTCCTGGATCCTATACATCCTTCAAATTTTGTTATACCCGAAACACTTAGCTGGCTAATAGTGCAGATGAAAAAGCTGTCATCAGTTGAAAATGCTTTTAGCTGACTGAAAGTTAATGAACTCAAAATGATTCAAGTGACTCACTCTTTTTCTTAAAACTAAAGTCCCTAGAACTAATGCTTATACAGAACTATGGCAATAGTTAATGCTGCAGTGCAAAATGAAAGCTTGCAGATTACTTATAGATGACAAATTAGTTCTTGAAAATGTTTACCCACCATATGGAGACTTCATTGTAGTGCTTTAAAGAAACAAGCCATATCTATTATGCACTAACTAATGCTATCCCTTTGTAAGTAGTTGAAACTCACTAGTTGAGATGGGCTGAGAAGAGGAACTTCAGCATATTACAAACCAACTCAGTCAAACCCAACGTTGATTATATAAAGCCAGGCAGATCTCTTACAATGTGTTCTTGGCTCCAGCTGTACAGGAATGCAGTGCTTCAGTGATTTCTTATATCTTTTCAGCAGTCAAGCAAGCATCATTCTGCAAATACTCAATCTTGTCAGTGAGATATAATGTATGGTCCTGGAAACTTATATTCTCCAACAAATCAGATGACTGTACTCATGAATCCCAAGACACAAAGTGCTATCCATTATGTCTTACATAAATTCACTCAGACGGCATATATCACTGAGAGTTTTTGATGAAGGATTAAAAGCAGTTTTAAAGTGAGGAATCAAGGAGAATATCCTACTTAGCAAGATTAAAAGGTTACTCATGTTGGGTTAGGCAGAACTGAGGAAAACATCCCAGCCATGGGTTTCCCATCAGGTTCTGCCTCAGCTTTTCCCATTTTCTCTGTTTGGCTTTTATTAGAATTTTATCCTTTGAGTTTTAAATGGAATTACATAGCAAAGCTGCGATGGAAACCAATATTAACACGGTGAGTTGTAACAATACAATGCTAGGATTTTGCAGCAGGTCAACGCCTTGAAAATGAAGTCTTAGATTATATTCTCTACATTGTGGAAACAGGCCACATGGCCCAACAAGTCCACACTGACCCTCTGAAGAGTAACCCCACCCCCCAACCTCTATTTACCCCTGACTATTGCACCTAACACTATGGCCAATTTAACCTGGCCAATTCACCTGATCTGCACATCCTTGGACTGTGGGAGGAAACCAGAGCATCTGGTGAAAACCACATAGATAGGGGGAGAATATGCAAAGGGCAGCACGGCGGCTCAGTGGTTAGCACTGCTGCCTCACAACACCAGGGTCCCAGGTTCGATTCCAGCCTCGGGCGACTGTCTTTGTGGAGTTTGCACATTCTGCGTGGGTTTCCTTCGGGTGCTCCAGTTTCCTCCCACAGTCCAAAGATGTGCAAGTCAGGTGAATTGGCCAAGTCAGGTGAATTGGCCATGCTAAATTGCCCATAGTGTTAGGTGCATTAGTCAGAGGGGAAATGGGTCTGGGTGGGTTACTCTTTGGAGGATCGGTGTGGACTGGTTGGGCCAAAGGGCCTGTTTCCACACTGTAGGGAATCTAATCATCCACACAGACAGTCATCTGAGACAGGAATCGAACCCGGGTTCCTGGTGTTATGAGGTAGCGGTGCTAACCGCTGTGCCACCCCAAATTCAAGGGCCATGTTTTTAAGAAAAGAACTAAATACATCACAACATGTAAATCTTATGATGTTTGATGTACTTTTTATTTTCTTTGAATCGTACCTTGGAAGGAATGGGCGAGTATTTGCTCCATGGGAGGGCAGAGACCTTGGGCTGCTGTCCATGTGTGTTTGTTTCTGTCATTTAAACACTTCTTCAATGGATGGCAGACCCATCCAGTGAAAAGAGGTAAACTTTGAGAGCTGCAACTACAGTGCCTCAGGGTCTGCAAAATAACAGGAAGAAAGGGTAAAGACTCCGGGGTGGGGTGAGGCCGGGGGGGGGGGGGGGGGGGGTGAGTGGGGGAAGAGGGTGGTAAGCTCTGTGCCAAGTCAGACCCAGACTGTTGAAACTTTATTGCTGGAACAGCACAGCAGGTCAGGCAGCATCCAGGGAACAGGAGATTCGACGTTTCGGGCACAGGCCCTTCTTCAGGAATGAATCTCCTGTTCCCTGGATGCTGCCTGACCTGCTGTGCTGTTCCAGCAATAAAGTTTCAACTTTGATCTCCAGCATCTGCAGACCTCACTTTCTCCTCGCAGACCCAGACTGTACCATGCTCCTTGATAGTGACAGGAAGTTATCTGGCCACAGTAGTCTATACACCCAACAACTTTGGCTCTTTCAGACCTAAGGTGCCCAACTTTCTGCAAACACTGAATCTCATCAGCAAGATGGAATGTGTTCTGCTGGAAAATTTATTCTCTATCCAATTGGATGTCTACACTCCTGGAGTTGGAGGTGATTCCAAATTCAGGACTAAGCTCCCAACCCGTGTCTACCAGGATAACTCAAGAAGCAAAGAGTTGTGTATAAAAAATAAGTCGGGAGCTAAGGTAGGCCTTTCAGCCCTTCAAGCCTGTTCCTGGGTGATCTGATTATGGACCCCTATCTGCCCCTCAATAACCTTTGATTCCTCCTTCCCCCTCAGTTCATCAAAAATCTATGTTCCTTTGCATTGAATATATTCAGTGACCTGGCCCCGACAGCTCTCTGAGTTCAGAATTCCACAAACCGTCGGCCCTTGGACAGAGGAATTTCTTCCTCATCTCCGTCTTAAATGGGAGACCACTCATTCTGTGACTGTGACCCATCCACGCCCCCACCCCATGAGGGGAAACATCATCTCAGCACCCACCGTGTCAAGACTCCTTCCCAAGGTTCTGAGCTTTTTCATCAGATCACCTCTCATTTTCCCAAACTCCAATGGGGACAAGCCCAGCCTTACCAATCCCAGGTATGGCAGATGGTGAACAAGGCAATGGTTTGTTGGCCTTTGAAGCGAGAGGATTTGAGTACAGGAGAAGGGACCTCTTGCTGCAAATGTGCAGTGCCCTGGTGAGACCACACCTGGAATGTTGTATGCAGATTTTGTCTCCATATCCGAGGAAGGAGGTTCTGACTATTGAGGGACTGCAGCAAAGATTTACAAGACTGATGGTAGGACTGACTATGAATAGATACTGGATTGGTTAGGACGAAATTCACTGGAGTGTCACTGAATGAGGAGGTGCCATCATAGAAATCTATAAACTTCTAACAGGACTAAACAGGATAAATATAGGAAGGACGTTCCTGGTGACCGGGGAGTCCAGAACCAGGGGTTCATGATCTAAGGATATGGCCTGAGACCATTTAGAACTGAGATAAGGAGAAATATCTTCACCTGGAGAATGAGAAGCTTGTGGAATTCTCTGCTACAGAAAGCGTTAGAGACCCAAACATTGAATATTTCCGAGAAGGTGTTTGATATAGTTCTAAGGGCTAAAGGATTCCAAGGATATGAGGGAGAAAGCGGGAAGAGCGAACTGAGTTGGATGATCAGCCATGACCGTATTGAATGGTGGAGCAGCTCAAAGAGTGGAACTATTTTCGATGTTTCAATGTTTCCAGGTTTCTAAATTGGAAGAAACTCATATAGCTCATAAAGTTGATGCAGAATGCATGCCATCTGGGCAGTTCAGAGTCATAGGATGACTGGCATATATCTGACTAATTGCATTCTAAAACAATACTTCAAACAACAATGAAATCATACGTCTCTGGCTGACTGCCTCGTCCATAATGATAACATTGTCATTCACAGAGTCCACAGGCTAGACATTCTCTAACCTTACATTAGGGCCATCTGAACATTACTATGTGCTGTGCTCAGGCCCTCAACTCCATCTAGTGGAAACATGATCTTGAATTGTCCAATGCATGTATGCCATAGGTAACAATATAAGGAACCATTCATGGATTTATCTCTCAACTTTCATCCATGGGAGCATTTCATGATGAATCTGTTTGTCTTCTCAGTAAAATCTTGCTCATTGCATTGATGATTATTCACAATGGCAAGTGACTGTATAGTCTCACCTCCATTCCAGTGGTCACAAAGCTCAAAGAGACTTTCTTCATATATGGTGCTCCTGAGATGGTTATTTTAGACATGGCCTGCAGTTTGTTGATGTTTGCTTCAAACATTTTACGGAATCATACACTTTAGAACATGGAGTCATTGAGTCCTACAGGAGGGACACAGGCCCTATGGCCCAAACTGGTCCATGCCAAACAAAATGTCTATTCACGCTAACCCCATTTCCTTACACTTGGCCCATATCCTTCTAATCCTTTCCTATGCATGTATTTGTCCAAATGCCTTTTAAATGTTGTTAATGCACCAGCCTCAGCCACTTCCACTGGCAGCTCATTCCATATATGTACCACCCTCTGTGTAAAAAAGTTGCCCCTCAGGTTCCTTTTCATTCTTTCCCCTCTAACATTAAACTGATGCCCTCTATTTCTCAATTCTCCAACCCTGGGAAAAAGATTGAGTGCATTCCCCCTAGCCATGCCTCTCATGATCTTACACACTTCCATAAGGTCCCCCGTCAGTCTCCTACGCTCTAAAGAAAAAAGTCCGAGCTTGTTTAACCTCTCCCTATAGCTCAGGTCATTTAGACCAATCAACATCCTTGTAAATTTCTTCTGTACCCTTTTCCAGTTTAATAACATCCTTCCTATAACAAGGGGACCAAAACTGAACACAATACTCCAAGTGTGGCTTCACCAACGTCCTGTATAACTGCAACATAACTTCTCAACTTCCACTCAGTGCCCTGACTGATAAAGGTTAGTGTGCCAAAATCCTTCTTCACTGCTCTGTCTACCTGTGACTCCATTTTCAGAGAACTGTGAACCTGAACTCCAAAACCCCCCTGTTCCACTACACTCGTGAGGGACCTACCATTCACCATGAAACCCCTACTTTGATTTGACTTTCCAAAATGTAAGACCTCACATTTATCTGAATTAAACTCCCTTTGCCATTTCTCAGCCCACTTCCCCAGCTGATCAACATTGGAACTAGTTCACTTTGTTACCCACAAGCTAATTCTGAGGTTGAACAAGGGTCCGTATGGTCAAAGCCACTTTGGTACAAAAAACAATAACTTTAACCTGACCTTCCTTAGTCACTCATCTACAACTTCACATAATGAATGATTCCTTCATGGGAGGGAGAGTAGGAAGTTAAATGTTTGACTCCTGAGTTTTGCTTACTCTCTGACTGGATGTCACAAAGGCTGACTTGGATTAGCGAGAAGGAAAATCACTATTGTGCAAACCAGGCCTTGCCCGCATTCCCCCCCCCTCATGGCTGCCCTAAAATGAAGGAATTGCCAATACACCACATTGGGTAATACATTAGAATCTAGGACAAGTACTAACCAAATCTTCAGTTTGTTTCAAATTTATCTGAAGTTTGCTGATGCAGATCTCAAACAATGATGAGGCCAAGTGCAGGAAAGAAATGGAATGCTTAGCGGCATGGTGTAAAGACAACAATCTCTCCATCAATGTCAGCAAAACAAAGGAGCTGGTCATTGACTTCAGAAAGCGGAGTGGAGAGCTAGCTCCTGTCAGTATTTGTGGTGCTGGTCCACCCTGTCAACGCAAGTCAAGAAACTACAACAAAGTCTCTACTTCCTCAGGAGGTGAAGGAAATTTAGCATGTCCATAAGGACCATTGCCAATTTTTCTAGATACACCATAGAAAGCATCCTATCTGGATGCATCACAGTGTGATATGGCAAATGCTCTTCCCAACACCATAAGAACCGATGGAGCATCGTGAACACAGCCCAGTCCATCACACATCCATTAACTCCAGTTTATACTTCCTACTGCCTTGGGAAAACAACTAATATTATCAAAGACTCCTCCCACTCTGGTTATGCTCTCTTCCACCCTCTTCCGTTGGGCAGAAGATATAAAAATTTAAATACACATATGAAGAGATTCAAGAACAGCATCTTCCCTGCTGTTATCAGACATTTGAACAGAGCTCTCAATGTTAATTCTGATCTCTCTCTCTGCACCTTCTCTGCAGCTATGATGCTGTATTTTGCACTCTGGTCTGCCACTCTGATTCACTTTATATGGTACAATGTTCCTGTAGAGCACACAAAACAACACTTTTTACTGTATCTCGGTACATGTGACAACAATAAATCAAACTTAAACTCAAACTTAACCCACACTGAGCATAGCGGCTTCAGACATAACAGATTGACAACATTATCAGGAAGTGATTGACTTTCCAGGTGAAAGGGAGAAGACTGATGTTCACATCCTCCTTTACTGGATAAAAGTGTTGCTCCTCTTCCTCAGAAAGGAATGAGGACATGGTCAGGCAGGTTAAACAAGCCAGTGCACCCTCTTTCTGTCTGAATCAGAGGGTTGGTAATGACTAGAGGAATGTGGGTGGGGGGAGGTGAGTACAAAGAAGATAGAAATATAAATAATTTGTGATGTCAATAGTTTATGGGGTAAGCAAACTTGGGGGTGGGGAGGAAGGGTGTAGAGGTGCAGTAACATGGGGTCCATAGGTAGAATGCATCAGCATTGATATCAGATATAGAGTGTGAGTATAGAAGGTACTGGTGAAGTCCTGTTCAAACAGTCCTCTCTACTTAGAATAAAGTATTATTTTCCAGTCTGCATTAGTTGGTGTCCATTCTTCCTTTCTTAAAAACCTGGTCATAATACTTATACCATCATGGGTCAGAAGAGGCCCAGGCAGTTTGTTTGAACATTTTAATTTTGTGTTCTCTTCTGGGGCAGGAGGAGCAGGATTGATGCTCTTGGTTATGCTAAATAAGTTTGGGCCTTCCCTATCTGAGGCCTCTCCTCATCACGGTCAAAAGCTCCCCGATGACATGAACTATCCCAAATGTGGCCTCTTGCTTCTAAATTACCAGTCCAGAGCACTGGCTTCCAGTGGAAATAATTCAGTTTGGCTAGCAATTTGGGAAAATCCGTTCAAATTTATTTCACACTCTCAGACCTTCCACCTTTTCATGTGTTCTGGAGATTGCATGTTCTCTTACTTTCCCCTCAGGGCCTCAGTGTCTGTATTGAGCATTCCCAGTATCTGTAGTGATTGTAACGAGGTCATAAGAATATTGCCGCCAGATCACACGTCGGCAGTGTTATTCCCATGACCTTGTTACAATCATTACAGTATCTGCAACACGGCTGAATACAATGTTATGCTGCCACTAAACTACTCCAAATAACAGACTTATTTCCATCCACTAGAAGGTTGTGCTGGTGTCATTGTTATTTCCATTTTGTTCACCTCACTCATCATCTTTATGGGCACTTTGAATACAACTACATGTTTGTATTGGATTACAGGCAGTTTTCTGCTGAGGATTCATTTCCTTTAGGAACTAAACTGAATATAATGCAGGTCATTTGGAGTTATAACTAGAATCCACATTGGATTTAAAAGTGAAACCTGACAGGTGAAAGTCCAGCCGATGTAGTGAGCCGTTGCAACACCTACCTTGCCCAAGGCCTTTATAAGTGAAGCTGTGCTGGGGAAACAAAATGCTCATATCAAACAGCTTGGGGCATTAGGTAAACTGCATTCATCATTTAAACAGGAGACAAACAAAAGGAAATGGCTTTAGGACAATTAACCCAGCTCTTACCCATGTGTATTTTGTATTATCCTGTGACAATGTTGAGGAATGTGAATACTCTGTAGGTGTGCCAGTTCAAAATGCTGTTGCTCATAATGAAGCTTGCTGCACCAACCTCTTTCAATGTAAGAAGCTACATGGCCTACAATGGTAGAGAAAAACCACTTCCTGATTGAAGTAGAAGGGTTTGCTGCTGTGAACAAGACATTGTTTATTACATGTTAACAAATAGTCATGAGTTATTGTGGTTCTGTTCACCGAGCTGGGAATTTGTGTTGCAGACGTTTCGTCCCCTGTCTAGGTGACATCCTCAGTGCTTGAGACCCTTCTGTGAAGCGCTTCTGTGTTGTTTCCTCCAGCATTTATAGTAGTTTGGCTCTGCCGCTTCCGGTTGTCAGTTCCAGCTGTCTCTTAGGCATCTGTTGATGAAATTG
>NC_057721.1:15707127-15776519 GCF_004010195.1 Chiloscyllium plagiosum | reverse complement strand
GTGAACAGTGCCGTTACGTCGAATGAGACCATGGTTTCTTCCTTGTCTATGTGTATATTTCTGATGATCTCCAAGAATTCCTGTGTTGATTGTATAGAGTGTCTGGATCCGCTGATCAGGTGTTTCAGTTTCTGCTGTAGTTCTTTAGCCAGTTTGTGTGATGGTGTCCCTGGTAGTGATACGATGGGTCTGAGTGGGATGTCTGGTTTGTGCACTTTAGGTAGTCCATTGAATCTGGGGGTGTGTTGCTTTCAGGTTTCATTCTCTGTAGGTCAAACCTGGTTATCTGTCTGTTTTTTTGTAGGTTCCTCAGTGTGTTGTTTCCCCCATTGGTGAGCTGTGGGGTGGGGTCAAACTCCCTCTTTTGGTAGGTGTTGGTATCTGCAAGTAGTTGCTGCGCTTTCTGGATGTACCCTGCTTTATCCAAGATGACTGTCATTCTGCCTTTGTCTGCTTGGTAGTATGATTATGTTCTTATCATTTCTTAGTGTTTTTAGTGCTTCCCTCTCCTTGGTGTTGAGGTTGTGTGTTTGTCTTTTCCTTGTTATCAGAGGTATGATTCTTTGTCTCACTGTTTGTTGTGTCTCTTCTGTCATGAGTTATACTGATTTGAAGGAGGAATCAGTGTAAGGTGGCCTGCCCACAGGTCTGTATGACATGATTGTAATGGTTAGTGCTTATGGCACTCCTGAGTATTAACCATTTCTGACCTTTTCATCCCCAGTGAGCATCCCTCTCAAATTTATTTCTTGGAACTCATTACAAAATAATAATTTTTATCAATTTTTCAGACCTAGTTTGATTCTCAGAAAATTGATTAAAATTTTTTTTCAGAAAGCTGACAGATGGTTTAGGCTGAATGTGTTAACCAGAAATCCAGTTGTCAAGGTTAGACTATCTTGAAATGCAAATTGAGTTTGAACCCCAGATGACAGGCAGACCATGTAAATAACAGAAAGGTCAGAAATGGACTCAGAGAATCCTTTTCATTGACTTGGAACTGTAAAAGATGAACAATATCAAAACAAAATACAGGTAGTTCTTCTATAATGCAATAGTTATGTTCTTGTGCGACTCCATGTTATAAAAAAATTGTGCTTTAGAAACAGTGCTTAAAGTGTTGGCTATGTAATCACATTACAGCCAGTATTTGTTTTAAAAATTCCCGCTATAGAAATAGCGTCCCCAATTCGTCAATCGCATTACAGTGCATTTGCTTTAACGAGACACACGTTATAGCAGAACGACCTGTATTTGCAAATTTTGTGTGATACTTGGGTCAGGATCAACATGTGACACATTAGTGGCTAAAAATGATGAATGCTGGATATATAGGTAAAAACAATGACTGCAGATGCTGGAAACCAGATTCTGGATTAGAGTGGAGCTGGAAAAGCATCAGGAATCATCAGGAATTTTGCCCGAAACGTTGATTTTCCTGCTCCTCGGATGCTGCCTGAACTGCTGTGCTTTTCCAGCACCACTCTAATCCAGAATGCTGGATATAGGATTGTGTGTCACTTCACCCAGGACAATCAATAACATTCTCTCCTGCTTTAAGACTACTAGCAAGTGATACCACAGCATGCTTAAAGTCATTAAAGTTACACATCTGCTGTTCCCAGGGACTGTTATTGATTTCTGTAGTCCTGTCCAAGTCCTAAATTGTCGACAGATTAGCAATTTCTAATTTCTAGGATGCAGTCCAATTAGAGTTACTTTGCCATAGTGTTTGTTGTGCCAAGCTATGTGCCATTAAACACTAGCAATATCGTATTTGAATGCAAGAGCCAGATCCGTGGTATTTCATGTTATTCCCTTCCATCCTGAGCACATTGTTCCAGAACTAAATGTCAAAAAAACTTTTTAGCAGCAATTACTTGCAATTGCTAAGCTAGAAGGACCATGGTTTCTGCCTTTGGTTGTGTGGCTTACTGCCAATGGTAGTTTATGCAGCAAATTACTATTTAGATCAAATATGAGACTTATGAAAGGTAATTAAACTATTGGAGGGCTTGAGCTATATGGACAGGCTGAATAGACTGGGTTTTCTTTTTACCTTGGAGCATCGAAGGCTGAGGAGTGACCTTATACTTGTTTATTTTGCACTGCAGGGGAGTCCAAAACTAGAGGGTATAGGTTGAAGATGAGATGGGAAACATTTAAAATGGACTTGAGGGGCAGCATTTTCATGCAGAGGGTGGTGCATGTATGGAACAAGCTGCCAGAAGAAGTGGTGGAGGCTGGTACAATTACAATGTTTAAAAGGTATTTGGGTGAGTATATGTACGGAAGGGTTTAGAGGGATGTGGGCCAAATGCTGGCAAATGGGACTAGATTGATTTAGGATATCTGGTTGGCATGGACAGGTTGGACTGAAGGATCTGTTTCTGTGTAGTATAACTCTATGACTCTATGACTAGATGACTTTTGCCCTCAATTCTGATTTTAAAAGTATCTAGCAAGCTAGTTAGTTGCGAGGTATATAATTCATAAAGAAAAGCTGCAAATTCGTATTGAATGGGTGAATAAAATGCCAACAGAACCTGCTGGGATCATCCTGCCCTTCAAAGTCAAGCTAAGCTTCTGGTCTCATATCCATGCCATCACTCAGAGTACCTCTTTCCACCTCTGCAACAACATCTGACTCATCTCGTGTCTCTGCTCACTTGCTGTTGAATGTCTCATCCATACCCTAGATATCTCTAGGTGCGACTAGTTTGACCTTATCCTGACCTGTCTTCCACCTTTTACCCTTGATAAACTTGGACTCATTCAAAGCTGCTGCATATGTTCTAACTCATACCAAGTCTAATTTCTCTTGGTCCACCTTTATATGGTAATACTTCTGTTCTTTGTATCAGTGTATCTCCTGTCATCACACTGGTATGGTACATGACATTGGTAGAAACCAACGTCATTGATATGTGGCTGGAACAGGAAGTCGGCACCCACTCTACCAATTACCACATTCATGGTGCTGGTATTTTAAGCGTCATGGTTGAGCTTGGGGTCACCTAGCTCACTGCTGTGCTGCTGCACATGACTCACCTCTCTAGGCATCCAGCTTGGTGCTCCACTGGGCACTTGCTCACCACTGAGTTATAAAGAAAAATTGGATAGTTAGAGATGTTTTCCTTCGAACAGTGCAGCTTGACTGAAAAGAGGTAAGGTGGATGGGAAGGCACTTATTTCATTTATAGAGGTATCAATAAGCAGAGGGCATTATGTTAAGATAACAGGTAGAAGTCTAAGAGGAGTGTTGAGGTGAAATGTTTTCAATAAGAGAGAGTCTGGACCTCACTCCGTGAAAGGGTGATTGAGTCAAATTTTTGTAACACCCAAGAAGTGTCTACATATGCATTGGGTCACCATACCTTCCAGAGCTATGGCCAAGTGCTGGAAAAAAGGATTAGTGTAGACAGATTGTTGTTAACTGACATTAACAGAATGGCCAGAATGACTGTAAATGTCTATGAGTCCACGAGACAAGCAGATTTTCAGATTCTAGTATGTACATTTTGAAAATGTTGATGTATGATTCACTTGTACACGACACTGGAACCTAGTTACAAATAGATGGCAATTTTTCTTCATGAATCACATTGTAAGATTTGCCTTGTCTCTTTAAACAACTATTTCAGCAGATTACACAGTTTCTATTATTTGAAAAAGGTCTACGTTTGTTTACTGTTAGCAAATTATGTTGCTAATGAACTAAATAATTCAGTGTAAAAACAGCAGTTACTAAAATTAAGATGAGACTAACAGTGAGGATATTAGAATTTATGATTGGGAGTTCTCCTGTATTTATATTTCAATATAAGGCTACGGGCTTAGTGCAAGAAAATGTGATTAGTGTAGGTAGGAGTATTTTTGACCGCGTGGATTAGGTGGACTGAAAGGTCTCTTCTGGTATGTCTGATTCTATGATTCTTTGATATTGACCATGATAATTTCTCTTGCCATAATCTCTTCTGTCAAAATTGGGTGGCTGCAAGATTTTTTGGAACCATTGACTTTGTGATATCACATTGTGAACTGTAGGATAAAAAAAAATGATTTTTAAACGGGATTATTAGCATTTTCTTTCTTGACATTTGTACCTAGGCATTTGAAATAAGCATTGATGTCTAGAGTTTAATGAGGTAATCAACTCCCTTCTCCAGAAACTGAATTTGAAACATTTTGCTGTCACTCTGAATTTCTTATCAGTTTAACATTTTCTTTACAATATTAGGTAAAATTTTACACTTTCCCAGAATGGCAACCACCAACACACGTAGGCCATGCTGATAAATAGGAGAAAGTGAGGACTGCAGGTGATGGAGGTCAGAGTCGAGGGTGGGGTACTGGAAAAGCACAGCAGGTCAGGCAGCATCTGAGGAGCAGGAGAATCAACGTTTCGGGCATAAGCCCATCACAGTACCCTAGTCTTGTCTTAGACCACAGGCATAGAGAACACAAGTGATCACAATGAAGAAGATTTCCTCGTTTTTTTCTCATTTCCAGAAGGGTGTGTGAGAAGAAGAAGTACAGAGCAAGGGAAGCAGAAGTCGAGAGAGAGAAACACAAGGAAAATGGAAGAGATAATTGATGTATTATTGTCATTTTGCTGTGGTCTGTATTGTGTTACATTATACCTTTGACAAAGTTTGTGGTTTTGGCATGAACAGACATCTCAAGGCCAGTGATTGGAATTAATATTAACTTTTTACAATCATACCAAATGGATGATAGTGAGTTAGGAGCCCACATCATGTTTGGCTTCCATTTTAATTGATTTCCTTCGGGAAAGATGTAAGATGAAAGATGAAAGGCTGCAGACCGATTATCACCATTTTCATATGTTGTAAAAATTAAAATTCTGCCTCTGTTCTTGAAACTTTCAAGTGGCACGGTGGGTCAGTGGTTAGCACTGCTGCCTCGCAGCATCAGGTACCCGGGTTTGATTCCACCCTTGGGTGACTGTGCAGAGTTTGTATGTTCTCCCTGCATTGGTGTGGGTTTCCTCCCATAGTCCAACTAGGTTAGGTGGATTGACCATGCTAAAATGCACATTATGTCCAGGGCTCTGCAGGCTAGGTGGATTAGCCATGGTAAATGCAGGGTTACAGGGATTGGGTGAGATGCTCTTTGGAGGGTTGTTGTGCTCTTGAGGGGCTGAATGGCCTGCTTTTACATAAATGGGATTTTATGAAAATGTGGTCTGAAGTCAAATGTGGCTTTTATCATTGTCTTCGTAAATATGTTGTTATCACACTGGGAACTTATACGAGTTGAATTTCTTCCTTCACCTTGTCTGCAGCATTCAAAGATGTTGTTAATATATGATAAGGTGTTGTAGGGTTTCCTGAAGGTAGCTCTGGAATAATAAAGGTAAAACAACAAGAAGATAGGGATCAGCTGGTCAGCTGATTCAAAACATAAATAATGCAAGACAATACAAGTAAGATTATATGATGTGTCAGAGACCTCAGAAGAAACAATAAATTTGAGCATTTTTCACTATTCATTTGGGATAAGACATAAATATGTCATTTTTAATATAACTTACATTGATAATTTTTCTTGCAAATCTGTATTGGCAAGGCATCAAATCTTATTCTGGAATATCAGAATTCTGAATAACTGCTTGCATTTTGGTTTTTAACTTGTAAAATGTAACTTCCTGTAGATGAAGACAAGGGTGCATTAATTGTG
Source organism: Chiloscyllium plagiosum (assembly GCF_004010195.1). NCBI lineage: Eukaryota > Metazoa > Chordata > Chondrichthyes > Orectolobiformes > Hemiscylliidae > Chiloscyllium > Chiloscyllium plagiosum. The sequence continues at coordinate 15,770,816 of NC_057721.1, read as the reverse complement.
GTATCTTGTGCTGTGAAATGATCCATTTTAAGATAGATGAGAAAAATAAACAATTTCTCTGGCTTGCATTAGCTAATCCTGGAACATTGTTAAAAACAAAGTCTGCTGTCAGTATATGTCATCCTTTACTGCTGAAGGAGTAATCTTGAAAGGTGGGAATTGTGAATAAAAACAGGAAAATGTGGTGGTAAATGTAAGTTTGAAAAACACTTCTGGCATAACCACATAATACCATAATATATCTACCATTTCAGGGAGCAGTAATCATGTGTACTTCTAACTAATGTTTCTGCTTCCTTTCAATAATTTTATCTCCTGGATTGTTTACTGCTTCCCCTATTCAATTTATGTCCAGGACTTTCTCCTTGAATGTCAGATACTGTCAATGAAATTTTTCTGTCATAGTGTATTTAATAATATCCGCTGTTAGTTAGACTTGTCTTTGTCACTTGCGCCCTCTCAGAAAGTAACTCAGAAAGTAGCTGGAAGTGTGAGCAGTGGAAGGTGTAGCAAACAAAATGGTATCTTGGATCTGGTTAAGCAAAGACATATCACAGATTTTAAGGATTGGGAAATATACTATGGATAGAGGTGGATTCAATGTCAGTTCAGATAGGGAAAGAGAATTGAGGCAGTGGAAATAAAGATTGGATTAAGAGGGGGACAGCATTTAAAGAAATAGGCATTAGAAATAAGATAGAAAAACTTAAAAATTTGAAATTTCAAAACATTTTGCTAAGACATTCAAAACTTGATGAGTTGAAACTCCACACTTGTAATGGTTTATTTTCAATGTCAGAAGGGTTGACTGGGAGACAGCAATACCTATTCCTTCACTAAAAGGATAGGTAGGTTTGTAAAAATTAGTGATAACTTCCTACTACGGGTTTAACGGGACAAGTATCACAAGTTCAAGATGAAAAGGTGAAAATGAAAAGGGGAGATACCACTTTTTTGTGTGTCTAATGATGCAATTGGCTGCAATATTTGCATATTGCATTTAACTGTGCACCTGCACCTCTACTGAAGTCTCTATAGCGTATTTCATGAATAATGGTGCGCTTCATTGGTCTTACATTTATTTTGACAGCAACTTTTGTTCTAATATATTCATTTCAAAGAGCAGATGAATTTTCTTGCCATGGTTGGCCAAACATGATGGGTTTGACTTCCTCCAGGTGCTGCAAATCTGATTTGAATGGATGCAGCATGATAGTTATATACATTGCACTGATTTATCAATACAAGGTCAGACATGGTACTTCAACAACATCTAATTAGTTGATAGCAACACCAATGTTTTAGCAATCTAATAGAAGTATGTGGAGGGTGTGGTGGATTTGATTATCATTTATTTCCAAGACTCTTACATTTAAATATAGCATTTTCTAAAAAAAAGTACAGGAATCTGACTTTTTCATTTCAGTTGTAAACATTAACCAACAGTATTTCAGGGCCCCTAGTCCAATTATTCCTGTTACTGCCCATTTAGATTAGCTGAACATATGGATCTCAGGGTAGTTGAAGATGATGTTTTATCTCTCCACTATCTGTGTATCAAAAATGTCTTCCTCAATGTGAACTCACATGACTTGATTGAGGTTTTAATTAGACTATGTTCTATTTTTATTCACATAGAAATAAGTAATGTTATAAATCTTTCAATGTTACGTCATAATCTGCTGAATAATCAAGTACTTTAATGTGCCTGAAACCACACAGGGTTGGTTAGATTCCAATCAGTTGACTTCATGTGATCCAGTAGATAGGTCTTTACTCAGGGATCACTTGTTCAAACTGCCTGCCATAACGTATTGCTATGTATTTCCTGCGTGACTAATTCACTTGGACCAAGTGATTCATCTTAAGTGGAATCCAATTCACCTTGCACATGCTAGAACCCTTGCCAAGATAATGCCCAGTGCAGCCAGCCTCAGAAATGTGCAGCATAGCTTCTGTAGTGTTGATTCAATAGATATTAAACTATTGCATTTTGTGGTCCTGGTATTTACAAGTTCAAGATGAAGATTGTAAATAAATTACATGACACCAAGGAAATTGTTGAAATGATTTATTTCTTGATTAGACGGCGACAGGCGTTTCACTTTGTTGTACAACTAAGCGAAATTATGTATATTGGAAAAACGCTGTGCTGCCAAGTCAAGGACAAGGAAGTGTTATGACTGTAACTCAACCCAACTAAGACTAAAAGTTGACTCTTGATGAAAGAGAAATAAATCTTAAATATGTATTTCAACAATGTGCAATTAATGTCAACAGCTAATCGTAAAATTACCAATTAAAGAGCGATGGGAATTTATCCATATCAATTCCCTTTCATTTTCCTATTACTTCCTTTTCAACCGGTTTCCCAACAACATGTAGTGTTACAGCCAGGCAAGCAGGGATGAATCAGCTCCCCTCCTTTCAGGATTCTTAGTTGGTCACAGCAAATGCAATGTTCTTTTCAGCACAAATTGGTATCTTTCTCTAGTTAAAATATAATGGACTAATTTTTACTGTTGAGGTAAGAACCCAACATAAAGTTTTCTTGAGTGAAAGATGGAACAACTTTACTCCCTGCTATTCCAGGGAAAAACAATAAAGACAGGACCTCAAATATACGTCCTTTAGGTAATCACTTATGCCCTCACATACACTTGTACAAATTTAGAAGGGAAAGTGTCCAATGCAAAATTAACATAGAATATACACTTTCTGATCCTATGGGTGTCCTTAAGGTGTAAAGTTTTAATCTGAGATCATGTTTGGTTCTATGATTATTTGCAGTGTACAATGTTGCTGTTATCTTTTAAGTTCTCAATTTTGTATTGTTCTTCGGATGCTGCCTGAACTGCTGTGCTTTTCCAGCAGCACTAATCCAGTCAGTCTTATCACCTGGCTTTACTTCTTGAGAGGCAAAAGAAGGACAGAGAGAAAATCTTCTCTCACATATTTAGTCCTGCAGTCTCCTCTGGTTTTTTTAGTGTGAGAGCTTCTTGAAATTGTAGTTTGTCTGTATATTCCATCTTCTGGGGTCATTATGTTCAGGTTTGATAATAGTAGGTGATGTTTCATCTCCAACATATGAAGATTCTCATGATGGTGCTAATCAGATAGGAGATGAGGACCTTTTTGCGCCTTCCAGGGTGGTGTTGACTGGTTTCTTTATCATTGGATAAAATTGTAATTTCAGTTCAGACTCTCTTTTATTTAATCCACACTTGTTTTGTGAAACATAGCCAATGAATGTGGATCAGATGATTCCTGTGTCCAAATTTAAGTCTGTATTTTGCTCTTTTTAAAAAACTATTTCAGTCCATGAAAGTCACAGGCATTAAATTGACTGAAGGAGTTCAAAGATTAACAGATCATATTTTATATAATGGTGATCATAATCTCAATTGAAAATTGTTAAAAGAAGAAAGAAAATAATATAGGAAAGTAGCAGATAGAGGTGAGTTGAGGGATCAGTATTGTTGAGGGTAATTGGTCCTATTCACTGAACATTTGCAGGAAAGCCAAAGAAACAGGGAAAAATAAGTGACATTAATAAGGGTGATGCATGTAGGAAATGTGGTCAATGGATTAAGTAATAGTCATCAGCTAGACAGCGTAATAGAGGGGCCACCCCATCCTGCACAAGAGGTACTGAGAGTAAAGAGCTCTGCAGAGCAGTGGGAGAAGTCAGTCTTGTGGATGCACTCATGATCTCTTGTCAAGAAAAGGTCACCATTGTCCTATGTTATTTGTGGAGGACCTTAGCTCCAATAAGAGGTCAAGGAGCTCAAATGCTGTGCCCTACCTGGCATTCCTGATGCTGATGGAAGACATTCCGCAGCTTCCAGTCACGAGGCGTCCAGACTGGTCAGCTGTGGAAAGGTTAGTGATCATGGTGGGTGGGTGGGGAACGGGGATTGAGAAAACATGTGTCAAGCACACAGTGGGTGTGCTGGGTAGGGAGGTGTGGGGACGGGGGAGGGCAGGGTGATTTGGCTGTAAGTTGGATTCGCTGTGGAAGGGCTGAGCTAATCGTGTTGAAAGGCAAGGAAAGCATCACTCTGTGCTACAAAAGGCAAAGGTGTGGCTCCACTGTTGGAACATCGTCTGAAGGGTGTATCTCTTATTGCCAAGAATGCACGTCTCCCATCATGATGCTGGGGAGAACAGCCATGGCACCTGGAAGTAGGCAAGCAAACTCCATGATAGCTCATACAGATCTGCAGCAGTCATCTCAGACAAGTTGTACGCTGAAATATTTTGCAGTTCATAAAGGCCCCTGGCTAGCTAGAAGAAGCTTTTTGTTTTCTTTATTCTCTCAGTGATTGATTATCACTGGCAAGATCAGTATTTGTTGCCCATTCCCTAGTGTCCTTAAACTAAACGTATTGCCAGGCCATTTCATAGAATCCCGTCACCTCAGGAAGAGGTCATTCATCCCATCAAGTCTGCACTGACCCTCCAAAGAGTATTCCACCAAGATTCACACCCCCACCCACCTGTAATCCCGCATAGGGTTTTTACTATGGCTAGTCCACGGAACAATTTTTTAAAAGCATGGCTAATCCATCCAAGTTACATATCTTTGGACTGTGGGGAGGAAACCAGAGCACCCAGAGGAAACTCACACAGACACAGGAGAGGGTGCAAACTCCATACCCGAGGGTGGAATTGAACCTGGGCCCCTGGCACTGTTAGGAGCTGTGCCAACCACTGAGCCACCCTTCAGAGGGTATTTAAGAATCAGCCACATTACTATGAGTCTGGAGTCACATGGAGTCACAAGATTGGGTAAGAACAGGAGATTTCCCTCCCTGAAGAACATTGGTGAACCAGCTGGGTTTCTGTGGAAGCCATTTTCTTGGTCATGGCTTCCCTCCCAGTTAAGGAACCATGTTGCTGAAGTGCCCCTCACCCCACAGAACAATAGTACTTGGCATGTAGCTGTGAGAGGCTGTCTCGCAACCTCCCGCACATAGTTTAGCTCCTCTCTCACTAGGAGGTAATGCGAAAGTGTAGCTTATCTGTTCGAGGTACTTCAGTTTGCCTGCTCAATGTTTCCTCACTGTGGTGTATTCCTAGAGCATGTAGTTTAGTTGCTCACTCATGCATAGTCCCGTCAATTAGTTTACGATGTACTGCCAATGTGTATGGTTCTCTAATAAAGAACATCTGTCCTACGTTTATTATGGATCTCGTAAAAAACATGTTAGGTGATAACTTTCATTCCTGTCCACTTGTGGAATGTGTAGCATCAATTAGGGCTGACCCCAAGAGCTAACCCCTGATTTGGATCCTCCTTGGACCATGCTGACAGTTTGTAATTAATGGTCAGCCTGTGTCTCAGCCCTGGTCTTGTTTCTTATATAACCTTGTAACTTTCTGCTGTGGTTCAGAGTCCTACTGAACCACTTTTAGGATGGACAGTCTCCCCATGATGCATCGTGTAAGAAACTGGCTAATGTTCAAGGTCTGCCTCTCGAGAGTTTCTTCAACGGTTTCTGAAACAATTGATGGTAGTTTCGTGTTCACCATTACTCTAACTTTATAATCCTCCATGGAGTAAAGCCTCCTCCTCCTCTTTCTCATGGTTCAGTTCACCTGCACTCCACAGAAAACTCTCCTGGAATCTGCACGGCCCATAGTGACAATGATGTCTGAACTTGCAATTGGATCCTTCCTTAATTTTTAGGGATCCTTCATGGCTATTGGCCCATTAAGTTACCACTTACCTCCCTTGTAAAACGAAAGCCTTATTATTGGGTTCCGAATGCTGTGACTGCCCGATTTACCTGCTGAGACTTAAATCCATCTGTTTGGTCCATGCGGAGCCAGTAAAATTGAATTTGCTTGCTTTCAGAATTTTGCAAGCTTCCAAGTTAGCACCCTGATTTTGTGAATTATGACAAATGGGTGCCATGCCATCAGATGGCCAACCTAATGGCACGGTCTCCTTTTCTATGCTGCCACCTGATGCCTTAATGTAAACTCTAATCCTGATCAGAGTCCTATTGCCATGTTATAAAAAAGATACAATGGCACTGAGGAGAGAGCAACAATGATTTGCAAGACTGAGAGTGAAAATGCATGAACAGAATTACAATCTCCTCCTCTCTTAGACAAAAAGGCTGAAGTGTGACTCAATAGAGACCTTTAAAATAATGCAAGTTATTGATAGCATAGAATTAGTGACATATGGGTTCTTTGCGATCTAAAAGATCAAATGATTAATTTGTATTCCTTTAGACACAGTGATTTATTTCACATCATCTTAGTAGAAAATGTAGCTCTCAGAACTAATTTTATTTTTTGTCCATTATGAGAGTTTACAACTGAGCAGGGTAAACAATAATGCACCAAGTTTTCTGTTGGAAATTTCTAAACTTTGATTTTATTTTAAGCTTAGGGACAATATCTACTGCTTGAAAGCTATGTTCATTTTTAAGTTTCAATTTTGCAGGATGAAGATGAATATATTGAGTACAGGAGTTGGGAGGTCATGTTACGGCAGTACAGGACATTGGTTAAGCCACTGTTGGAATACTGTGCGCAATTCTGGTCTCCTTCCTATCGGAAGGATGTTGTGAAACTTGAAAGTATTCAGAAAAAAAATTACAAGGATGTTGCCAGGGTTGGATGATTTGCACTATAGAGAGAGGTTGAATAGGTTAGGGCTGATTTCCCTGAAGCGTCAGAGGCTGAGGTGTGACCTTATAGAGGTTTATAAAATCATGAGGGGCATGGATAGGATAAATAGACAACGTCTCTTTCCTGGGGTGGGAGAGTCCAGAACTAGAGGGCATAGATTTAGAGTGAGGGGGGAAAGATATAAAAGAGACCTAAAGGGCAACCTTTTCACGCCAAGGGTGATATGTGTGTGGAATGAGCTACCAGACAAAGTGGTGGAGGCTGGTACAATTACAACATTTAAAAGGCATCTGGATGGGTATATGAATAGGAAGGATTTGGAGGGATATGGGCCGGGTGCTGGCAGGTGGGACTAGATTGGGTTGGGATAATTGGTTGGCGTGGACGAGTTGGACTGAAGGGTCTGTTTCCATGCTGCACGTCGCTATGACTCTATGACGTTATATAAATGTTCACTTCTGAGAAAGGGAGAAGATGGCAAAAAAACCCTTCGAGGAAGACAATGAATAAAAGTCCGATACCAGGAGCATTTGGATAAAATGCTGAACAAGTTATTTGAAGCCTAGCATGTGGAAACTCAGGTATATTTATCAGATACCATCAGATTTTCTAGACTGGAAGGTGAAGTCACAGTTTAATCCAAGCTATTGAGGTGAAAAGGATTCTTCCCTGGTTCTGAGTAGAGTACAAGGAATACTTGTGGATTCTCGACACAAGGGTTTCAGAAATAATGAGATTGCACTTTCTATTTCTGAAATCTCTGAACTTGTGTTAAATATGAGCAGTTTGGGTCTATTGTATATTACCTTTTTTTTGAAAAATGAAGTTCTGTTCTGTTGTTCAAAACCAAATTTGCAATATTGCAAGTCCGTGTTTCAGTGAAAGACCATCTTATTAAAACCAAACAAAAACAATAAAAATGATCTATCCAGCCAGATTTCAGTCTGTGAACTCTCTTGTCCAATAATAACATCAGCTGGGATTGTAATAGTTTGAATTATAAATCTATTAATTGTTAACTCTATTGTTACATACCTCTGTAATTAACAGATTGATTGCATGTGTTTATATACAACAATGTAAATCTGTTTGGGGTTTCTTTTCTTCAGAAAAAGGAAACTCTGTTCTATGTCTCACTGCGGACATGCAATATCCCTTCAAGGGTCAAGCTCATGGCGTCATCACCATACAATATCATGTAATGTCTCCATCCCACTGAGCTCAGTCCTCTTAAAACAATGACACACTGAGGTATGTGTGCTTCAGCACATCCAACTTATTTAACTTTAGTGCAAACATGCAACTACCTGTGATTGTAGAGTATGAACGTAAATACCAGGAGCTGTAATTAAAGTGCATTCAATTCTTCAGTTCTCTCACATTTTAATGTTGCTGAGCTAGCAGGTCATAGCACGCTAGTCGCTGATCATCAGCATATCTTGCCACATAGTGTCAGCTTTAGCTGAAGAAAGTTGGGAGGAGGTTTGAGAGGATCATAAACTCCAGTATTGACTTTCAGGCTCAATTGCCTGATTCTGTGTTGCATAGCCTATGCAATTTCTGTATCTGTTTTAGTTGGAGATTATATTGCGTGTTATGCATTACAGTTTAACCGTCATCCCTAAAAGAGCTAAATACAAAATCAGAGATCTTAAGGCCTGGATTTCTTGCGACACAGCCAGTGAGGCTACTTTCATACTATGTATGAGGTAACAAGGCACAGTTACTGCTGGCTCATTTGAATGGTATGTTTTTACAAAATAATTTACTGCATATGAGCAGTTATGCAATGTAATATAACATAATTATGTGAATTATGGAGTTCAACAAGTGGACATGAGGCACTTGACCTTTATTGAAGAACCTGACTTAGTTAATGTTGACACTGAATGGAATAAAATGCTATGTTAAACCACTGTGTACATCAGTCATCACATTGTGTTTTGGAAAGCTTGAGATGCATAAACAATTTAAAACAAGAGCAAACGTTTTCATGAGCTGTGAAAATCAGTTCTTTGCATCAACTGGACATCATCAAAACACAGCTCAAAGAATAATTGCTACAGAAAATTCTCAAAGTTTTCAAGGTCATTGTTGAATGCAGAGAGCTGCCAAAAATCACCTCGATATTTATGTGGTTATGCGGAGGAATATTGTAAAGGTTAAGTGGGAGATAATATTTTAACAATGTGAATGGAACAGATCCACATTTATGAACTGGGAGTGTTTAATAATCTGAACTCTTAAGAATTTCAGGAAAACAACTGAGGTCACAGCAAGCACCTTGGCTGTCATGAGAGGGTAACATTCAAATGATAAACTAGATTATAGTCTAGTTTACTAAAATAGTAAATTGTTAATGATGAGTTAAACAATAACTTAAGCAGGATCATTTGAAAATTACTGCTTCAGTAAAATCTGTTAATGCCATTGAAAGAATGATAGGTTTATTCAGTGCTGCCTTGTTTGTAATTAGAGTTGAGCTAAATGGAGTTTTCATCTTGTAGAACACCTATGCAAGCAGAAATAATTATTCTTGGGTGCACAAGAACTGGATATGGCAGGGAAGATCCAGCTGTTAGAAATAAATTAGACATATGTGCAAGGGTTTGGGAGTCAAAAACATTACCTATAGGAAATAAACTGACTGGCCTTAATCTTATTTTGTTTTGAACTAACTGTTTCATGATTTTTATCTGCATGTAAGACTTTATTTGTCATCTGGACAAATGGAGAATTTAAAGCTTATATCTAATGTTTTATGTACAAACAAATTCGACAGTGTTCATTGGTTCATAATTCACTGTTTCTTGCTGAGATAGTGGATTCAACTGCTATGCTAGTTGGGTAAAAATTATCGCAGGGACCTGGGAAGGGGAAAGGGGGTAAGCTGTAGCCAGTTGTTATTCGATGATTCTGATATACTAAGTGCAGATATGAGTATGGGCCTGAACAGAAAGGAATTGGAATGGAATACAATGCCTTTTGAGGAGAACAGCCGAGACTTTTACTGTCTAAACTAGCAGATGACAAATAGCCACATATGTAAGTTAACAAGCACTGTTAGGAGCACATGGAACCAAAGCCAACCAGTGTAGTTGCTGAGCTAAAGTAATTAAGAACTTAATGAACTACAAGTCCGGGTTGGATTGAAGGGTCTGTTTCTGTGCTGTACATCTCTAAGTAATGATGATATTTAAGTATTAGCGTTGGCATTATTGGCATTATTGGAAATCACAACGTTACCTGGAATATCCTAACACAGTTCCGGTATGAATTACTAGAGAATGAGTCAAAAATTTGAAAATCATTCAGGAGCTAGACTATCTGACAGGATGCCAGTCCCAAAGTGAGCTCAGCAATAATTAGAACCTCTAAAATGAACAGTGAGTTGATTAAAGACAGGATGATATTTTTAAGTCATTTTTGTCGCAGGCAGTAGCAATCTCTGCCAAAAAAAAGCACATGGCAATTGGAGGGCTCTGTGGCCTACTGCTTGCCCCTTGCCTTTTGCTCCAGCTGTCCTAAGAATAGGCAAAGTGAACTCATTTGAGTGTAGCATGTGCTGACCTAAGTGAGCAGTGAGTGGGAAGATACATGAACACAGATTGACAGTGCAAACTGCTATGAGCAAATGGACTTCTGTTAAAATATGCCTTATTGTTGAGCTCCTCAGATAATATTTCAAACAGATTGAGAACTCATTGCTGCACAAATGAACTTCTGCCACAAAAGGCCTAAGAAGATTAATCCAATGTATGTTCACTATGTATCTAATAGAAATTGAAATTAAATAATACCATGAATAATAAATCCTGAGATTTATGTAACAGAGAACAGAAGGCCAGCAATTCATAGACCACAATGTTAAACTGATTTTCACCCTATTAATATTCATTTATGTAAAAATGAACTAATTAATTTTTTTGGTGACTAATTCTTAGTCAAGTTCAAACAAAGACGTTTCTAGTCAAATCGTTAATTTTAGAAATGAAACTTGACATTTCTGAATAGGACACTTTCAAAAACACTGTCAGAAAAGTATATCACGTTAGATAAAACAACAAATAGTGTAATCCTTTAAACAATGACAGTTTGTTAAAAAGTTGGCATCAACTGCAAATATCTATTTGGATTCAATGGCATCATTAGTGTCAGCACAGCAGCGGCACAGTGGCTCAGTGGTTAGCACTGCTGCCTCACAGCACCAGGGACCCAGGTTCAATTCCAAGTCTGTGCGGAGTTTGCGCATTCTCCCCGTGACTGTGTGGGTTTCCTCGGGTGCTCCGGTTTCCTCCCACAGTCCAAAGATGTGCAGGTCAGATGAATTGGCTGCATATGAATGTCAGATGAATAGTGTTAGCTGCATTAGTCAGAGGGAAATGGGTCTGGGTGGGTTACTCCTTGGAGGGTTGGTGTGGACTAGTGGGCCAAAGGGCCTGTTTCCACACAGTAGGTAATCTAATCATTATCGATAATATATCCCAAGTCTTTCCCATGGCAGAGTGGATTCACAGACTATAATATTTGGTTCCTTAGTGCCAAAGAAGCTACAACCTTCATTAATACCTCTGAGTATCTGACAGTCTCCTACTTGGTCCCTGTAGTTCACAATACATCTAATAATAATGTGGGTATGCAGTGCATATAGCAGAGCATGCAGAGTGGTCAGATTCTGACACCAATGTCTAACATCAATTTGCTAAATGAACTGCTATTTTTGAATTTTGCAACTTTGATTAATGCCATCTCCTAATCACTCCTCGGCGCATATCTTTTCAGCTGCGTTAGATACCTATCCTTCTCAAGTTCCACTTACAAGAATCACCATGAGACTTCCAGAGGAAGTCTCATTGACTTTGTAACAATTTCCTTGTCACCTATCAATTATTTCTCTGCAGTAATGGAAAGGGGAATAGCAAGTGTTCAAAAACAGACATCTTGACCTCTCATAGCTTTTCATATAAACCAAGGGAGAATATAAGTTTAATTTCTTCACCCTAAAAAACCCTGTTCACCATGGTTGCCATGCCAACTAAGTACTTGGACTTTTGATTTTATGCCGTTCAAAGAAGAGGCTGAAGCAACTGGATTTTTTTGCAACAAAGTTTGAAGTTTTACTTCTGAGATAAATGATAGAAGAAGAAATTGGCAGGCATATCTTTAAGAGTTTGATCATATTGGCGATAATGATGTGGAGGTGACGGTGTTGGACTGGGGTGGACAAGTTATATATCACATAACACCACAGCCCAACAGTGGTAAAACAAAGCAGTAGTACTACATCAAAAAAAAGACTAGGGCAAGGCAAATAACCTCCGAGAAACTGCTGGAGAAACTCAACAGGTCTGGCAGCATCTGTGAAGAGAAAGCAGAGTTAATGTATCGGGTCCAGTGTACCCTTCTTCAGAATGGAATACCATTCCGAGGACGAGTTACTGGATCGGAAATGTTAACTCTGCACTCTCTCCTCCCCCACTGACGCTGCCAGATCTGCTGAGTTTCTCCAACAATTTCTGTTTTCGTCCCAGATTTCCAGCATCCGCAGTTCTTTGTTTTGTTCTAGAAAATGGTGGGGATTAAATAAAGCATGTAACTCTGGAAGTTGTTCAAAAATCTCTTCCTGAAGCAAGTAAAGTGACAAGAAACAACTTACTACAAATGATAAAATTAGTTGGTTGCTGGAAATTCCTTGCTGGGTTGTGATGTGGGCTCTCTAAAGATATCTGAAAATGGCCAAACTGTTAGAAAGGTGTGAGAATTAGTCACTAGTGAAACCCCTCAGGGTTTGCTGCTTGGGCTGTTGCTGTTCATTGTTTTTATCACTCATGGGTGAATGCATTGGGTACTGCCCACAAATTTATGGCTCATACAAAGATGTTTGGATATGTAAGGACCTCAAACAGGAAAGCACATTGCCTGTCTGAAAAGGAAGTGTCTCAATAGGGAGGAATTTGGAAGTTGGCTTTTTTTAGATAGACGTAGTGATGTGAAACTGGGTAGGCAAACAAAGAGTTGTTTGTTTAAAGCTACTGAACAAAAACATATGCACGCTACAGTGCATGAAACATAGAAAATCCATGACCAATGCAATGGGGAATAATCAAAAGAAAAATTCAAAAGAGCGTCTGGATCCAGATATTATGTGTTCTCAATTAACAAATAAATTACAATGGGCTTATTACTTCATAAACTGAGTCAATCACTACTAGAGCTGCAGTTAGGTCAATATATTATCTGATGTTGTTGCCTTAATAATACGCATTAGGAGTAATATAGCCAAGCCTGCTCAGTGGAAATGGGATATATGCAATTTTGCAATCATTCCAGAGTACTTAGCTCCCAATTCTTGATGCTTCCCTGCTGACTGTCATTTTAATAGCATACTTTTGTTAGGTATTGAGAACTCTGGGGGGGGGTGGGGGTGGGGGGAGGGAAGGGTCATATGACTATTTGCCAAAATGGAATAGAACAAAATAGAATGACTATTAATTGTTACTTGTATTTTTACAAAAAAAAGTGAAAAGTTTTATAGGTCACCATATCACGACATCTATATTAATAGCATAAGTTAAAAAAAGGAAAGATTATGGCAAAGTTTATCTTGTATTAATTTCAGTTTGGGGAAACCTGATTAAAACAATGAATGCTGGAATAGCCAGACTTCCAGGCCAAAAAAGACCTCACCCCAGACATAAGACTGTTATGACAGGTTAAGATCGCCAAGCCTCGAGACCGGCACTCCAGAGTGAGGCCACCACACCAGGTCATCACTAGGTCGAGACCACCACGCCAGGTTGTCTCTTGGTCGAGACCACCACACCAGTTCATTGCTAGGCCAAGACCACCATACTGGCTTGTTGCTAGGCCAAGACTACCACGCCGGTCGACACCAAGTCGAAACCACCACATCAGGTTGTCACTAGACCGAGATCCTCACACCAGTTCATCAGTAGAACGAGACTACCATGCCAGATCATCGCTAGGTTGAGACCCCCACACCAGTTCATCGCTAGGCCGAGACCACCATGCCAGGTCGTCGCTAGACCAAGACCACCGTGCTGGGTTGTTACGAGGCTGAGACCACCGCACCAGTTCATTGCTAGGCCAAGACCACCATGCCAGGCTAGAAGCCTCCTCGTCACCGGGCCCAAGCTGGGAGAAGACGCTTTCCACCAAAGTTGTTAAAAGAGGTAAGACAATAAATGGAAACATTGAAGAAAAAAAGCAGAGAAAGAAGACAAAATAAAAAATGGATGGAATAGATGAACTCTGGGGGTCCTGGGCTCCTCTGCAACACTGCACTGCTACTCTACCGCCTCTTGACAACCTTGACATAATTGTGGTCCTACAATGTCACATGTATCACCTTGATGTAACTTTAATGTGAAACTAAGATTTCAACTCAAATCCTTTTAGTGTCTCCTGCCAAATGAAGCATGCTTCCTCCATATCTATCTGTCTATCTCCTATCTGTCAACTGATGACCAACCCATGTCCCCACATTTTCTTTGGTTTTGTGCACTTTCATTTTTGTTTAGTTCTCTTGTTGAACCTTGTTAATACGTCTGGATGTCCATTTGGACAATATCGTCAAACTTGCCAACATGTACCATTCTTGTGACTTCCTCACTATTTTTATCTATAGTAGATTAGTCAGATATTACAAACTTAATGATTACTCTCTTCATGAGCAGTTCATACTCATCTAAAAGCCCAATCCCTGCCCCTGCTGATAGATTTCCAGTACTTGTCATCAACTAACATTAAACTGACAGGAATACAATTCCCTCATAGTTACCTCCCTCTCTCCTTATTAAATAAAGAAGTAACATTTGCAATTTTCCAATGTAAAGGCACAGGTCCTGAATCAAGTGAAATTTGAAAATTTATGTATAACGTCTATGCAATTTCCTAACCTACTTCTTTTAATAATCTAGGGTGGAACCTATCAGAGCCTGATGATTTGACTATGCCAAGTTTCGTTATTTTATACATTACTATCATTTTACTTATCTCAAATACAATAACATTCCCCCTTTGATAGTCTTTCTGGGTTCCATTACACTGCTGACATGTTGTATTTTTTCTTTACTATGAAAATATAGTCATTTAACAACCCAGTAAATTCCTATTAAACTCTTGCCTGCATCCATCATTCAAGGCTCACATTCCCTTTTACCATTCTGTTTATTTTAACTTGGTTATTACAAACTTTATTTGTTAATTTTAATATACCTTGCAAGCTTTTCTGATACTCTCCCTTTTCACCACTCACTGCTACATTGTACACATATTTGTCAATAAATATTTGCATTGAGTGTTTGGAATGTAATGTAAGGAAAGGGGACTTGAGAGGTGTTGCTAGCTGGGAGATTTTGCTCTGTAGTGAACTCAGTTTATTTATTGGCTGGCTGCTCTTTTGCCTCCAATGTGGCATCTGGTGCATGCACGCTGTTAGTCTGAGTTGTATGGATTAGCATTTTGGTGAGGATGTCAGCGTGTGCACTGGGAGCATCCACAGGACATTTGTAATGGGGGCAGCTTCAATTGATAGCAGCGCTTCCATTTTGGAGTTTAAATTTTCAGCTGACACTGTCACTTAATCTCATGGAGCTGAGCGCATGTTAAACAGCAGGAAGGATCCCACCAGCTCTATTTTAAAGGATCTTCAGCTGTTTAATTTTTGATAGACTTTTTACTGGCTCCTGTTGTGATTGTGGAAGCATTTTGGTGTTTTCCAGAGTTGCTTGAAATTGATTAATTTCACAGGAAACACTGTAGCACAGGCTATAGAACTTTGTCTTCGAGAATTCTGTATGAACTAGTTATCCCCAGACTTGGAAGCAGACGCTTAAATTCCCCCAGAATCTAACTGGCTGCACTTATTGACTATTTATATATTGCATATAATGTTCTGACCTCGGAAGTCATGTAGAAAACACACGTTAGGCAATCTCACTTGCTGGCGGTGTGAAATTAGAATTTCGGTTTAACTTTCCCTCCCGATTCTATCTCAGAAGATCCCACTGGGATGTTGGTGAATGAAAACCTGTATGAATGTTTGAGTGGAAGATCTACAAAGTTAGAATTCTCTTATTGAAATGTATCTTGCTTTTGAACATCTGTTGATATTTGAACATAAAGAAAATAGTTTCCACCCAATTCTTGGTACCTGACCGCACAGTCTAGGTTGTCACTCCAATGGAGGATTGAAATACCTGTCAAAAGTGGCTTATTTTGCTTGAGATCCTGTCTGTATGGATGGCTCAGGAAGATCCCAAGGTGCTATATGCAGAAAGGCAGGGTATTGTTCTGGTGTTCCTCCCAACATTTACCCTTCAACCAATAGCATCAAAACATTTATCTTGGTGTCATCTGTGGAACCTCACCGAGCACATTTTCCTTTATAACACCAGTGACTGGACTCCAAGATGAATGAATTGGCTGAGAAATACCTCAGATTTGCTGATGTTATGAAAAATACTATGCACATGTGCTATCTCTTTTTTTGTTTTCTTTATATTCTTAATATGGCTTTTACTACCCTTGATATTTACATTCACTATAACTCGAGATATGAAATACTGCACAAAAACCCCCAGCTGCAGAAAGTGGTTTGTCAACTAATTGCATGGGAGCACTGGTTCTTACAAAATGACTCTAAAGTAGGCTGCAGTACCCACAACGCTAATGTAAATTGAAATTTTAACACCAGTGGTGAATACTAATTGTTTACCAACCCAACAATCATTTGGCCTGGACATTAAGAACAGATTGCTGAGGAAATGATTTTCTGCCACAGTTGGTCTAAGAAGATTAGTTCGAATCCGTGTGCATGACATGACTGACAAACAGCGAGGCTGAACAAAACCATATCTGATCTTGATAATGACAAAGATAGACTTAATTTTAAATAGAGTAATGTGTAGAGAATGTCATACAAGCACATTAGAATCATTGAACTATCAGCAGCAAAAATAATCGAGCCTTATATTAAAGCTCCTGCCATTATATGAATTTTCAAACAAAACATGATACTGCTTTTAAAGTGCATTAGCAAATTCTTCTAGCAGGGGACAGCAGGGCACTTTCATACTGAAATTTTTCTTGCCACTTTTGTCTTCAGTGTATCACGAGTCCCAGGAGGAAGCATATACTGGGACTGAAATTCCTTTGTGCCTTACATCTGAAGCCCAAATGAATGTTTGGTAATTGGAACATTCATATTATTTATCCATGCTTGCAAAATTGCTATGGGGTAGTAATTTGGCTGAAAATGCAATCAACCCAAAGATCCGATGTCAACACTTTTGTGGTTTATTAAAAGCCAATTAGGAATAAATGTTCAAAGAAAATTTATTCTGATACATTGTGATTTATGATACAGATTAGGACAATTGTAAAATTTCACAAACAAGCTTTCCGTGGCATCATCACTGCTTGTCAAAGAAATTGTTAATTCAACTTAACCACAGTAAATAGTATTTCCAGTCACATTAAGATCCTATCACTATGGTATAACATGACATTAAGGCAGTGAAGAGCACTGGCAGAACTCTAGCATGGACCAGAGAAAGATGCACTGTAAGGAATAGTTCAGCAGTTTCAGCAAGATGGGTGCCTGAGAAGATTTCACTTTGCTCGACATGGGAAAGGCAAAGTCAAAACGTATGGTTCTGGAAAAGCACAGCATCTGAGGAGCAGGATAGTCAATGTTTCGAGCATAAGCTCTTCATCAAATTCCTGATTTGACACATTTTGACTCTGATCTCCAGCATCTGCAATCCTCACTTTCTCTCCATGGTAAAGGCAAAGGAGAAGGATGAGATGTGGAGGAAAGTTAGGAAGATGCAAGGGCACAGGAGCGAAGCATGGCAACTTTCTACTACCCAAGACAACAAATCTGCTTCAGCAACTTAATGACCATGACTGCTCAAGGAATCTATGGGTGGATTGTGCAATCTCTTGGAAGTGGACTTGCTTCTCCCTGCTACTACTAGCAATAAAAGTAATGACAACACTCAACATTTTGACAAGAAGATCCTGTCGTAACATTAGTTTAGTTAGCAAAACTCAACCAGTTCATGTTACTCTGCAATACAATGATACTTTCCTTAAATATCCAGGGAAAAATAAATAATATGGGCATGAAGTAGCACAGTGTTATTAAAGATGTGGCATATCTGGGGGACAGCTCCATTGACTGAACCCATTCAACCAACATCAGGGAACTTCACTGGTGTGAACTAGGTTCAGACAGTATTATGGAGGGTCATGAGTGCAAGGAGAAAGGCCAGTAGACAGCTACGTTGCAGCACAGGAAAGGGAAAACAGACCACAGCAATCTACAGATGTCCAGGCATTAGATAATATAGAGGAGCAAGCTGGATTCCTCTTCAGAGACATAGCAGGTCTACTTCTTAGCAGTAACACAATACAATCAAGTCTTGGAGGCCTGTGAAATAAGATATTACAGAAGATTTCCTGTGCAGAGACAGACAGCTTTCTTATTACCCCTTAAGGAAAAGGTCTGTCTTTCATGAGAGCAATCAGAGCTCCAAGTGTGAATGATTCGCTGAAGGAAACAAAAACTATTTCAATTAAGGGCTAAGCAAAATGCAAGTCTTGAGAGAAAATGAAAATCTTTATCTAAGATTGTAAAAGGTAATCACAGAGAAGTGGGTCTTTGTTAAAAATGGACAGTGCCCACATAATGGAGATAACGTTATGAGAAAAGGCTTGGAAATATGTGGGGGATGAACTAATTCGCCAGTTTGAAGATCACTGGGTCATACAGGAATTTCTTCTTGATCCAACCTTGGAAGTGCATTTCATTATTAATGACATGCTTTTATTTTTTTTTGATAGATTTCTAGCAATGTTATCATCCCATGCTCACCTTCCCAGACAATAATAATGGAGCATAAACGTTCAATATATTGTCCAACAGAGCTGTTCAATATTAATGGCTCAAACAGAAGAGACTTGTGTGAGGTGAGGGGACAGTGAGAATAAAGAGTGAAATGTTCATGTTTAAACATCAATGGTTAAAAGGGATACTGTAAGGGTGTGGAGATATGGGGTAAAGGAATGACTATATTTTACTTTAAGAGTGACTCCTGAGCATGTGCACACCGTACTGTCAGATCTTGTTTAATTGAAGCCTGAGTCTGTCAGGTTCGAGAAGATATTCTGTCTTGTCAATCTTCATATATAGTTATGTTGAATAAAGCCTATTAATGTCCATTGAAATGAGTATAGATCTGAACTTACTACTGTCAGCCATATTGCAAAAGTGGGAATGAGTGACAGAGTATTAAACACTGCCAACAATGCTGTGTGAAATAATGCAGCATTTTTAAAAATACATGTGGTTCAGATCCACGTACCAAGATAAATTTTTACTGTTTTATCAATTTTCAGATTTGCAACATTTTCTGACTTTTCTTCTCATTCCATTCTTTAAACTCTATATACTCTTCTCTACTTTATATAAATTATTCAATTTATGAATCGAATGATGGATTGCTCATATATTACTTTTATTATAAGGACAAAAATTGATGTGGCTGTACTAAAAAAATCTAGCAATCATAACCATATTTTTTAAATCAATTGTAATGTGCAATCCTCAAGTGTGTGGGGTGACACAGTGGCTCAGTGGTTAGCACTGCTGCCTCACAGCATCTGGGACCCAAGTTCAATTCTAGCCTTGGGTGACTGTCTGTGCTGGGTTTCCTCCCACAATCCAAAGATGTGCAGGTGAGGTGAATTGGCCATTCTAAATTATCCATCGTGTTAGGAGCATTAGTCAGCGGGAAATGGGTCTGGCTGGGTTACTTTTCGGAGGGTAGTGTGGACTTGTTGGGTCAAAGGGCCTGTTACCACACTGTAGGGAATCTAATCTAATATTATTCCAGAAGAAAAATACTTGCTTAGCCTTTTAGCTGACCATAACTCATTTAAAAGAATATGTCACCTCAGAAAATGTATGTGTCTTCTGGAATCTTTTGATGTGACTGATACCTGAAAGTGTATATTGCCTCATTTTTTTCAGTTTTGCAGCCTTTAACATGGACTTGCATGACATCAGTTGCACAGCCACTACATTTGCTGCAGGGACACTCTTAGACTTTTGCACTATAGAAAATCCACCAAACACAGCAGTCAAGATCAGATGAATGGCAAGCTATTCAATGTCACTGCCTTGCCTCATTTCTCAAAGTATGTGGTGATCATTGACACCAGATTTACAAGACTACTGGTATCAGGTTTCTGCTCTTTCTCACCAACATAGAGAAACCTCAATTATCCGAATGATACGGGCAGGGAGTCACAACCATATTTTTTAAATCAAGTGTAATGTGCAATCCTTAAG
Source organism: Chiloscyllium plagiosum (assembly GCF_004010195.1). Classification (NCBI taxonomy): domain Eukaryota; kingdom Metazoa; phylum Chordata; class Chondrichthyes; order Orectolobiformes; family Hemiscylliidae; genus Chiloscyllium; species Chiloscyllium plagiosum. The sequence continues at coordinate 15,750,787 of NC_057721.1, read as the reverse complement.
TGTTGCATGGTTGTTTGGATATTAAACCAATACTACCACCACAAACCCATCACTTACTTTTCTCCTGGAGACATACCATTAAGCTCTCATTTAAAAGTGTTGGCAAGAAAAACAAAGGATACTGTTGAGCGCCGATGTATTCTGAATGTTATTTGCAGCTACCTGATGAAGGAGCAGCACTCTGAATGCTTCCAAATAAACCTGTTGGACTATAACTTGGTGTTGTGTGATTTTTAACTTTGTTGACCAGGTCATATACATTAGTAAATGACCAGGATTCATGCAGCTCAATTTAAAATGACAACATGTATGAAGACATTTGAAAATCTACACATGTCAATGCTATCAACTATAATTTTAATTTACAAATAATTTTTATAGTACATGTGTTACAATGCAGACTCTAAGTTTCTCAGAACTGAAGACTAAAAAAAATCCCATTTATCTCTACTTCAGAACCCAAGTTCGCAGATGAAATAATAATATTATAGACTTCCATCACAACATAATACTTTGACATATCAGGAAGCTTTCTTGAGTATTCAGTGGTGCCCATGCCAGATCTTATGAAGCTGATTGTCAACTGTTTTCTTTTGCTAACTTAAAGTGTATAAAGAAAGGTCAAACTGCAAAATACTGGCCAAGAATTTACTTTAAATTAAATTTGAAGGAGTTTCTGGTTTGGGCTGGCAAATTAAATTACAGTTATGTACTCGAGAATGACAATACAGTCTACTACTTTCAATTCAATGTCACTGAATTCAAGTTATCTAACAATTCAATTTTTAGTGCTACTTTCAATTATATTTATGTTGGCTAACTCAAATTATTAGATAATGCAATTTCTGTTTAGCACAAAAGTGACTTTGAATTATCAGAAGTAGAGTGCATTTCATGCTGTTAAAAATGGTTCTGATTTGCTTGCTTTAGTAAGATGCTGATGCTGAATTCTTATTTTGTTACATTTAAGAGAAAGTTACAACAAAACTAGTTTTGTGTTAAAGCTTGTGATAAAGAACAGCACTTTCTGGAATGGGACATCTCATGAAGTGTGGCTTTTCCCCCACACTTCAAATTATCATTTTTATTCTCATGACTTTTTGGGAATCTAAACTGCTAATGATGCACCAAGGGCAATGGAGTTTCTAATCTATTAGTGAATGATATGACTAAAAGGGTATTTCTCAAACCAATGAGATTTATGAATTGAAAAATATACAGAAGAATAATTAGAATGGAGTCAAATCAGGTGCAGCAAAAAAAAGTAAAAAAGACAAATTGGATTAAAACAAATAAAGAAATAAAAGCCAGGAGGGAAAATCAAGAATTAAACTTTAATATTTAAAGTTAATTACCTTCCAGGCCAAAAAGGTTGTTTGACACTATATTAATAACTTTCACATCAATAAAAAGATAGTTACAGCCTAATATATTGTAATTTGGAGCTGAGTTTAACGGGCAGCTGATGTTGAAATCCAGTAAGTTCTCAAAATAATGGGAGGCTAAGGGTGAGATGCTGATGTTGTGAAGCAAATGACAAATTTACCAGCATACTCTGTGGGTTCCCAAATCAAAACATACCTCACACTTCTCTGAACCTGCTGACTGATTTTCACATTAACATCACTCTGTTGTTTACACATCTCTGTGTTTCCAGTGAGTTCCAGCCCTTTAATTCACACCTGATGCTTGGTTTTCACAGCCATTTCTGCCATTTGTAGAGATTGCACCTCTGTTGGCTGAATGGAGAAGCTGCCTGAAAGGACACAAATACAACAGCGGTTTATTTGATAGAAATAGAATGTAATGTCCACTTTAATCGTAAAATTGAACACAGTAGAATTAGAGAAGTCAATGTGTCATTTCAATTGGAGAACATGACATACGTTTACTATGTTTCTTTCTCATTATCTACTTCTAATTCATGTTAATTCTTACCTTTATGAAAAGATGCAATATCTTGTGCTTTAAGCCAGTACTACTCTAGGTACATGCATTTTTCAATGCCTTGAATATCTCTGAGCTATGGTAGTCTACACATACATGCACTCTGCAGCTGTTGTCCACGTATCTCCAAGTTCAATTATTCCACCCTATAAGATGCCTTTATTTCCTCCGCACATGGCTATTCTGTGTCGTATCTACATTTCCTGTCATTACATTCTCTTTCTAGTCTGATGTCTTCTCTCCAATTGATGTCAGAATCATGTTGTACAATATATCAAATCATTTACATATCTTATTATATTATATTTCCCCCCCCCACTCCAAGTTTTTCTGTCTTGGGTCTACATTATTCCAGCAATTTACTTTCACCTATTTATATCATCTTTGTCATCATTAACGTTATTCTTAACATCATTATCACCATCGACTCACCATACCCCTGCCCAAACAATATAAATCTCACAAGTGGAGACATTCTGGAACTCTGCATATCCTGATCTGCTTTGCTTGATTTCAACTCTAGAGAAGTGGTGTTGTACCATGTCTGGAAATGTTGTACCTCTCTGTGATGTAGCATGTGTATGTCTGCCCCATATCTTATAAACATTACATTTGGTCCTGCTTCTTGGCTTATGTGAGATTGATGCCTTCCTGTTCCTGATGAGTGCCAAAGTACTAAGTACTGAGTACTGAGTACTAAGAATAGAACAGTTGATCTCTTTTTCTGATAATCTATCTTCTTGTCCCGTAATCAGAATATCTGCCTTGGCTGGAAGATTGAGAGAGTTTTCACCCTGTCTCCAGAGTAGTATCACCTCCAATGCTTTTTTACAGTGCTATTTCTCCCTTTGTTTTAACTTCTTGTGTCTTGAGAGATTATATTTGACCTGAGGCTGTGTTTTAAAATTGGTCTAGATGTTTTTAATCTTTGTCCTATTCACTACTCCCTTGGTGAGTACCCATTATTCAATAGTGTTGCTCTGTAACTGAGTTGTGCTGATTCCCAGCCTGTATTCTTAATTATCAGTGATTTCACATCTTGACTGCTCAGTCTGAATCTAGAGCAGAAAGAGGCCAACAGAATCCTTCCCAGACCCAACCCTCTACCCTATCCCTGTAACCCTGCATGTACTATGGCCAATCCACCTAGTTTGAAGATCCCAGCAGACTACTGGCAACTTAGCATAGCCAATCACTTAACCTGTACATCTTTGGACTGTGGGAGGAAACTGGAACATTTAGAGGAAGTCCATGCTAACACAGGGACAAAGTGTAAACTCCTCCCAGTCGCCCAAAGTTGGAATCGAACCTGTGTCCCAAGTGCTGTGAGGCAGCAATGCTAACTACTGAGTCACCATGCCACCCACACCTGCTGCTTTGTTCCATTGAGGATGGAATGGAGAAGTCATCCCCTGGTTGATGCCTGCCTCTGAGATGAACCTCCTAAAATCTTCATTCATGGATCAAAGTCCGTTGTCCAATGTTCTTCTGGGAAACTGTATATGACAGAATCGCTTTTCAGTGATCTCTCACTAGGGCTGTTGTGGTTGAATGAGGTCTTGCCACTTCAATCCATCTCAAATAATATTTGACAAGAACTAAATACAACTGACCTTTAAAATTGAGATTTTCTTTCACAAAATATCATTACCAAAGGCTATGGTTAATGTAGACCCGAAAGTTTAATCCAATGAGATTGTCTGTGAAGCTTTCACATACCCATGGAACTGCTAATGCTTCATTCTCTAGCACTAGGTGAGCACTACTGTTCAGTCTCCATTAAAACTCTTGATGTGAAATATAGAAGTTTTCTCATTCCAGTACTTTGCATTTGAATAAAGACCTAATCCTCTTGACAATGCATCTTCAGCTTTTATAGTGAATAAGCCTAGATTGCAATGCACCAACACATCAATAGAAACAAACTTCTCTTTAATCTTGTCAGATGCTGCAGTCTGTTTCTGACCCCAATAAGTTTATTGCTTTCTTCTTCAAAGGTTCTCTTATAGGTTGAGTAAATGGCTAACTTAAAAATTTCCCACTTGATTTACCCTGCCTAACCAGCACTATATAACTTTTATGTTAGAAATTCACTGATGACTTTTGTCTTCCTCAGATCCAACTTGATACCTTGTTCTTGGATAATGTGTTCAACAAGAAATGTTATTATTATGAGAGAAAACTGGTATTTCTCATTTCGGATCAGGCATACAGTTTCCTGAGCCCTTAGCATGCCGGTGAGACTCTGATCATGCTTTTTGTTCATTTACCATGCACTAGGACGCCATTCATGTGGCAAATTTCTCCCTGCTTCTCTTCCAGGATGCTGGACAAAATCCTCTGGAAAATCTCTGAACCAGGGAAGATCCCAAATGGTGTAACAGATGTAGTCAGCAATTTTGACTGATGGTCTAAGGGTATCTGGAAGCAAATACTGCCAACACTCAGTTTTGTAAAACATGTGAAACTTGAAAGGGTTCAGAAAAGATTTTCAAGGATGTTGCCAGGGTTGGAAAATTTGAGCTATAGGGAGAGGCTGAACAGGCTGGGGCTGTTTTCCCTGGAGCTTTGGAGGCTGAGGGGTGATCTTATAGAGGTTTATAAAATCATGAGGGGCATGGATAGGATAAATAGACAAAGTCTTTTCCCTGGTGTGGGGGAGTCTAGAACTGGAGGGCATAGGCTTAGGGTGAGAGGGGAAAGATATAAAAGAGACCTAAGGGGCAACTTTTTCACATAGAGGGGTGGTACGTGTATGGAATGAGTTGGCAGAGGAAGTGTCAGAGGCTGGTACAATTGCAACATTTAAAAAGCATCTGGATGGGTATATGAATAGGAAGAGTTCGGAGGGATATGGATCAGGTGCTGGCAGGTGGGACTAGATTGGTTTGGGTTATCTGGTTAGCATGGACGAGTTGGACCGAAGAGTCTGTTTCTGTCCTGTGCATCTCTATGAATCTATGACTCTATGTTGTCTGTTACTAATTTTTGTCAAAGTGTTATTGGCAGACAAAATAGGGTGGATTGTAACTGAATGAAAATCACACATATTCTTAGCTAGAGAACTGTTACTCACGCTGAGCACTATCATGTAGATTCTGTCACTGGTGATATGACCCCACTTTAATTCATACTGTTTAACTAAAACTTTACCTTTCCCATCAAAGGATGACAAGTTTCCCTGAGGGTTTATAAGCAAGTGGTGTTTACATCTTCTTACTGTGTATGTGATGCTACTACACCTAAATCTTTGAATAGCCTTTGGAATTCTTGCCAACATTCTCTCTTACATTAATTATCAATTACTGTTTCCACTCTCTCTAAGAGACACGGAGAAATAAATTACATTTTGCTCATCAAAAAGAAGTTGTCAACATAAAGATTACCTCACTAAGATCTGAGTCTTTGTGTTTATATGTTGTGGTGATTTGCTCACACACCTGAGGACCAGTACTTCCTGGACCAGAGGGTTATACATTAGCTCGTATGACTTCCACAGACTTTAACCAGGTCAAGCTGCCTGCCAATATGGAAACATACAAAGACAGTGCTTGGGGATATCCATCCTAATGATCTCAATAGTTTTTCTAAGTATCCCCAAAGAGTGTTAGCTTGAAAGGAAATATTCAGACTGCTGATTAATAACTGGGAGAACTGTAGCACTGTTTGGATAGTAAAATGTAAATGCCATGAGGTATTTTAGTTTTGCTGTCTCAATGATGAAGTGATAACAGATGAACATTAACAAGTGTCCTCCTTTAAAAATAGTTGGCATTCACAGTGTATAGCAAGCAGCAGCTTCTGGTTTTAACACTCTTCTGCTCCTCTTTCCCAGCACCACACTCTTTGACTATGATCTCCAGCATCTGCAGTCCTCACTTTCTCCGAATTATTCCAGAGACCCAGGTAATGTTCTTGGGTCCCAAGTTTGAATTCCACCATAGCAGATAATGAAATTTGAATTCCATTAAAAAGAAATCTGGAATTGTAGGTGTAATAAAGCCCACAAAACTATTTTGATTGAGGGAAAAAAAAACATTTGTATCACTCAAATAAAACTGAAATTGCTGGAGATACTCAGCAGGTCTGGCTGCATCTGTGCAAAGAAAGCAGAGTTAATGGTTTGAGTCCAGTGACTAATGTCCTTTTAGGGAAGGAATTTCGCCAACGTTAGCTGGTCCGGCCTGCATGTGAGTCCAGACCCACAGCAATTTGGTTGACTCTTAGCTGTCTTCTGAAAAATTAGGATGTGCAATAAATGCTGGTATGATCAGCAACACTCACATCCCATGAATGAGTAAAAATGAAATTAAGGATTGGGTAACTAGAATTATTTGCTCTGTTTTGATCCTGATAGAAAAGATAATGCAAATCGCTGACCATTTAACAGAAATCCAATCTCCAACTTCAAGTCATAGTTGCCTTGCAATTGTTCACTTGTCAATGTATACTTTTGCTTCACCTTGCTGCTGAGATTTCTTCTGCTTTTGTTCTGACATTTTCATTGGAAAGTGGTGACAGTGTAGGACTGGGCAGCAATTTACAAGCTATCATAACCTTAACCAATGTCTTTTTGTTCATGATGAATGGAATGGATCAATATATACAAAGTGTGATTTGATTGAATTGTTCCATCACATATTCCTCGATATATTAGCTCTTAGACTATCTTTGATCATCGTGTTGAGTTATTGTTTTTATATTGAACCTATTTTTCCAAACAACCTGCTCAGAGATGTTATTACACACCTCTTCTAGCAGGTGGGGCTTGAATCCAGGCCTCCCAGTGCAGGGGCAGGGACACTACCACTGTGCCAAAAGAGAGCCCAACAATGTTGAATTGTTCAATGCCAATGTTCCTCAACTAATTGTATCACAATATCAGATGGCAGGGGATCCCATATGTTGTGATTAACTCTGTGAACAGACTGGAAACAAACTGCGGTTCATTGTCTGAAGTGGTTATCTCTGGCAAACCCAGTTTTGTAAACAATTTGCCTGGAATGTCAATGACTAAAATTGTACGTCTAGACTGACGTTGGCCATTTGTGATACAGATCATGAACAGCTTGCAAATGACATTTCCAGGGGCTGTTTGCACTTCTCCAAAACTATCCACATGGAATTGTTGTCATGTCTTTGTTGGCCATGGAATTGGTTGTAGAATTATAGGACATGATTTTACTGATTTCTTACTGAGTGCACATTCAATATTAGCAAACTCTTCTCCGCAGCAAATTTTACTGGTCACCAGACACAATGATTGCTACATCTTAACAATGCTCAGATGACTTGTATTAGCAAGAGGGCAAGTTGCAATCCAAGTTGCTGTAGCATTTTCCAGATAAACACACGAGTTCTACAGGCTTGACAAACAGCATACAAATCAGAGAAGAGTGAGCACTCATATGATTATCAGTCAAACAACTGAAGCTCATAGCACACAGCCTCTGACCAGTGCATTTAGTGACGGATTGCATGCTGCCATTACTTACATTAGCCAGTGGCACAGAGACTGTAATGGAAATAACAGGAGCAGGCAAGTCATGCATTGTGAACCCCATTCCTGTTTTCAGGCCTTACCCAGTTTTCCTCATTTAAATTTCAGTAAAGATTTGGTTATCCTAAGTAAAACAAAAAGCAGATGCATTCATCAAGCTTCTATACAATTGCATCAATCACAGTGATTTCCAGGCGTATGAAATACTCAGAGTTTTTCCTGATGTGCAAAATATGTTCATTACTGAATACTGATAATTACAATGTGTAAAGTCCCTGTGCATTAACTTATATTGTCAGCACAAGACAGTAGTCACTTGCTTACATCAATATGTAGAAGATGAAACAATATAAATGATATCTTCTGCCTCAGCACATCTCACTTTGTAACACAATCTAATCTCATTATTGAATGCAGACATTTTCCATTGAATACCTTCACTGAGTTTTTTTTAAATTAAATGTTATAAGTTTGAGAGACCTTCATTTCTGCTTTCATTAGTCATTCCTGTCCAGCATAAACTACATCATTTATATTTGTAACCATCTATTGTCAAACAAATTCTCCATCCAATTTGCTACTTCCCCTTTTAATCACAAGCATATTGGTTTTCCATATGGTAAGATAGACAGTTGGGATTTTAAAAATACATTTGCACTTGTGTTGTTTTTTATGCTACCTTGGGATTGCATGTTAATATTGATCTTGAAGTGCTAGCACAGGTGGTTCATTTTTGTGAATTACAAGGATAAATTGGTTGGGCTCTGATGCTGTAGGCAGATTGTTGGTCATTATGTGTTTCCTGGGGATTTTTTTCACTGCAAGAGTAGAATCCTTTGCTTGAAGAGATTGTGGGATAGGGACAGTAGTGACTCAAGTGGGGAAATGAGGAGTTAGTTAAAATGATAGTCTCAGGTGGACAGAAATTTCCTTCTCTTGCAATGTACCATTTCCAACTCTGTAATATCACCCCACATCAGGTCTATCTCACTATCAGCCTCTCCTCTCCGTTGCTGAAATATTTATCTATAATCTTAGCATGTCAAGTTCTCCCAGTTGGCATGATAGAATCTATCTGTGCAGTTATAGAATCCTCAAGGTGTGAAATTAGGCCACTTGGTCCATCAAATCCACATCGACCTCCAAATAACATTCCACCCGTTCCCCCCCCCCCCCCCCCCCACAACCACCCAACCACCCAACCTCTCCCCATAACCCTGCCTTTCCCAGGACTAATCCACACAGCTTACACATCCCTGGACACTACAGGTAATTTAGCATGCATGATTTTGGACATTAGGAGGAAACTGGAGCACCTGGAGGAAACCCACGCAGACATGGGGAGAAGGTGCAAACTCCACACAGGCTGTCGCTTGATGGTAGAATCGAACCTTGGTCCCTGGCACGGTGAGGCAGCAATGTTAACTACTGTGCTGTCCCAATCCTCACATCATTTGAAATGTGCTGACTGTATAGATCTAGCTCACTCTCCTATTAGACAATTTTCAGTGGCCTTTACTGACCCTCCAGTTCAGAGTGAATCCAATTCAAAATACTTACCTCCTTTAAGGTTCCCTCCATTGCCTCACTCCATATCCTCCAGACTTGCATTCCAGCCAATAACATTCTTTGGTCTTCCCTCTCTTCTCGACCTGCCACACTAGAGCTTTCAGTTGTTACATAAGGCAATGGGCCTGAAAGGGTTAATGTTCCAGATTGCATCCTTTCTGAATAATATCACACAGTGCAGGGTGGAGAACTGAGGAGTCCAGCTCTCGGTCCAAGAGATCCTCTGGGCTCAGACATGTCCATTCATGCCTAATGCTACCATGCAATAAACCTCACCTTATTGGTAAATACCGTAACTCTTCTTGTCAAGACTCACAAGTGGTTCTTCCTATATCACTATTAACTGACTAGGTCCCTTCGATCCGATAATGGGGTTTAATGGCTGCTCTGTATCCCAACTACAAAATGCTATGGGTTAGTTCCATACGACTTCAGTCATCATAGTCTTTGATTCTGGATTTCTCCTCCTAAACCATATCCTCAAAAGCATCTTCTTCGTCCAAACCTTTGATCACCTGCCCAGACTCTTCTACCATTTACCGCTTAGTGTCTCTTTGTTAACCTTATGAAACATATTAGCAAGTTATGTACTGTACAATTACAAGCTAGCATTAAAATTATTCATTGATAGTAATCTCCCCCCACAGCACATGGCGGAAATCGAATTCAATAAAAATCTTTCAGTACAAGTCTAATGGTGACCATGAATCCATTGCCGGAAAATCTCATCTGGTTCACTAATGCCCTTTAGGGAAGAAAACTGCCATCCTTACCTGGTCTGGCCGACATGTGGCTCCAGATCAACATTAATGTGATTGACTCTTAACTGCTTTCTGGGATGGGCAATAAATGCTGGCCCAGCCAGTGAAGCCATCATCCTGTGGATGAATGAATGGTGTTATGGACTAGGTCAGACCACTCAAAACATTCTTGAGCAGGCAACCCAGGCCAAAACTTTGCAATTTGTTTTGGTGAGTGTACAGTAAAAATTACCCGGAGTAAGTTAGCTAGGTTGACTACTAGGTTTTAAAACAGACAGAATTATATTCATAAAATTACACAATGAACCCCTACAGAAATCAGTCTATACAAACTAGACTTAATTATGTCTTTCCAAATGTGCACAACAGTCACAATAAGCAACCTCCCCTTAAAAAAACAGTAACAAAAAAGGAACAGGTGCTTACAGGTTGAAGTTAGAAGGGCAGAAAGAGAGAGAGCCTGTTCACACAGTCCACTGCTGAACTCCTAACTAGTTCTGGACTGAACTGCTCAGCTAGAGAGCTGACCACTCCCCTTTCCTTATACAAGTCACTTCTAAAACATGACCACTTTGGCCTGAAGTCTCATCTGTTCACATATAAACAAAAAAGGCCTCTCAATCCCCTTTAATCTCTGTACCAAACCAGTCTAATCAGAAACAGGAGTGATTTACAACCCCTCTGAAAAAAACAAAGGGCATGGTCTCCTTGAGAAAAGGAACAGCTCTTAGAAAAAAGGGACCAGCTTTGTGACAATAAAAAAAAATGGTCTTGTGTTTTACCTGTCTTCGTTCACCTGTGACCCTAAACAATAAATACAGGTTTACTGTTTGATTCTGATGATGTGAAAGTGCTCGACAGGTGATCATAAGTCAATTCATGCCGAGAATTGCAATTTGAGTGATGGCTGTTAGTTAGCAATGATGATAAAAATGCTATTACTTTTTTCCTTCCACTGTATTGCAGAGAAGCTGAGACCCATTGTAGCTTTGATTATGTCACTGAGAGAAGCTCAGCCAGTGGAGACCAGAAATCAAGTTTACAATTCTGATCATAGAGACAGAGTACCATCCTACATGAGTGAAATATCAAAAAGTTGAATGGTCCCTTTAACAATGCTTTTTAATAATTACCACATTTTAATCTTAGATTAGGAGTGAGCAAAGTGACTGAGGGACCAGGAATAGAGGTCTGAAGACAGTGGGAGGTCTCATACAAACAAATACCCTTATAAACATTGCCCTTGCGCCTTTCAGACCTTTTGTTTTTCAGTCAATCTTGTCGATATTTATTTTCATAGAATCACTGAATCTCAGCACAGACAAAGGTCATTCACCTCATTAAGTCTGCATCTCATGTTTCAAATGAATGCAAATTCTAAATAACACATCATCTTCAATCAGGAACCATTGCTTTCTTGATTCTAACCCCCGGTTTCTTATTGTATTGATCCAAGTATGGGGAGAAATCCTTTCAGAAGCAGTTGCAAAAGTAACAGGATGTGTCTTTTGGGCTCAGATGTTTGTTACCTATTTGTTCATTGAGGTTGTTGCTATGTCAGATCTTCTTATGTGTTGTGTAGTACCTTTCTGAGTAAATTAAGATGTGAATTTTTTTTCAAACTGACAAGTGAAAAATTAGCTCCATATGTTCAACAATCACTTCAACAAAATTTTGCCTGCGACTTAGTCATTAGTTTCCACACGATTAACTGCCAAGGAATTCTCAAGAATTGGATGCACTCAACTAGCAGTCAAATATAATCTTGATGTTGAGCGGATATTAGCCCATGATAATTGTGACATTGTGTTACTGTTAAGAGCATATACTTCCAATCTGGACCAGCATTAAACTATGGAGACTATCAAGCTATCGATCTCTCAAGCAGTTTAATTGCTCTGGTAACTGCAAAAGTAAGAAGCAAGTGCTGTGAAACTGATTAACAAGTATCCTGTTTTATCATCAATGATTTCACACACCATTTATTGTCAGAAACACTGCTGCAGGAGACAGGTTAAGGTCTAGAAATTCCATATCACCTCACAGACAAAAATAGAAAGGAACATATGCAATTACAGTAATTGTTCCGTCACAAATAGACACAAAATATTTCTCATGCCATTAAACAGAGCACTTTGTATTTTAAAATGGCTTTTTTTAAATAATAAATTTATAGGTACTGAAAATTTGCATTTGGCCTACTATATGCCAACAGAGCATAAATTTGATTTGTCAGTGAAATGTACTCCCTTCCTTGGCAGAATTCACAGGGTCAGTGAATATGCATTCACGAGCCAGGAATACATTTCCCTGCAACAAGGGTGTTGATTTTTGAGAGGATGAGGTACACAGTACTTTAGTCTGTGAAACCCAAGGTAGTACCACATTCCTGCAGGCAGTGCTGCTAAATGGTGTTCATCTGTCCCTGTGCTCCAAGGTTTCCATGTTTATTCTGAAGGCGTCACAGTGACTTTAATCTCATGCACTGATGGATTGCAAGGAATTAGGTCAAAGAATTGTGGTGACAGGAATTGCAGGAGGAAGGATGTGGTACATCTTCTTTCAAATCTCATTGGATAAGGACAATGCTCAGAAAATGTCCGTGCGTTAAGGAAACTTTCTATATGAAACTGAGGGATCTGTAATCATGAAAGGTAATCAACCCGAATGATTGCTTTGGAGTAAACAATGTGATATAAGTCCTTTTGAATGTCTCAATTGAGTCTTCGCACAGTTGCATGAATTAATCTTACATTGAGTCAAGTTTATGATCTTTGGCAGGTTGGGAAGGACTGTCCGTGACCAACTTCTTTGTTTCCTTTCCTTTTGCAAATTATGTTCTCTTTCTTATAGTCTTTCAGTGCCAAGCACTAACTTCCATTACAACGCCAAGCTAATTTAAGAAGTTAAAGGACTTTGTGACAGCTGCTATGTGAATCCCAAATCTCAGATAATGTTAGTGAAACACTGAAGATGTGGATTATTATTCCAGTGTTCCAGGGAGTGTATCTGTCTTGAAAAATTCAGAACTGTTTGTGAAAAATATTACAATGTATATGTGTGTACTACTTTATTCTATTTATTTTTATTTGTTCATAACACATAGGGAAGAGTCTCTCAGTTGCAGATAAGATCCAACTGTGTTATTTATCAATTTTACTGAGGTCCAGTTGGGACACTATCTGAATAATGCTTTTTATAGGATCAGTAGAAATAACTGTTTCAGTTACTCCCTTCAGTGGAATTCTCCATGATCATGCAGAGCTTTCCGAAAGACAGGCATGGTAGGGAAGAATTCAGTTTCCAGACGTAAGGTTAAATCTTTGGTATTAAGTTCTTAGAACCTGTCAGGTCAGTTGACCTTCTGGGACCTTAGAGTCATAGAGATGTACAGCCCATTTCCAACTCATCCATGCCGACCAGATATTCTAAATTAACCTAGTCCCATTTGCCAGCACTTGGCCCATATCCCTCTAAACTCTTCCTATTCATATACCCAGCCAGATGCCTTTTAAATGTTGGAATTGTGCCAGTCTCCACCACTTCCTCTGGTAGCTCATTCCATACATGCATCACCGAAAAGAGTGAAAAGGTTGTTCCTTAGGTTCCTTTTATACCTTTCTCCTCTTGCCCTAGACATATGCCCTCTAGTCTGGATTCCTCCAGAACAGATCTTGTCTATTCACGTATCCATGCCCCTCATGATTTTTTAAACTTCTGTAATGTCTCCCCTCAGCCTCAACGCTTCAGGGAAAATAGCCCCAGCCTATTTAGCCTCTCCCTAAAGCTCAAACTCTCCAACTCTGGCAACATCCTTGTAAATCTTTTCTGAACCCTTGATGGTGAGGAATGTTTCTTATGTTCATTAACATGTCATGGATCCTCAGTAACATCCCTTTCTGTTCAAAGTTGCAATTTTGCGAGTTAAATTTGTTCCTTCACAACCAATGCATATTTTGTGCAAACACTTATAGTGCTAGGAGTGAAGACGTCATGCTTAGTTTATCAGTGATCTATGTTTTAGTCTTGCTTCTTCCTGTTACACACTGATGGTGTAAAATGTAAGGCCTGTTGCAGCCAACTAGACTGCCGAAGCCACACTGGTTGAGACTAGAAAACCTGACTGAGGCCCAACTCAAAGTGGGCTAAAGAGAGAAGACTCAGATAAACTTCAGGTAGGGAATGGAACTTGGATGGTGTGATTGTTGGGGACATTGGAAAAGTACTGGGGATTGGAGAGAAGAAACTGAGATCTGGAGAGAGAATCATGGTCATGTGGGCAATGATACCAAGAAATGCTAGGAGCTATGTTATTAGGCTAAGGAATGCAATGGGGTAATTAGGTTTGCTTAAGAGGAGTTGGATGTCTTGAGGGGTGGGATAAGGCCAAGGCTCGGCATGGGGATCTGGGTAAGAATGGGACCAGGAGAAGAGCAGGACTATAATGTGAGATAGTGGAAAGGCTGAGAGCACACTATAAAATTGAAGAAGGATAAAGGAAATGCCAGAGATACAGTGCTGTGGGGAGAAGTGTAGTCTAGTGGGAAGGGGTAGTGAGTGAAGCAAAATATTAGCCAGCAACATCTTTCTCCTAAATTGGGTTATAAAAGAAGTTGAAACTTTATTGCTGGAACAGCACAGAGAATGCACAGTATGAATGGGAAAGCTCTGAGATTTGTTTGCCAATGTTTGTGCAACTCAAGCACACCCAACTGAGGGGTGCGAAACAGAAACGGAAAATTATTGCACCAATACTTACTTATGGGGTTAGCACTTAAGGGAAGTGCTCAGTGCAGAACAAAGGTGCATAAACTCGATGAACTCCCAATGCCAACAGCCTACTCATGGACAGTCATTCATTTCACTGAACAGTGAGGGTGCAGATATTCCACATCCAGCCCTGCTGAAGCATTCTCATACCCAGCTTCTGTTAATCATTATTGTCTAGACAGTTCTGATTATTCTGTTTTCATGTGAGACTTCAAGAGTGTAAGACACTATATCTTCTTTTAACAATATGATCTGTGATGGAATATTCCCCACTTGACTGGATGGGTTTAGCTCCAACAACACCCAAGAAGCTCACCTGACTGGCACTACATCCACCAGCTTAGCCATTTACTCCCTACCCTATTAATGCAGAGGGATAGCTGTGAATACTATCTGCATGATGCACTGCACCAAGTCCTTTCAACTTCACCTTCCAAATCTGCACCTTCTATCACTTACAAGGATAACAGACATGGGAATAACAGCAGCTGCATTTTCTCCACTGGACCATACACCATCCTGATGTGGATCAAACTTGCTGTTTCTTCATTGTTGCTGGATCAAAATTCTGAAACTCTTTTCCAAACAAACCTGCCTGTGGTGGAACTTCACTTGGTGGACTGCAGTGGTTCAAGAAGGCATTTGAACACTATCGCCTCAAGGGGTACCAGGAATCAGCAACAAATGCTGAACCATGAGCCATGAAAGAATGAAGGAATGAGCATTTGCATCCCTCATTGGCAGTGAAGGTGAAGAAAATCAGCTGTTACTGTTTTTCTTTCATTCCTGCAGCCTCTCTGAAATTAATTTGGGAACCAGCTCAGTCCTGAATGAACCTACAAGAATTTTCCATAATTTGGCACTAGATTGTTAATGTCATTTAAGAAGAACAGAAATGCTTCCTAAATGGGGAAGGGAAGTGACCACAATTACTCAGCAATGACTGTTCTTCTGAGCTTAACCATGTGGTATCTAACCACACAATCCTTGTAGTCAGTGCATGTTTTTAGACACCATTCCTTAATGACGAGATCTTTTCTCTTAATGAGCTCAAGAATTAACCATCATTCTAAGGAAAAACAAGTTGCGCTGCAAATGATCTTGTCCACAAATATCTCATAGTCCTTTATTTGTTTTAATGACGGTTTTCAGAGGGCAGCTAGTGGCGTGAACCAGTAATCCAGAGACAAGTGCTCTGGGCATAATGGTAGAAATGCCTTTGGGGCACTTTGTAGAATTTATATTCAATTAATTTAAACCCTGGAATATAAAGCTAACCAAATAGAAACTATGCTAACTATCTTTGCTTGCAAAAAGCCATTTTGTTCACTAATGCCTGTTAGGGTTAGAAATCTGCTATCCTAACCTAGTCCGGCCCCTATGCAAATTCTGAGATACAGCAATGTGGCTGCCTTCCAACTGAGGGCAACTACAAATGGGCAGCAAATGCAGACTCGGTCAGCGATATGCACATTCCATGAAAAGATGATAAGAAGTTATAGAATGGCAGAATAGTTAGAGGATGGTGCAATGGGAAGCCTCCCTAACTCTGGGCTGATTTTGAGTCCCTCACCAGGATCTGTTGGACATGGGAGGTGTGTTTATAATCTGGTCAAATAGGTCTTTTATCAGCTTTGAAGTTCTTCCAATATCCCTGCTGGCAGGTGGTCACCATCAGAG
The DNA here is from genome assembly GCF_004010195.1 of Chiloscyllium plagiosum. Classification (NCBI taxonomy): domain Eukaryota; kingdom Metazoa; phylum Chordata; class Chondrichthyes; order Orectolobiformes; family Hemiscylliidae; genus Chiloscyllium; species Chiloscyllium plagiosum. The sequence continues at coordinate 15,734,560 of NC_057721.1, read as the reverse complement.
AGCTGTCTGGTCAGACATCCAGCAGAATAACCTTAAAACCACTGTTGTACATTGCCTATAGTATGGAACAATCCAACTGAAGTCTATGGTTCGACCTTCAGAATTGAAGATGGGAGAAACAGCAGACACAACAGTTCCAGCATAGAAGCTTGACATTCAGCCTTTCATATCGATGTTGGCTCTCTGTGAGAGTGAGTGATCGCTAACGTGATAATGGGCAGTGTTTTCCAAAAGGTATCTGTGTGGATGCCTTGTGCACACTGCTGGCTACCAGTGCACAAGAAACTGGGCTGGTATCAATCCAGAACAATGACAATGAGGATTCCATTCAGTGCCCCATGTGTATTGAACTTATTCAAATATTGAAAAGAGACCAGGAAAGGGATGAAAGTAACTTCTTCATTCACATCTGTTTAATTATTTGGCAAAAAAAGGTCCACAAACTTTGTAGAGTTCTGTCAAAATACCTGGCATATAGTCTACTAAAGCCAGTTCCATTTGTCAAAGCTGATAATTCATGACGCCTGACAATCCTGGGGACTAAAAGAGATTGTAGCGGATGCATTGATTGCCAACTTCCTAAATTCTGTAGATTCCAAGACATTACTGGCACATTGGAGTGTGACAAATGTGACTTCATTATTTAGAAAGGCTTGGGAGTGAAAACAGGGAATTTAAGACCAGTTAGGCTAACATTAAAGGGAGACAAAATGCTAGGGTCTATTCCAAAGGATGTGATAGCAAGACATTTAGTAAATGTCAACAGGAGTAGACAAAATTAATGTGGATTTGTGAAAAGGAAAAAGTATTCAGAAAACCTGCTAGAGTTTCTGAGACTGTAACGAGTAGAGTGGTTCAGGGAAAACCGGGGTTGTGATGCGTTTTGGTTTTAAGAAAGCTTTTAATAAATTCCCACATAAGAGGTTGCAAAATTAAAGCACATAGGATTGGTGGCAAATTACTGGCATAGATGGAGCATTGGAGTAGGAATAGATGGGTCTTTTTTTTAATAAGGAAGGTGGTGACTAGTAGGCAACCACAGGGTTTATTTCTTACCCCCATGCTTGGCTATCCACAATATAAATTAATATTTTGAGTGAAGGAATTCAATGTAATGTTACAAATTTGCTGACAATATAAAAAGAGGAAGACATGTGAGTGGTGAAGAGGCATAAATAAATTTAGACAAGCTGAGTGAGTAGTCAAATAAGTGCAGGTGCAAAATAATGTGGGTAAGTGTGACATTATCCACTTCAGTTGGAAAAGAAAAACGAATGGCAGAGGATTAATTAAAAGGCAACTGATGGGGAAATAATGATCTACTGAAGAACTGGGTGCCCTTCTGTACCGATCTTTGAAAGACTGCATGCAGGTCAAGAAAGCAATTACCAAGAGAAGTGAAGTGTTGACCATTATTGCAAGTGTGTTTGAGTTCAGGAGTAAAGAGGTCTTGCTGCAGCTGTTCAGGCCTTAGTGAGATCACACCTGGAGTATTGTGTGCAGTTTTGGTCTCCTTACCCAAGAAATGATACACTTGCCATAGAGGGAAGTCAGTGAAGAAATACATTTTTAGACACTAAAAGAATTAAGGAGCATGGGAACCAAGTGGGAGCATGGCACTGGGGTAGAGAATGAGCCTGACTGACAGCAGGCTCGATGGACCGAACGGCCAGCTGCTCCAATTTGCTGTGTTTCTTGGTTTCTACATAGTCTAGCTATACCTTGATTTTCTTTGTAAAGTGTCAATACCTTGCCTTCACCTGAACCGCTGTCATAAGCATTCAATTTAACATCTCATTCAAACAACAACACCTCAATAGTAGTCCCTCAGGATATAGCAGAACGTCAGCTATGATTATGTACTTGATGACTTCAGAATCACAGCTATCTGTTCAATTGTTAATCTAACAATTAAGAAGGAAGATTGAAATATGCAAGTAATGTCTATTGGCCATTAGTCAAAATGCTCATCAAAGTAAGAAGAATTTCTTGCAGGTCTTAAGATACATTAGATTTATGTGATATAAATAATCTTGATATGGCCATCAAGATAATACTGCTTTCAAAGGAATTCATGTTGTAGTATAACACCACTTTTGGCCAGCACTTGTCTTTAGGGGTTTAATACCAATATGCACATCTCACTCACATCTAATAAAGTCTGCATAGTTATTTTCATTAACAAGACATTAGACACGTTATAAATTAAGCACTCTTTCACAATAAAATTATACAGAGATGACAGTGCGGTATGATGTTCTGAAAATGGGATTAATAAAGAAAAATTAACTAATAAATCATAGGCACATGGAATCTAGTCTAGAGTCATTGCAATATACTTTGGTAAATGAAGATGTTTTATTCATGATTAAAGGCCATCTGCCTCCAGTCATATATTGCGTATATTTTTCTGATTATAATGATTTTGATGTGAATCATGTGCCTCAGCTTTTATTTTTGACCGTTAAACACTACTTGTAATTTTAATAATTAACTCCATTCCACCCACAGTTGTCAACTCCTCCATTTTATTTTACTCACTCATAGGATGTGGGCATTGCTGATTGGCTTAGCGTTTATTGCCATTTCTAATTACACTCAAAAGGGTGAGTTGCATTCTTGAACTGATGCAGTCCAAGTGCCTTAAGTAGACTCATAATGCCATTCAGGAAGGACTTACAAGGTTTTAACACACTGACACTGAGGGCACAGCCATATATTTCCAAGTCAAGATGGTGAGAGGCTGGGAGGGGAACTTACCTGTGGTGGTGTTCCAATATACCTGCTGCCCTTCTCCCTCTGATTGGAGGTGGTTGTGGATTTGGAAGGTCTAAGGAACCTTGGTGATTTTCTGCAATGCAACTTGCAGATAATGTACATTGCTACCACTCACTGTCAGTGATAGAGGAAATGGATGTTATGGATGTAATGCCACACAAGTGGTTTCTTTGTCTTAGTAGTGTCAAGCCTCTTAAGTGTTCTTGGAGTTGCATTCATCTAGGCAAGTGAAAAATATTCCATCACACTCCTGACTCGTGCCTTGTAGATACAGAGGTTTGGGGATTCAGGATGTAAGTTACACGTCACAATATTCCTGGCCTCTGACCTGCTCTTGTGGGCATTGAATGTGTATGGCTAATCAAGTTGAGTTCCTGTTTAATGGTAATTCCAGGATGTTGTTAGTTGGGGAGTCAGTAATGACAATGCCATTGAATGTCAATGGTCAATGATTAGATCGTCTCTTGTTGGAGATAGTCATTTACTGACATTTGTGTGGCACAGATGTTACTTACCACTTTTCAGCACACACCTGGATATTGTCCAGATCATGCTGCATTTGGACGTGGACTGAATATCATGTGGAATGAATCGAATTGACCGAAGATTAGTGTCTGAAATGCTGGGGACCACTGGAGGAGGCCTCAATGGATCATCCACTAAACGTTTTTGGATGAAATATTTTGTGAATGTTTCAGGCATCCAATATCTATTTGCTTTGTAAATCTGTTTGGCACAGTTGAGCCTCTACCCACCTTTGCTGACACCCTCCTTGGCCAGCCATTTGATTTTCTGACTCATTGTCTTGTAGTATGGGAACTTTCTGAACCATTTGATACAGTGATAACGTGAGAAAAGCCTGTGTTTTGTTTTGGGCGATATCCTGTAGTTGTGAAGAAGAGTCACGTCCCAGACTTGAAATGTTAACTCTATTTCTCTCTCCACAGACGCTGCCAGACCTGCTGAGATTTGTCAGCACTTTCTGTGTTTATTTTGATGGATTGTTGATTGACAAAGGAGACAATGTTATGGAGGTAGCAGGAAATTTGTAACGTTATGGAGGAGGCAGAATAATCTTATTGAATGATTGTCCAGCTATAAGGGGCCAAATGACCTCGACTTGCTTCTATTCCACACACATCATTTACTGCATCCGCTGCACCCGATGTGGCCTCCTATACATTGGGGACACAGGCCGCCTACTTGCGGAACATTTCAGAGAACACCTCTGGGACACCCGCACCAACCAACCCAACCGCCCCGTGGCTGAACACTTTAACTCCCCCTCCCACTCTGCCAAGGACATGCAGGTCCTTGACCTCCTCCATCGCCAGACCATGGCAAGATGACGCCTGGAGGAAGAGCGACTCATTTTCCGCCTAGGAACCCTCCAGCCACAGGGGATGAATGCGGATTTCTCCAGCTTCCTCATTTCCCCTCCCCCCACCTTTTCTCAGTCCCAGCCCTCAGACTCAGCACCGTCTTCTTGACCTGCAATCTTCTTCCCGACCTCTCTGCCCCCAATCCCCCTCCGGCCTATCTCCCTCACCTTAACCTCCTTCCACCTATTGCATTCCCAACGCTCCTCCCCCAAGTCCCTCCTCCCTAACTTTTATCTTAGCCTGCTTGGCATACCCTCCTCATTCCTGAAGAAGGGCTTATGCCTGAAACGTCGATTCTCCTTCTCCTTTGATGCTGCCTGACCTGTTGCGCTTTTCCAGCAACACATTTTTAAGCTCTGATTTCCAGCATCTGCAGTCCTCACTTTCTCCTAATTAATTCAGAAAGCACAAGATACTATGATTTTTGCATTTTTAATGCCCTATAACTGTGAGAAGAGGAGTAGGGGAAATGGAAATCTCAAAGCATAAATCCTTGAAATCGAGATTTGTAAAAGTTATTTGAAAGCTCTTGCGTTACCTGTTTATAGGGCAATGTAATGAAATGACTCCTGTTGATCTGTCAGGTTTTTGAAGAATGCCATCAGAATCCCTGTACCATGACAATAATAACCCACTCTGAGAATCATGAACCATCTTTTCCAATAGGCAATGCTTTTTTGCCGGAAGGCAGGAACCTGAATGAATGGTTGATGACAAAGACCACCCTTTGTGACCAGTTTTCCCACCTAGGGAGTGTTCAACAATACTCCAGTTCGGCAGGTACACTATCCAAATTATATTAGGATGACACAAAAGGAACAAAATTGGTTCCGAAATGTTAATAGCCAATTAGAACACATTATGTGAGCAGAAATAACCGAAGGAAATTATGCTTCAAATTGCCTGTGGTGGAAAAAGTAGTTTTCCAATTTTTTTGTAATTATCTAGAGACATACCTGATTGAAATTCTTCATTATTTGTAGAAGTTATTACTCTCTCATTCCATACATAGTTGCTACATTAAAGCTGTCTGACTCATTATTCATTGACAGCATCACTGCTGAGTAACATCAGTAAGGGGTGTGCATAATGTATTCGCTCCCAACATCAAAGCTAAAACTGAAGTGCTCTTGTCACCAATAATTAGCATCTCATTCTTGGCTTATGTAGAATTATAATATTTCTACTTTTATACTCATATCACATCTTATTAATCACATTCATTTAGTTGATGATGACACCAGCAAATTCACTTATTAAATTATGGAGGTTATTCATTCAAACATACAAATTAGGAACAGGAGTAGATCACTTGGCCCCTCAGTCATCAAGATCTGATGTGGCCTCAACCTCACATTCTTGCCTACCCTATCAATAATCATTGATGCCCTTGTTAATCAAGAGACTATCTACTTCTGCCTTAAAGTATTCAAAGAACCTGCCTCCACCTCACTATGAGAAGAGGTTTCTAAAGACTCATGACCCTCTGAGAGAAAAAAAACCCTCTTCATCTTTGTCTTGAAATGAGAGAGGCCTTAATTTTATACTGCACTCCCTAACTCTACTCTCACCAACAATGGGAAACTTCACTTCAGAAAAACATTTTTTTCAGTATCCAATTTCTCTAGTCCTCTCAGGATCTTGTATGATTCAATCAGCTCATCTCTCATTCTTTTAAATTCTGATGGATGTAGGACTTGACTGTCCAGTCCTTCTTCATAAGATAACCCCCACTATCACATGTATCAGTTGAGTCAACCTCTGAATTGCTTCTAATACAAATATATCCTTTCTTAAGCAAGGAGACCAAAACTGAACACAGTATACTAGATGTGGTGTGCACTGACGCTCTTTTCAAAATATTTCTACTTTTACATTCCATTCCCGTTTCAATAAATGACAACATTCCATTTGTCTTCTTAATCACTTGCTGTATCTGCATTTTAACTTCTGTGATTTAAATACCAGAACACCCAGATCCCTCTGCACCTCAGAATTCTGCAATCTCCTTCTATTTAAACAACATGCTGCATTTCTAAATTTCCTGTCAAATTAAACGCGTTCACATTTTTCCACATTACATTCTATCTGCTAAACATTTGTGCTCTCACTTAACCTATTTATTTTCCTTTGTGCTGTTCACAGCTTACTTTCCTACTTATCTCTGTACCTTCAGCCAATTTAAGAACTGTTCATTCTACCACTTCATCCAAATCACTTATGTAGAATTATAAGGAATTGAAGCCTAAACACTGTTCCCCATGGCACTCCATTTGTTACATCCTGCCAACCTGAAAACGACTCACTTATATCCAACCCCTGTATTTTTCCAGCTAACTAATCTATTATCCATGCTAATAAGCTCCTTCTTGTGCCAGGAGCTGATATTTTGCATTTTTAACTTTTGATGTGGTACCTTATTAAATTCCTTCTCAAATTCTATGTGCAGTATATTGCTTGTTTCTCATTGCTTGTTATTTCCTCAAAGCATACGAATAAATTAGGTAAATGCAATTTCTCCTTCACAAAACCATGTTGACTGCCTAATGGAATTAAGATTTTCCAACTGCTCTGCTATAAACTTAAGAACCGATTCTAGTATTTTCCCAGACAGAAAGAGTATAGTTTGCGATGTTCAAATGGATTTTGGCCTGACATTCTAACATGTGTAAGGATTGTCAGCAAGCTTGGGCAGCTATCCCTGGGGTGTTGGCAGCAACAGTTTCCTCTGGATGCACAGTATCAAAAAAATCTTCCAGTCTTGCTTCAAGAGTACAATCAATATTCACAACAAGAGATTTTTGTTTTCAGAGACAGGAGAACTGAGCTGGGAAATCCCTCCCTTTGGTGGACTGGTGGATTTTTTCAAATAATCTCCAAAGCACAAACTGCAACCTTCCTGTCATAAACACAGGGAAGAGGTAATCAGCAAACAGGCATGTTTTATCACAAGACTTGGGACTACAAGAAAAGCTATGTTGTTAAAAAAATGTTTTGCTGTGTTTCCATTTAATAACAAATCCCTGTATACATAATCCTCAGACTCACGTCTGCAACGTTCTAAAATATGAAGCCATCATAAACACACCAATTAGCTACTGGAAGATTGATTCTTTAATAAGAAATAAATCCTGAATTGTCCTTCACTAAATGACCTGGAATTGGGTGGTACAGGCAATGGGTCGATAAGTGTAACGCTGGAAAAGCACAGCCGGTCCAAGGAGCAGGAGAGTCAACGTTTTGGGCATAAGCCCTTCATGAGGAATGTGGCGCAGGGTGGGGGGTTGTGGGGCGGGGCTTGGGGGTGACCGGGAGCCTGGGGAAGTGGGCTGAGAGATAAATAAGAGGCTGAGGGTAGGGTGGGGGGAAGGTAACTGGGAAGGCAATAGCTAGATATAGTTGGCGGGTAATAGTTATATGTCGGAGGGGAGGGTGGAGTGTATAATGGGAAGGAAGATGGACAGGTAGAACAGTTCAAAAGGGTGGTGACAAGTTGGAGAGTTGGATCTGGGATGAGGTGAGGGGAGGGGAGATAAGGAAACTCGACATTGATGCCATGTGGTTGGAGGATCCCAAGGTGGAGGATGAGGCGTTCTTCCTCCAGAACATCAGGTGGCTTGGATATGGTTATGGAGGAGGCCCAGGACATGCATGTCCTTGGCGGAGTGGGAAGGGGACTTGAAGTGGTTGGCCACAGGGTGATGGGCTTTTTGGGTGCATTTGTCCCAGAGATTTTCCTGAAATGTTCCGTGAGTTGGTGTCCTGTCTCCCCAACATACAGCAGACCACATCGAGAGCAACAGACACAGAGATTGAGGTGTTTGGATGTGCAGGAAAATTTCTGCTGGATGTGGAAGGATCCTTTGGAGTCTTGGACAGAGGTGAGGGGGCAGGTGTGGGTGCAGGCTTTACACCTCTTGTGGCAGCAAGGGAAGGTGGTGGAGGGGGGACCTAATGAGGGAGTCAATGGGAGAATAGTCTCTAGGGAATGCTGATAGGGGTTGGGAGGGAAATATATCTTTGGTAGTGAGGTTTGATTGTAGGTGGCGGAAATGGCAGAGGATAATATTCTGTATCTAAAGATTAGTGGGGTGGAAGGTGAGGACCAGGGAGTTCTGTCCTTGTTGCGGTTGGAGCGGTGGGGTTCGAGAGCGTAGGTGCGGGGAAGTGGAGGAGATGCACTTTAGGGCATTGTTGATTACGTTTGTCTCTCAGCCCCCTTCCCCACCCCCACTCCACATTCCTCATGAAGGGCTTATGCCCGAAACGTCGATTCTCCTGCTCCTCGAATGCTGCCTGACCTGCTGTTCTTTTCCAGTATCACACTTTTCGACTCTGATCTACACCATCTGCACTCCTCACCTTCTTCTGCCATGGGCAATGGAGAAGGGTAAACTGCATGGTGAAACCTCCTGCCAAATGCCCGCCATTTAATTTGCCATATGGAAGATCTTTATTCTATCCTATCCTGAACAATCTCAGCATGTTTAAATGAAAATGGGTCGATAATTATCCCAGTTGTGGAATGAAGCAATATGCATCTACTGATTGGATCACTGATAGGAATGTTGGAGTCTTTTAATCCCTTAAGAGATCACAAGGCTCCAGATTGAGTACACTATATCAGTTCACCATGTGGTGTCCTGCACACCTTTACCTGACAATTGGACATGGAAATTCCTTGAAGATGACTCATGTTTTTTTGAAGGCAGCACAGTATGCAGGAAACACCAAAGCAGCTGTTGTTCTTGCAGTTCTCAGCATCAGATGCAAAGGGATATCGAAACTCAAACTCATATCTACTTAGTACAGTCTACCTGGCTCATCACTGCAATACGTCCTTACCCCCTGTTTCAAATACGTCTCAATCCATTGTTACAAAGTGGAGGTTGAACCCCTCTGCTAATTAAAACTAAAACACTCAGAAAAGCCCACCACACCTCGTAATCTGTTAAAAATGTGACAGAGTGAAAGAAAACCCCTGATTTCTACTGTTTAAAGAAACACTAACAATTTATTTTCCTGACTCCAATAATGAACACTAAACAAAAACTATCAACACAACTGAGCCCCCTTTTTCTTAACTAATCACTATCTGTCCCCAACTCTAATAACACAATCATTAAACATTAAATTAATTTAATCTCTCAAAGTCCATACAGTCTCTTATACTGTCTTTCTTACGGCCTTCTGAATCTGTTGTTTTCTCCCTGAGCTATCTTCTTTGATTTTTCATTCATATTGCGAGTGTCTTTTTACAAGATTTCTTGGGATCTTTTATAGATGATACCTTCTGAGAGATTCCTTTGAGAGCGTTGAGATGTTTATTTCTTCAGATGGCAGTTGGCTCTTGGTGTTTGAGGGTCAATTGCTCTAACTTTCAAAATGCCGTTCCTTTTTAAATCTCCAAGACTTGTACCCTCTCATTGGCCTGATGTTGTCAATACAATCAAATTCAAACTCAATTGGTCTTTTGGTATTCTTGGCATAATTTAAATTAACTGGTTAAATTCAAATCCAGCTGCCTTAATAACAAAACACAATCCCAAGCTGATTGGTATATACTATCAATTCTCAGCTCTCTCTGTATCTGTCAGCTAGTCACAGTCTCTCAGCTCAGAAAAGGCACCTCTTTCTTAAAGTGACCATTCACTCTTTCGACTTCATAACACTATCAACCGATGCAACCTTAGATTAGATTACTTACAGTGTGGAAACAGGCCCTTCGGCTCAACAAGTCCACACCGCCCCTAGCGCAACCCACCAATACCCCTACATGTACCCCTTACCTAACACTACAGGCAATTTAGCATGGTCAATTCACCTGACCTGCAGGTCTTTGGACTGTGGGAGGAAACCGGAGCACCCGGAGGAAACACATGCAAACTCCACACAGTCAGTCGCCTGAGGCAGGAATTGAACCCGGGTCTCTGGCGCTGTGAGGCAGCAGTGCTAACCACTGTGCCACCGTGCCGCCCGTTAGTCAGCAATCACATTTTATCAGGCCTTTCTAAACTACCATAACCATTTATAGCTGAATCATCTGAATGAACAAGAGAACATAACAAATCTGTTCCTATGACTAAAATCCTCAAGAATATTAGAGCAGGAACATAATAGATGAAACTCAAAACTGACTACAATCCATTGAACTCTATTTTCACACCATGTTTCCCCTGGTGATCATGTGTCTTTTTCTCCTATTTCAGAGTCTCTTTTAGTAATAAATTATAGATTTACATTATGTGAAATAGTTGGCTGTTCCTTTGTTAAGAAAAATGCTCATTATTCTTGGGAGGCCTTTTTTTCCTTACAGCTTGCTCCCGGAAAGAAACTATTATTGGTTGTATCTTACAATTCTGTGGCTAGACAGTCTGATATTAGTTCCTATGTGCCACTTTTGTGGTGCACTGATCAAATGTCGAACAAGTGTTGCTGTTCTGAAATATTGCAGCCTGATGCAGGTTGTCAACATTCTTGCAGCTCCTGGATCTGTGTCCCCAGACCAAAGGACTTAATGGCAAAAATCAAATCCTGACAGAATTAATGATAGCTGGGTCCCCATGAACTGTCAGAACGGTGTGATACTGTAAGACTGCCTGTTCTCTATCGAGTGTCGTAATCACATATCTGGCATGATCACAGAACAGGCCATGAACTAAGAATCTGTGCAAACTCATATGTAAACTCTTTTTAGTTAAGTGCTTAGTTTTATAAATAACTAGCAGCACAACTTTATGTTATAATGGATAGAAAGGGTTAATGTATTGTACAATTGTTGCTGAAAGTAAAGTCTGATGAGTTATGAACTAAAATGAAGATACAAATAAGATCAATCTTAACTATTTTTTATATGCCTGGCTGTTTGGAAAAAGCTTGCTTCTTCCTGGAGTGAAGGGATTGCAAATTTGAAGTCAGATCAGCAGCTCTAATGATTCTGTGGTGAAATAGTCAGACATTATTCCCACGAACAGAGCGGAACAGACAATGGGAGTGAGGGAAGGACTCCTTTGTTTCATTTTTCTGGCACTTGGGCACATGTTCAGCACAGTAGTCGTGGCTGCCTCCCATTGTCTCCCTGCTGAGAAACAGTTGCTGTTTGTAATGTGTCTCTCTCTCATGTTGTTCAGATAATTCTCCTCAAAATGGCCACTTCCAGCCAGCTTTATCACAATTAGACAAAATGGCTACAAATATTAATTTTGATGATTATAGTATCATGAAACAAAGTCAACAATGCTGAAAATTCTGGTGATGTCTCTCTAATCTCCTGTTTAGCACTCAGAAGCTGTTGAGTTTTCACACCTTTTAAAAGTTGAATAGATCGCCCTCAAACTATTTAATGGCCAAAAGCACTGGAGGTGTACCTACAGCAATGGTTCAAGAAGGCTGCTCACATCACTTTCTTCAGAGCAATTAGGTAAGATCAACATATGCTGACCCAGCCTATGATGCTGATGTTATGTGAAAATAATTGCATGGTAGGGTTTCCATTTATCACAGTGCAATGTGAAGGCATATTTATGTGGCTATTAAAGGACGATGTCATTCCCAAAGATGGCAAACCAATCTATTAACTTGCTCACCCTTATCAGGTTTAATCTTCGTATGGGGGTGAGGGGTGGGAGGGTGAGATGGATGGCATTCAGTTCCAGTACCACTGCCTCTATACACCATGTAATCTGCTTTCTCTTCTACTATATATTATGTGTGATAGTTGATCTAATGAAAATTATTCGCTCTCCACCTTATTCAATACCTTGCTTTCATCTTGCTGTGCCTCTTTTGTGTCCTTTCTTTGAAGGCTGCTTTAAAAGTGGGCACTTGAGCCATCCTTTGCATCTCAATCCTTTTCTACTGACCTGTTGCTGCTCATGAAGATGCTGCCAGTTTGGCTTTTTACGCATTGCATTCACAATGTTCAAACCCTCTGCAACCCACTCCCAGCTTACTGCTCAGCATGACACAACAGGTACACTACCGAAGCACTATGTTGCAATTCAAATGTGCAGACGCCATGATTTATTGTATGATCACTGCTGGATAGCATCAGTGGGCAAACTATCAACTCAGCATCACAACATCACAAACAGCCCCACGAAAGTTTGGGACCAATCTGTTTACTTTTTCTATTTGGAATGCAGTTAGAAGTAAGATTAATGGATCCATTTGCACTTTTGTTAACATGTACAAGCTTCCTTTAGTTCGCCAATTAAATCAATTATTCACAAACTGGAACGGGAAATTTACATTTCTGAAACACTTCATTATGTTTCTCACAAACATCTCCAAGTGCTTGACAGACAATGAATTACTTTGAAGACAATCACTGTTATCATGTAACTGACAATTTATTACCCACTATGTATTGAAGTCCAACCAGTGTAAATTCCATGCTTATGCTCTAACCTTGCCTAAACTACAATCTTTTCAACATTAGTAATATGTGGTATGAATCTATATCCCACTGCCAAACTAACATCACAAAGCAATCAGGTAGACTCAAACCTATGGTTCACAGAGCTATTATACAAAGCAATAGCTTGTAATTGTGTTAGCACCTGGAGTGTAGATATTCCAAGGTGCCTCACAGAGGATTAATCAAATGTAAGGAATGGGCATTACATCAAAGAAGGAGATGGAAGGGGGCAATGAAACACTTCGACAAAGAGCTTGGTTTTAAGGAGGATCATAAAAGATTCTGGAATCTGTGCCCCAGATAGCTGAGTTAACGGACAGAAATGATGGGACAAAGGGAGGGAAATGTATGAGGGCTAAGTTAGAGGAGTAGAGAATTCTGTGGATCTTCTGTCGGGCTAGAGAGGTTACGTAGATGGAAAGGTGCATGGCCGTGAAGGCATTCAAACTCAACAACGAGAATTTTAAACTCAGCTATTGGAGAACCAGGAATCAATGCAAGAAGAAGGACAGAAGTGATTGATGAACTGGACTTGGACACAGTTTGGACTATTAGAGAGTTACTTTGGAAACACTGATGCTAATAGAGTGTCGAGGTTAAGAAAGTATTGAAGTAGTTGTGTCAGAAAATGATGAAGACATAAATAAGTAATTCAGCAATGGCTGGTTACAAGAAAAAGAAAAGATGGCATATGTAATAGAGAGGGTGTAGGGCTAGACGTGCAACTTAGGTTTGAATATGACAGTGAATTTACAGACAAACTGGTTCAACTTGAGGCAATGATTGGGATAAAGAAATGGAATCAGTACAAAGATACAAGGAGAGTTTGTACTGGGACCAAAGGTGGTTTTGTAAATGTTTAATTGGTTTTATAGCTCATCCAAAACTGCCACCCAGGTAATTAATAACACATGGGGCATGGAGAGTTAGAGTTGTGTGTGTCTAGCTCATACCTTTGAAGTTGATATTGTCAAGGAGTAGGATGTAGTTGACAAACTGAAAAAGACCCAGTGGAGATCCTTAGAAGTTACCATAGGATTCCTACATTGTGGAAACAGGCCATTGAGCCTAACAAGTCCATACTGACCCTCTGGGGAGTATCCCACCCAGACCCATTTTCCTACCTTATTACTCTACATTTACCCTGACTAATGCAACTAACCTACATATTCATGAACACTATGGGCAATTTAGCATGGCCAATTCACCTGACTTGCACACCTTTGGTTTGTGGGAGGACACCGGAGCACCCGAAGGAAACACACGCAGACACGGGGAGAATGTACAAACTCCACATGGACAGTCGCCCAAGGTTGGAATCGAGCCTGGATCCCTGAGTGTGAAGCAGAAGTTGAATGTACTGGGACATGAAGAGATGTTTAGGGATGCTGTGGTTATGACTGTACCTGTGAAAGTGCAACCAAAGAACATTAAGCTGGACAACAAGGAAAAGTATTAAAGGTAGAAGATAGAGTCAACAACATGAATGGCTGCAGAGGGATCAAGAAGAAAGAGAGGGGGAAGTAATAGCATGGTTACAATGATAATGATTTTGTTATTAGGGCTCTTTCAGTTCTGTGAATGTGATAGAACCTTGAATGGAGACTATGAAAAATGAAGTTGCAGGAAAGGTGTGCATGAATTTAAGTGGCAATAATCTTTAAATTCCATTATTCTATGTAGCATATTAGCTCCTTGATTTATATTGAACCAATAATACCATTCACTTCTCTGTTAAGTCATGCTCTGTCTAACATGGAATATGGAAGATCTGCAGAAACCCTGGAAAAATAGCATAAAGTATACAGACTATTTCACTGAGATGTCCACAGACATTATGCAGTGGTTACAGTGGGCATTCAGGAGTACTCTTGATAAAATACAGCCTCCAAATTCTTAATCTATGCTCTACTATCCTTAAATACAGGATTATGGAAACGTACAGGATTGTGGGAGGTGGTAGAGACAGATATGATAGCAACATTTAAGAGGCATTTAGACTGACACAATCCAATAGGCAATGAATAGAGGGATATGGACCATATGCAGGCAGGTGGGATTAGTTTAGAACATAGAACATAGAAAAGTACAGCACAGAACAGGCCCTTAGGCCCACAATGTTGTGCCAAGGATTAATCCTAATGTAAAATAAAATAACTTAACCTACGCACTCCTCAACTCACTGCTATCCATGTGCATGTCCAGCAGTTGCTTAAATGTCCCCAATGACTCTGCTTCCATCACCACAGCTGGCAATGCATTCCATGCATTCACAACTCTCTGTGTAAAGAACCTTCCTCTGACGTCCACTCTATACCTTTCTACTAATATCTTAAAACTATGACCCCTTGTGCCAGTCAATCCTGTCCTGAGGAAAAGTCTCTGGCTATTGACTGTATCTATTCCTGTCATTACCTTGTATACCTCAATCAGGTCACCTCTCTTCCTCCTTCTCTCCAGAGAGAAAAGTCCGAGCTTAGTCAACCTCTCTTCATAAGGCAAGCCCTCCAGTCCAGGCAGCATCCTGGTAAACCTTCTTTGCACCCTCTCCAAAGCCTCTGTATCTTTCCTATAGTAGGGTGACCAGTACTGGCCACAATATTCCAAGTGTGGTCTCACCAGGGACTTGTAGAGCTGCAGCAAATCCTCACGGCTCTTAAACTCGATCCCGCTGTTAATGAAAGCCAAAACACCATATGCTTTCTTAACAACCCTATCCACTTCGGTGGCAACTTTGACGGATCTATGTACTTGCACCTCCAGATCCCTCTGTTCCTCCACACTGCTAAGAATCCTGTCTTTAACCCTATATTCAGCATTCGAGTTCAACCTTCCAGAATGCATCACTTTGCATTTATCCAGGTTGAACTCCATTTGTCATTTCTCAGCCCAGCTCTGCATCCTGTCTATGTCATGCTGCAGCCTGCAATAGATACTATCAAGGGCACCTCTAACCTTTGTGTCATCTGCAAATTTACTAACCCACCCCTCAACCTCCTCATCCAAGTCATTTATAAAAACTACAAAGGGCAGTGGCCCAAGAACAGAGCCCTACAGGACCCCACTCAGCACTGACCTCCAGGGAGAATACTTTCCATCAACAACCACTCTCTACTTTCTGTCAGCCAACCAATTCTGAATCCAGATAGCCAAATCTCCCTGTATCCCATACCTCCTGACTTTATGAATAAGCCTACCATGGGGAACCTTGCTGAAGTCCATATATACCACATCCACGTCTCGGCCTTCGTTGATCTGTCTTGTCACCTCCTCAAAGAACTCAATAAGATTTGTGAGGCATGACCTGCTCCTCACAAAGCCATGCTGACTGCCTTTAATCACGCTATGCCTTTCCAAATAGTCAATAATCCTATCCCTCAGAATTCTTTCCAAAACTTTTCTGACCACAGACGTAAGACTGACTGGTCTGTAATTGCTGGGGATTTCCCTATTACCCTTCTTGAAAAGTGAAACAACATTTGCCTCCTTCCAATCCTCTGGTACAACTCCTGTGGAGAGTGAGGAGGCAAAGATCTTTGCCGACGGCTTAGCAACCTCTTTTCTCGCTTCCTGGAGCAGCCTAGGATAAATCTGGTCTGGCCCTGGGATCTTATCAATCTTAATGTTTGCCAAAATCTCCAGCACATCAACTTCATAGAATACATCATTGTCAGCACAGACATGATGGGCAAAAGGGACTGTTTCTGTGCTGTTATGTTCTATGTTGTATGCTTTTAGGTTTCATTTAATAGATTTGAAGTCAACAGAATGTAAATGTGGATTGTGGCTAGCCTCTGACTTTCTGCTATCCATAAATGCAAACCCTTTAAAGATTCTCCTGTCTATATCTCAGCTCACATCAAATCCTGTTTACCCATTATGCCTGTGCTCCTTATCTAACAATGTCTCAATTGCAAAATTTGAATTCCTGTGTTCAGATCCCTCCATAACATCACACTTCCCTTCCTCAGAGTCCTACAGGCCTCTGAAATCTCCACAGCCCTCCAATTCTGCCTCTTACGCATCCACAATTTTACTCATCCCCTCAAAGCTGACTGTAGCTTTGGCTCTTTAAGTGCTAAGCATTAAAGTTTCCTCCTTAAATATCTTTCTCTCTCTCTCTATGCCTACCTCCTCTAATATGTTACTCCTTGAAGCCAGCTTTTGATCTCCTCTGCTCTAACATCACCACACTGGTTTGGTGTCAGATTTAACCTGATAGCCCTCATGGGAAGTGATTTGAAATGGTTTACTCTGATGTTTGAAGTGAACATGGGTCAGAAAAATAACTACAGAAGTGCAATACCAATTCGCTCACAAACATCTCCCAAAGATAATAGGTCACACTGGGAAAGCAAGATTGCTGAATGTGGGCTGTGTGATTGCTGTTTAGTTTGTGATGTGCTGTGTTAAGCTGGATTTAAAGTTCTTAATGTAACAAGGGGCTTCCATAGTGCATGGCAAACCATGAAATCAATCCAGCGCATCTGTCCTGGTACCTTATCCTACACACTGCATCATCATTATCATGTTCCTGGGTTTCCTGACCAATTAGTTTGAGTAGTTGCAATACTGGCCGGCATGAGTTAACTTCAGCTCCAATACTTAAAAGGAATGCTCCGATCATAAACTTTGCATTTATGGATAGCAGAAAGTTAGAGGCTAGCCACAAGACACATTTAGGTTCTGTTGACATGAAAACTATTAAATGAAACCTAAAACAGATTCAGGAGATAGAAGACAAGAAATTGACAGTGGATTGCATGGGCAAAATCTTATCAGAAGTTGGTCAAGTGTTTTTGTTTTGCTTTTCTTGGAAGGTTTTTCTCTATGGACCCCAGTGAGGTTTGTTGTGCGATCACTCCAACCTCGCTATGTTAACTGGGTTCCCTATGGTGCCCTTCCTGCTGTAGGTGGATGTGCTCACCACTTCTGGAATAACCTGGGATCCCTGTCATCAGTGCCATCTTTGAATCCCCGGCCAGTCAAGTCTTGGCAATTCGGAGCTGCCAACCCTGTCAACATAATGGCAGGGCAGCTGCAAACTAGCGCTTCTCATGGCGTGTAGGTAACCTTCCTTGTGCATGCAACCGCACATTCAGATTGCAATGACTGCTTAAGCACCAGGCCACTCAGCTTACTTTGTTCTTAGCCACATCCCACTTTACAGCTCTCTCTAAATGAATGTTACTCTTGCTCCCAAAGCTTACTGTAGCCCCGCATCTGGAAATGTACATTGTGGAAACATATTGGAACACAGGGAGATCTTCAAACATTTCAAACCAGTCACTTTTATTCACCAACAGAAAAAACTAACGGAAAATCTAGGAACTAGAAGCTGCATTTGTTATTGGAACAGACACAAACTGCTGGCATGTCAAGGACCAACAATTTCATTTCCTTGAACTAGGTGTCAATTAGTCCTGTCTCATATGTAGTAACAAATGCTGAGCTCTACCATGATGAAAATAAGGTTTCTTAGGGGTGGTACGGTTGCTCAGTGGTTAGCACTGCTGCCCCACACTGTCAATTGCTGTGTGACTGTCTGTGTGGAGTTTGCACATTCTCCCCATGTCTGGGTGGGTTTCCTCCAGGTGCTCCCGTTTTCTCCCACAATCCAAATATGTGCAGGTCAGGTGAATTGGTCATGCTAAATTGCCCATAGTGTTAGGTGCGTTATCAGGGGTAATAATAGGGGAGGGGACTAGGTCTGTGTGGATTACTCTTCAGAGGGTCGGTGTGGACTTGTTGGACTGAAGGGCCATTTTCCATACTGTAGGAAATTTAATATCACTTCTGCTCAACATCAATGTCTTCCTCCTCAGAAGGCTACTCCTGCTCTCCTAGTTCATTAACCTCCATCAAATGTCCTCACCTACAGGACGTCTCTCACCTGCTCCACAATGGCCCTGGTTTAAGCATTGTATCTGCACCCCATCTCAGTCAGGAAGTTGTGTAGTGGAGTCATCATCCATGGTTCCAGCGACTAGCCCTTGTCTCTCAGTAACCATGCTTATCAGGTATATGAACCAACAAACTCAACAGGTACTCTTTGGATGGAAGCACCCAGAGTAATGGTGCAAACTTCTAAAATATGACAGTGACAATCACAGATCAATTTACTATAGTCATGGAGAAGGATAGGAGCAGACAGTATGGGATAGTATTTAATTGGGGGAAGGGGAATTACAATGCTATTAAGCAGTGAGGGATAGAAATTGGGATAAAGTGAAATCCTCACATGCTAAAGGAAACATAGATCTTAGTGAAGGTCATAAGGACAACTTACCACTGGTAAAATGGAAAGCCTTGATGGGGAAAGAGAAGTTATAAAGCACCAACGTTTTCACTGCAATAAAGTAGGCCAATTGAAATCACAGTTGGTCAGTTAGTAAAAGCACTGGGAAGCCAGATGTAGGGAAACAGGATACGCCAGTGAATTTTGTTGGAGTGGCATGAGAAAGCACAGTGGAGGCTAAAAAGCTGCATCAGAATGTACAAGCTGGTTGGAGGTTGGTAAAGGAGGAAGTGCCAGATCTTCTCAAACCATATACCTGCAACAGTAAAGTTTATTTGCATAGGCCAGGAGCAGCAGGAAAAGAGGTACACGACCATGTCAGTCTTTGATGTTGAAAGATGAGGAGATATGTACCTCTGAAAGATTATTGCTGAGCAAAGTGCTGGTGAGTGGAATTCATGGTGAGACAAGAAGTGCTCACTTATGTAGAATGAGGTTAGAGTGTCCAATGAAAAGTGGAGAAGTGGTGGTAGGAGTACTGGAACAACTCTCAGCTCCAGGAATATGATTTGTCCACTAATGGTATAGCTGGGCCACAGGTAAGAGTGCTGAGTGATTGAAAAGCCAGTGGAAACTCAAGCAACTGAGCTATTGCAGGATACACATCCTGGGATGTTTCCTGACGATGTGGCAACGGGATCACAAAGTCACCAGTAAATCAGGAAAGATCAAAGAGTACAAAGAAGAAAGTTAAAGTGGAATTAGCAGAGACCCTGTTTGATCAGATGGTTGAGACAAACCAGGAGCTAATGGATGACAAAGTAGGCATCTTTAGTTCAGCAAAATTAACTGAGGTACAGCAGAAAGATGAGAAACTAAAGCAATTGTATCAAAAAACATATACAGAAGAAGAATTGAATGTATCCCTGAGTGCTATTATTGTAAAAATGATATCTTAATGAGGAAATGGAAACCATCACATATTCAGGCAGATGAGAAATGGGTAGAAATTCATCAAATCGTATTACCAGTGGGTTACACAAAGGAGGTATTGCGGGTGGCACACGACGTATCAGTAGGATGTCACTTAGGGGTAAGAAAACTGAAGCTAAAATACAAAAATGTTTTTACTGACCTGGACTGCACAAGGATGAAGTTGAATTTTGCCAGACATGTCACATATGTCAGGTAATTGGAAAACCACAGGCAGTAATAAAACTCACACCTTTAATACCCATTCCTGCATTTGAGGAACGTTTTTACAAGAGTCTTAATTGATTGTCAGGAGGGGCATGGATAAGACAAATAGACAAAGTCTTTTCCCTGGGTTGGGGAAGTCCAGAACGAGAGGACATAGGTTTAAGGTGAGAGGGAAAAGATATAAAAGGGACCTAAAGGGCAACCTTTTCATGCAGCGGTTGGTACGTGTATGGAATGCACTGACAAAGGAAGTGGTGGAGGCTGGTACAATTGCAACATAAAAGGCATCTAAATGGGTATATGAATTGCAAGGGTTTAGAGGGATGTTGGCCAAATGCTGGCAAATGGGACTAGGTGAGATTGGGATATCTTGTCAGCATGGGTGAGTTTGACCAAAGGATCTGTTTCCGTGCTCTACATTGCTATGACTATGACTCTATGAATTGGAGAACCTAAGTTGGGAATAGATGTTTTCAAGGAAATGCAGAAATGTGGAGGTTGTTTAGGAAGCACTTGCTGATGGTGCTGGACAGGTTTGTCCCACTGAGACAGGGAAGGGTTGGTAGGTTGAAAGAACCATGAGTGAAAAGGGATGTGGAACATCTAGTCAAGAGGAAGAAAGATGCTTACTTAAGGTTGAGGAGGGCTCTAGAGGCCAGGGCTCTAGAGGGTTATAAGGTAGCCAGGAAGGAACTGAAGAATGGACTTAGGAGAGCTAGAAGGGTGCACAATAAAGACTTGGTGGGTAGGATTAAGGAAAACTCTAAGGATTCTACACTTATGTGAAGAACAAGGGGATTGCCAGAGTGAGGGTAGGGCTGATCAGGGATAGTGGAGGGAACCTGTGCCTGGAGTTGGAGGAGGTGGGGGAGGTTCTTAATGAATACTTTGTTTCAGTATTTACTACTGAAAGGGAACTTGATGTTTGTGAGGACAGCATGAAACAGACTGATATGCTAGAACAGTTTGATGTTAAGAAGGTGGATATGTTGAAAATTTGGAAAACATAAGGATAGATAAATCCCCTGGGCCAGACAGGATATACCCAAGATTACTACAGGACTTGAGGGAAGAGATTGCTGCACTTTTGGCAATGATCTTTACGATCTCACTGTCCACTGGGGTGGTGCCACATGATTGGAGGGTGGCAAATGTTAATCCTTTGTCCAAGAAAGGGAATAGCGATAATTCTGGGAACTACAGACCAGTCAGTTTTACATCCGTTGTGTGCAAACTATTGGAGAGTATTTTGAGAGACAGGATTTATGATTACTTGGAAAACCAGTTTGATTAGAGATAGTCAGCATGGCTTTGTGAGGGGCAGGTCATGCCTCACAAGCCTTATTGAATTCTTTGAGGATGTGGCAAAATACATTGGTGAAGGTAGAGCAGTGGATATGGTGTACATGGACTTTAACAAGGCATTTGATAAGGTTCCCCATGGTATGCTCATTCAGAAAGTAAGGATGCATGGGATCCAGGGAAACCTGTCTGTTTGGATACAGAATCGGCTGGCCCATAGAAGACGGAGGGTGATGGTAAATGGAAAGTATTCAGCCTGGAGCTCAATGACCAGTGGTGTTCCATAGGGATCTGTTCTGAGACTTCTGCTCTTTATGATTTTTATAAATAACTTTGATGAGGAAGTGGAAAGGTGCCAATGACACGAAGGTTGGTGGAGTGGTGGATAGTGTGAAGGGCTGTTGTAAGTTGGGACATTTACAGGATGCAGAACTGGTCTGAGAAGTGGCAGATGTAGTTCAACCTGGAAAGGTGTGAAGTGATTCATTTTGAGAGGTGAAATTTGAATGCAGATTACAGGGTTAAAGATAGGATTCTTGACAGTGTGGAGAAACAGAGGGATCTTGGGGTCCAAGTCCATAGATCCCTCAATGTTGCCACCCAGTTGATAGAGTTGTTAAGAAGTTGTATGGTGTGTTGGCTTCCATTAGCAGGAGGATTAAGTTTAAAGCTGCAAAGTTATGCTGCAGCTCTGTAGAGGCCTGGTTCGACGACACTTGGAATATTATGTTCAGTTCTGATCACCTCATTATGGGAAGGATGTGGAAGCTTTAGAGAGGGTGCAGTGGTGATTTACCAGGATGCTGCCTGGACTGGAGGGCATGTCTTCTGAAGAAAGGTTGAGGAAACTGGGGCTTTTCTTATTGAAGCAAAGAAGGACGAGAGGGAACTTAATAGAGGTGCACAAGATGATGAGAGGCATAGATAGAATGGATAACCAGAGACTTTTTCCCATGACTGAAATGTCTAGTTTGAGGGGACATAATTTTAAGGTGAGTGGAGGAAGGTTTAACGGAGATGTCAGAGGTCAGTTCTTTACACAGAGAATGTTAGGTGCATGGAATGCACTGTCAGTAGTGGTAGTAGAATCAAATATATTAGGGACATTTAAGTGACACTTGGATAGGCACATGGAAGATAGAACAATGAAGGGTATGTAGATTAGTTTGATCTTAGAGTAAGAATTAAGGTTGGCACAATATTGAGGGCTAAAACACCTGTACTGTGCTGTATGTTCTATGTTCTAATTGCACCTTGATGGAATAGAAGTATTTTATATTGTATAGTTTGAATCCGAATTTATTTGTATAATTGCCTCAAACTTACATATGTAGAGTATAGCATGTCCTGTACAGAAGAAAACCAGCTATGTTGTCAAAGCCTACTGTGCAGGTTGCAGCACTGAACTCATCACTGGGAAGTGAGATGAAGTGCTGTGATCTGGCACAAATGGCACCACCAACAGCCCTGATACATTGTGGGTGGGCAATTGGTCCACCCGGTCCCCAATGGCTCCTAGGAAAGAGCCAGTCTTAGAAAGGTTCAATCCTTCATGTGGCAGATCTCATTACAGCAGCTAACACAGTTCAGTCCCAGTGTCCTGGGATATCCTCACTCCATGCCTCACTCACCTGGAAGAAGTGGCCTTGATAACAATAGAGTCTGTTGGTCCTGAACCTCTTGAACATCCTGAGGGGAGCTTTAAACTTCTTCAAATCTCTCTGGCTTCATTGCACCACAGCAACAGCATCAATAACCCATGCTGGGGCTGGAGCCATTGGACATTGAACCTGTGTGAGGAACAGAATAAAGTCCTTAGGAACATGAGCAGATAACATTTACAGCACTTGCAAATGACACCAACACCTCCTTTGTGGTTGTACGTTTGATGAATTCTATTGGGTGATCTGGGAATATCTTAAATGCAACATGTGTAACACCTTGCACCAGCGGGAAAACAGTTGTTACTGGGAACCTAAGCCCTCGTTCATACTGACTGTGTCAAAAACTTGACAGAATTACCAGTCCTGGGAACCAGGTCTTCGGTTGTATGTGTGTGGTGCTTTAGGGCAAGAGAAAAGCCTTTCAAAATAATTTAACTAACTAACTAACTAACATATGACCAGTAATTATACATAAGGAAACAATAAATGATAGACTAGTCAGGGATTCTATTTCATTGCACCTTGAAAACTAGGCGTTGATTTGAGATAAGGCAAGACAAAACATTCTGTTAAATATAACAAATATCTGCAACTGGGAAGTTGACTAAGAGCCTTCACATAATGGAAAATGGCTGAAGAAAGTGAAAGAAAGATGGACAGCTTGCTGGCCAGATACAGCAAAGGCCATGGAATATCATCTGGTATTGTGTTTTGAGATAAACTATATATAGAATGGCATGAGTTGTTAAAAACTAACTTCAGCCTTTGAAAATGGATATAAATGGTTGAACAGTTCAGAAACTTGTATTACAGAAGGAGGAGCAAACACCTGCAAATTGTCAAAGATAGCTCAGCTGACCTTCCAAAGAAGAGTCTGCAACCGCAGAGGCAGACCAGAGGTAATTGCAAAGTTAAAGCTAGATATAAGCAAAGTACTTGATTGCTGAATGTAACATATTGAAGGGTTCTGATACAGGACATCAGTGAAGCATTTTTCTGACAGAGTCATAGAGTAATACAGCACAGAAACAGACCCTTCGGTCCAACCAGTCCCACGTCGAACAAAATCGCAAACTAAACTACTCCCACCTACTGCTCCTGGCTCATATCCCTCCAAATCCTTCCTATTCATTATTCAAACGTCTTTTAAACATTATTTTTAAACAACCACCACTTCCTCAGGAAGTTCATTCCACATGCAAACAACCTCTATGTAAAAAAGAATTGCCTCTCACATCTTTTTAAATCTCTTTCCTTAAAAATGTACCCCCTGGTCTTGAAATCCCCCATCCTAGGGAAAAGACAACTACCAAAAACTCTATCTATACCACTCATTATTTTATAAATTTCTATCAGGTCACCTCTCAACCTCCTACACTCCAGTGACAGAAGTCTTAGCCTATCCAGCCTTTCTTAATAACTCAAACTCTTCCATATCTGGCCAGATCCTGGTAAATTTCTTTTGAACCCTCTCCAGCTTTATAATAACCTTCCTCTAACTGGGCGACCAGAACTGGACACAGTATTCCAGAAGAGGCCTCACTAATGTCCCATGCAGCCTCAGCATGACTTCCCAACTCCTGTTCTCAAAGGACTGAGCAATGAAGGTGATAATTTCTAACCTGTGCCCATGTCCCTTTTCTTTCATGGAATATGGGCATTGCAGGCAATGCCAAATTCTGTTGCCCATCCCTTGATGCTTTGGAGGGCTGTTAAAGAACGTCTACCAAATTGCTGTGTTTGGAGTCACATTGAAGCCAGACCCAGGTTCCTTCCCTATAAGGATGTGAGCAAATGGTATGAGTGAATCAGATGGGTGTTCATGGCAATGGCTGATTATTGTTATGGTTACCATTACTGAGATGGCTTTCCAATCCAGATTTATAATGTTAAATTTAAATTTCTCCATGTTCTGTGGCAGGATTGGAATTTTAGCATGATCCTGAGCCTCTAGATTGCTAGTCCAGTAACATCACCATTATACCAAAATCGCACTCTGTCAGTCTGTGGGGACAAATAAACGACTGCCATTTAGCATAACAACTTTTCGAGTGAATTGATGATACTCCTTTTAATTCATTAGTCAAAAGAACTATAAATTAATTGGAGTGATTTATAGAAAAGAAAAAGATCCTACAGAGCTGCTGTCAAAGCCTTGGAAAGTGAGAGAGGCAAGGATGTTGATTGCATGGGTGGCTTTGATGGCAACTGGTAAAGTATGGTCACTCCATCTTATTCACTGCAGTAGTGAATGTCTGTAACCACTGCATGAGACCCTGAGATTCTTGGGACACTGGTGTTCTCACATGTCAAGGTGACGTATGATAGTAAGGTCAAGCCAACATTCAGATAAGTGACACTAACAGACTTTATTCAGTATAACACTATATAGTTACACTGGTTGGGAGAGAGCCTCTGTTTAGGTCCTGGTGCTCTCTTGTTCTGTCATCACCATAATGTGACTGACAACATTAGCCGGAATGATCACAGTGTCCTTTGCCTGCACAAAATTCAGGTGGTTTGATGCTTTCTGTTAATCCTCTCCCTTCTCTGGAGAGGATTAACATGTATGTGAGAAGTAAGGCATACCTGATCCTGTTGTTGGTTTTATCGATAGCATTCTTGCTGGTCCTGTTGCAAACCATATTGATCCTTGCGTGAGATCCAACAGAAAGCAGCATCCATTTGGTCTGATAGATTAGAACTCCAATGTGGAAATCAGACCCACAAACATTCAGAGTTCTCAAAGTAGCACGTTAGCACATATACTATTAAAACCAGACCTTCCAGAAAATCAGACAAGAAAGCAAATATGAGGATTAGGTACTATTGGTGTATTTCCCGCATATGGGTTTCAGCTTCTGTATCAATTCTTGCAATCTGACCATGTTTTTCACTGGCAAACATCAGAAAACTCAGGGAATGTTTGCACCAATTAGCTCAATTCCAAAAGCCACATGGATGTTGCTTTAATTGAATGGTTAGCTTTAATTGAAATATTGAAAAAGAGAGTTGGAGGTGAGAGCTGTGAGAAAGGGTTAGAGCTGACTCCTCAAAATACTGCCATTATCTGCACCTCTAACCCTGTCATCTCACTGTCCACTTCCCCCCTGCAAGTTTAAATTCAACCCATATAGTTAGATCAACTCTTTCTGATATTATGCTCTAAGACTCTGTTTAGCCACATTTACATTGTATGTGATGTGATGGTCACTGTACATTAAAAAAAATTGATCCTCCTTACTCCAGTAGATCTGATGAGTCACTGCAGCACAATGTCCAAAAGTCTGAACTGTCAAAATTGAAATCAATGGTGGTCCCTTTATCCCAAGGGTTGAGATTCCCTTTGGAAGATTATTTTAAAAACATTTCAATCATATCAAAATTATCTGCATGTCTGATATTCTGATGCTTTTCATTCCACTATCTTGTTGCCACATAAGTAAAACGTAGTCAAATCCACTCACCACAACCTTCGTTCAATGCAAGTGACTTCATCTTTGTTCTCAGATTGTCACATTCAAAAAAGTCTTCTAGATCTGAAATCCAATGCATGGCAACACAGTTAAATAGACAGGGACTTGTCTCATGATTAATGTCACTTTGATAAGAAACATGGCCACAGGCAAGGCTCAGCATGGGAATAGATTCACAGGGCTTGCTTACAATAATGCTAAACATCCTTAATAGGTAAATCTATGGTGACAGCAAATTTTAACCTGGCCACTAATCAACCATCACCCAACATCAGTGAAACAGATTTGTCATTTTATTTTAAAACTGCTGTTTGTGGAAGTGAGGTATGCAACATGTATGAGGTGAGGGATGCCATCGACGTCCCTGCCGATTACACTTGCAGGAAGTGCACCCATCTCCAGCTCCTCCAAGACCGTGTTAGGGAACTGGAGCTGGAGTTGGATGAACTTCGGATCATTCGGGAGGCAGAGGGGGTCATAGATCAGAGTTATAGGGAGGTAGTAACTCCAAAGATGGCAGATAGATGGGTGACAGTGAGGGGGACTGGGAGGAAGCAGCCAGTGCAGGGACCCCCTGCGGCCGTTCCCCTCAAGAACAAGTATACCGTTTTGGATACTTGTGGGGGGGATGACTTACCAGGGGTAAGTAACGGGGCTCAGGTCTCTGGCACGGAGCCTGTCCCCGTTACTCAGAAGGGAAGGGCGAAGAAGAGCAGAGCAGTAGTAATTGGGGACTCGAAAGTTCGGGGCACAGATAGGCGGTTTGGTGGGAACGAGAGAGACTCACGTTTGGTATGTTGCCTCCCAGGTGCAAGGGTACGTGACGTCTCTGATCGTGTTTTCCGGGTCCTGGAGGGGGAGGGGGAGCAACCCGAAGTCGTGGTCCACATTGGCACCAACGACATAGGTAGGAGGAGTGCAGAGGATGTTAGACAGGCTTTCAGGGAGCTAGGTTGGAAGCTCAAAGTTAGAAC
>NC_057721.1:15692918-15704499 GCF_004010195.1 Chiloscyllium plagiosum | reverse complement strand
TTTTTTTTTGTCTAATTAACAAGATTGTTTGGGTTCACTCCACACCCACTCGACCCACATCACAATGGGGTGTGGCCCAGCACTGGCAGGCGTCAGTTCTGTCTCAGGGCTCATAGTTTTCACAGGTGGGTCTGCTGTTCAGTAAGAGTTTTAAAAGTTTTACTGTTAAACTGTCACTTACTCTGAAAACTAAAGAATTCCGAATTCTGCACACCAGCTGGTCCCGAGGGTTTCGAATAAAGGATTGTGTCCCTGTCATACCGACAACAGGATGGTGGACCAATGACAGGATTGTTGTTGTTTCCCGAACAATATTTCAAAATACAACTCCACTTTCTTCAGGCACATTTTGCAGGTCATCATTTTCAGAAAATACCCTGAGTGTCCCACTTTCCCAATGACCCTTTACCAAAAGACTGTTGTGAGGAATATCTTGATAAATTGTGAAATATATTTGTGGGTGATAAAATCAAGTTGTGGGGAATGTACTTAAAATTTCTGGTGTCTCGTTGTTTTCTAACTTGCCCATCAATTCTCAAAATATTAGATTAGATTAGGTTAGATTACTTTACAGCGCAGTACAGGCCCTTTGGCCCTCGATTTTGCGCCGATCCAAGCCCACCTAACCTCCATATACCTATCCTCTATCCTCCATATACCTATCCAATGCCCGCTTAAATGCCCGTAAAGAGGGAGAGTCCACCACTGCTACTGGCAGGGCATTGTTGGACTCTCCCTCTTTATGGGCATTTAAGCGGGCATTGGATAGGTATATGGAGGATAGTGGGTTAGTATAGGTTAGGTGGGCTTGGATCGGCGCAACATCGAGGGCCAAAGGGCCTGTACTGCGCTGTATTCTTCTATGTTCTATGTTCTAAGTTTACTTTGCAGAAGTTAACTGCTGTTTCCTACTTTTGCACCGTGACTACTCATTGCGTTGAGGCGCTCTGAGATTATGTAAGGCTTTTCCCCAGCAAACCTTATTAGATTGGTGCTCTCCCCATCTACCTTTTTAAACCTGTATCAGCACTCTGCATTTCATGGGCTGACTTCTGATTCCAGAGTCTTCAGAAATGTGCAGTGCAGCTTTAATCCATCAGACTCCTTGTAGTGTAGAATTAACAGGGGAGGTAAAGCCAAGCCCACTTTCTTTATTCACTCAGGCGACTTGGTTTCATTGGCTGGATCGGTAACTATTGTCTATCCTCCATTGATGGTGAGATGCCTTTTTGAACTGCTAACTGGCGTTGGTAAATCCACGGTGGGAGGGAGGGAGGGAGTTCCAGGATTTTGACCCAGTGACACTGAACAATGTAGTGCACGTTAAGACACTGAGAGGCTTGAAGGGAAATTTGCAGGTGGTAATGTTACCATGTATCTGCTGCTCTTCTCCTTCTAGATGGTAATGGTGTGGGATTGGAATGTGCTGTCTAAGGAGCCTTGGTTAATTTCTGCACTGCAGTGTGTAGATAATACACACTGCTACTACTATGCTAGTAGTATTGGACGGAATTAATGTTTGCAAACATAATGCCAATCAAGCAGGCTGCTTTTATCATGAAAACTATTGAGCGTCTTGACTGTTGTCAAAGCTGCACTCATCCAGGCAGCGAGGGAGAATTCCATCATATTCCTCACTTATGCCTTGTAGATGGGGAAGTGAGTTACCTGCTGCAAAATTCTGAGCATCTGACCTCCTTTGTACTTATCCATTGTACTTATCTGCCTGGTTCAGTTTAGTTCCTGGTCACTGGTAAATGCCAGAATGTTGGCAGCGCAATTTCAACCATTGAATGTCAAGTAGCAGTGACTAGATTATCTCTTGTCAGAGATGATTATTGCCTGGCACTTGTGTGGCATGAATATTACATGCACTTGTCAGCTCACATCCGTGTCTTGCTGCATTTGGGCGGTGACTGAAAGTCAACTCTGTCAAATTTGGTTTTAATGTCAAGGGCAGTCACTTCCACCTCACTTCCGTAATTCAGCTTTTTTCCCCATGTTTGAATCAAGGTGGTAACACAGTCAGAAGTTGATTGGCCCTAGCAGAACACAAGCTGGTCATCCATGAGCATGTTGTTGTTCGGTAGGTACTATTTGGTAGCACTGTTGCTAACACCTTCTATCTCTTCACTGATGATAGAGAATAAGCTGATTGGTTGGTAAGTGGCTGAGTTAGATTTATTCTGCTTTTTTGTGTACAGGACATACCTGGGTAATTTTCCATATTATTGAGCAGATGCCAGTGTTTAACTGTACTGGAAGAGCTTGGCTAGGGGAGCAGCAAGTTCTGGAGCACAAGTCCTCAGTTCTGTTACTGGAACTTTGTTAGGACCCATAATGTTGCAATATCCAGTTCCTCCAGCAATTTCTTGATATCCTGTGGAGTGAATTAAATTGGCTGAAGACTGGCACCGATAATGCTGGGGATCTCTGAAGTAAGTTGCGATAGATCATCCACTTAACAAGATTGCTACAAATGCTCTATCTTAGTCTTTTGTACTGATGTGCTGGGCTTCTCCATAATGGGGAATGGAACCATTTGTGGAACCTCCTCCTCCAGTAAGATGTGTAATTGTCCATCACCATTCACGACCAGATGTGGTAGGACTGCAGAGCTTATATGTGATTCAATAGTGTGGAGTTGCTTAGCTCTGTCGATCACTTGCTGCTTATGCTGTTTGGCATGCAATTAGCCCTGTGTCTTAGCTTCACCAGATTGACACCAGGTTATTTTTGTCAGGTATCCCTACTGCAGCTCCTGGCATGCCCTCCTGCACTCACCATTGAACCATGGTTGACCCCACTGGCTTGATGATAATGGTAGAGTTGGAAATATGCTGTTTGCCGAGAGCCTACAGCAGCCCATACATGTCCAGTCTTGAATTGCTAGATCAATCTCAAAACTATCAGCGCTATGTTTCAGTAATAATTACTGAATTCCCATAAGTAAATAGCTTAAATGTCCCATTGCAAAGCTAAAAGAAGAAATCAAGTGTGTAAGGGTGAGGGGTTAAGGTGACTGGTGAGTAAGGAGTTTGGGAGACTGGTGGGTAAGGGATGGGTAGGTAGGAGAGTTGGTGGGGGGGTGAGGCTTAGGTCACAGGTAAGTATGCAGGATGAAAGATGGGTGAGGGGGTAGGGTGGATTAGAGCAGAGTCAAGTTGGGTAGGGCATGGTAAGGCGGTGAGTTTGAGCTGATGTTAGATATGTTAGGGTGTCGGTGGGGAATAATCAGATGGTGAGGTTGAATCAGATTGGGATTGTCAGGTCAAAGACAAGTACATTAGGTGTTGTCAGGTCAGGGTGGATATGAGGGTCCGGGCTAAGGGATTGGGGAGTGGGATTTGTCGATAGTTGATGGCTACATCAGTGGCAGGGTTGTGTCTGGTCAGAGAGGGTCTGTGTCAGAGATAGTTGGGTCTGTGGGCTTTGATTGCAGAGTTGACAGGGTGGTTGGGTCAGGTTGGGTCAAAGACGATTTGGATCGTATCAAATCAGGTCAGGCTGGGGCGGGGATGTTGGTGGGAGTCAGTGCTAAGCTGTGGGCATTAGTTTGTGGTTATCCAGGAATTAGAGCAATTTTTAATCTCGCTAATTTCTCCAGTGGAATTATTCAGGCAAGTAAATCAGAACATGAAGAATTCCCTTATTCTAACAGAAAGTTGAAGGCTTATTTTTCCAGGATTCGAGATGCTAGGTCATTGTCCATTGGAAGTCTAAACAGAACAAGGGCAGAAAGTGGTCTGATTTCAGCAGTGAGGTTTCCATACATGTTTAGTGTGATATTGGATCAGTGAATGGAGATGCATACCTTGAATATGCTAATAAGGGACTAATGCTTCTTACAGGAATCAAATTGCAATGCATTGAACATTATAAAAATTAGTTCTGCTATGTTTTGGAATGAGAAGGTTTATATTTTGCCCAAGTGAAAGCCTTTAAAGATGCATTAGGTAGACAGAAATTAAAATCATGTTAATAAATAGAGAGAGAATGGCAAAGATGAAAATGAGCAAGAAAAGACAAGTAGAATTAAAATAATCAATGTTTTAAATTAAATTCATTTTGATTGTTTTGATTTAAGGTTAATATAACAGTAACATTAGCAAGTGACTGAGTAAAAAAATTGTAAAATTAACCACTCTTGATGTGCCAGAATTCAAGACTTAAAATAAAGTGAAATTTTGACCTTTCTCTATGTAGGAACAAAGCAAGTGGCAAGTGTACTTCAGTTTGAACTACTAGTTGAGCAAAATTTCTTTGTGAATATTTCAAAGAAGCAACATCAAAGGCAATGATCTTTAATGAGACCAAATCTAGAAAACGCAATAACTCATTTTCATTTTTTGTGCAATTGTCAACCCCTTCAACTTTGTATTAAAAATTACATAAATAAAACATTTCTACAATTGACAGTTACTTTGAACACATCAATGTTAAGTTGATTTGCAATACTGCTAATTGAAAAGAAACTACCATAATCTATCAGTCAATTAAAAACTGAAAATCATAATTAACCATAAGAAACAAAGCTGTCTTTAATATCGAACTATATCACAGATTCATAAACATTAACTTTCACTCTGGTTCTGCAACATAAAGTAAGGTTTTATCAATTTTTGTTTATGCAATTACACTTTACCCTCTGGGAAAAGCTCCCCCTAACTATTGCTAATCTGCACTCAATCTTCCTACACATCTTTCATGTTTTTGGAATACTGTGTTCTATTCTGGTTGCCCTTCTATAGGAAGGATGTTGTTAAACTTGGGAGGGTGCAGAAAAGGTTTACAAGGATGTTGCCAGGACTGGAGGTTTGAATAATAAGGATAGGATGAATAGTTGCGCTATTTTCCCTCGAGAGTTGGAGGCCGAGGATTGATTTTATAGAAGTTAATAAAATCATGAGGGGCATGGCTGGGTGAATAGCCGAGGTCTTTTTCCCAGGGTATGAATTCAAAAACTAGAGGACATAGGTTTAAGGTGAGAGAGACCTAAGGAGTAACGTTTTCATGCAGAGTGTGGTGCATGCATGGAACGAGCTGCCAGAGGAAGTGGTGGAGGCTGGCACAATTATAACATTTAAAGGCATCTGAATGGATATATGAATAGGAGAGGTTTAGAGGGATTTGGCTGAATTCTGGCAAATGAGATTAGGGTTAGATTGGGATATCTGGTTGGTGTGGACGATTTGGACTGAAAGGTCTATTCTGTGCTGTACAACTCTATGACTCTATGACTTTATTGGAGGTGGTGATGTGAACTTAGGGGCTGCATTGTGAATCTTCACTCTCCAAACCTTGTTGTCCAATTGCCCACTGTTGAAAATAACTTTCTGTTTTTACGTATATATTTAAGTCGCCCTTTTACTGGTTGGTCATTGCTTGGCACTATGTCAATTCAGTGTGCTACAGAAGTCTGCATGAAATTCTGGATCAAGAGCTAGGCCTCCCCATGCCTCGGTCCCTACCTAAGCCACAGTCTCCCTGACAGCCACAGACATCTTCCTTATCCAAGTCCAAATGTCCCAAATCCCATCTCCAGATTCTTCTTTCCCTTTCATGCAGGATCCAATTTTCTGACAATCATTTGTTAATTTTCCACCCCCTTACCCCACCCCATCTCTTATATCTCTCTTACTTCAAGATCTAATTCACAATCACCATTTCCCTCATATACATTATTTCCTCTAACGTACTTGAATCATCTCTGTCCCAGTTTGTTAGTCTCCTTTCTGGAGTTCTATTCCACCTCAACAGAAAAGTCCAATTTCTCTGTACTCCAGCACCCTTTCATCATTTAGCTCTGTCCACTCGCCCTGAGTTTGAGCTCTGGACTAATTGAGTACCAATCTCAATTCCCCCTCAGGCCCATGCTCAATGCTTGCCTTTCCTGTGGGTTCATGTTGCACTCCAGATATTGTTATGGCCAGGTGAGGAGGGGTGAATCAGCTCCCCTCATTTCGACCTCCTCAGTTGGCTGCAACAAAGAATTATGTAGGTTTTAGGATGATACCATACTCCTCTCTAACAAAAATGTAGTTATATCAGTAAACAGCCAATTACAATTTTATTTGTGTAAAAGAAAGAACAATTTTATTATCTGCTAAGCCAGGGATCTTTAATGACAATATTACCATCAAACATACACACACACAGGTACAAAGTTAAAAATAAATGTAGTGTTGAGGACAAAAATAAGATCAAAGGAATTTATACTTTAAAGTTTTTAGGGCATCCTTGAGCTAGAATGGGCTTTAACTTGAGACACAATTCTTTAGTAGTGTCTTGGAACAGCAATAGCTGTGAATATTACAGATACCTTTAAGTTCTCAGTGTCTGGGTGTTCCTCTCCAATTTGTGTTTTCACTGGGTGCTTTACCCTGCATGACAGGCAGTGATTTGCAGTTATTTTGCAATCACAAATCCAGCTTTCCTACCTCAGCAAAAGCAGTTGCCCAAAATAAAAGCTGGTTTGCATATTTTAATGTCTGAATTCATTATTTCTGATCTTGATAATTGCTAGTAAATCAAAAGAGAAGGTAAGAATTTCTTCATACCTGACTGGATGGATTAATTTCAGAAACTTTTGATCAAGGTGTTCATTTCAGTTCAGATTATTCTATTTATTCCATTGTGCTTCATTTAGCTTGGCTAACCTGCATGTTCAGCTGATTGCTGTGGCCATTTGAGGTGAGTGATTTTCCTTCATTTCCTTCTTCAGGATTAGATGTCAAACAAATGACATCCAGACACTTGCGTGTAAAACATCCTTTGCCCTTTCTTAAATTAATGTTCGCAGTGACTACATACACTGCAAAGCATTTTTTGGCTTCCCAAGGACATTAGAGGCTCTGTGTTAATATAAATTCAAGGTTTGTCTCATATATGATAAAACAAACAAGGAAATAGAATACTGATTCAGTCAAAACCTTCAGGAAGCTTGGGGAGGAAACATTGGGTTGTCTAGAATTGTATGTGCAGCTAAACTGAGTGTGCATTTAATCATATGGCATGTATACTGCCATTACCCTGTTTAAGGGTAAGAATATTCAGAGCCTCTGTGGTGGAGGAAAACTATTTACAGAAGAGAATTACATTGAAGAAGAAGTAGTTTATTACATGTTAGCAATTAATTACACTTTGCATTGATAGGACAGGTGTTGTCACAGAGACTATGAAAAGGATCTGGATGTTAGGTCTCACTCCTTCTTCAAGATCCTAATTTGTTGGAGCGCTATAATATCATCAGCTATTTTTCAAATGGTGTACAGAAGTATATTTATTTGTTCAGCATTTGATTTAATGCCTATCACTGAAATTATTATGTATCTCATATATTGAGCTCTCCAAGATGTCCAGTTCTGTATTTACTTCGCTTCAATCACTCCATGCAGTGGCAAGTTCCACATTCTCATCATTTTCTGTGTACAAAATCATCCTCTGAATTCCCCATTTTATTTCCTGGTTGACTGTCTTATTTTGTTATAATATATTGGTTTTGCTCTTCTCCACAGTGGGAACATTCTCTCTGTGTCTACTCTATCAAAACCTTTTACAATTTTAAAGATCATGAATAGACCATCTCTTGGCCTTCTCTTTCACGACACCAGAGAACCAAATAGTTCATTTTCTCCACCTGGAAATGTTCTTACCCCTGTCCCCTTAGATACTAGTACAATTCTTCGAAATGTTTTTCCACACTCTCTCAAGTCCTTCAAAATTCTATTTGTAATATGTTGATCAGGATTATATGTGATATAGAGGTGCCGGTGTTGGATTCGGGTGGACAAAGTCAGAATTTACACAACACCAGGTTATAATCCAATAGGTCTATTTGAAATTACAAGCTTTTGAAGTGCTGCTGCTTTGTCAGGTGAAGGATTATATGTAGCGTTTCAGATACAGTCTTTTCAAAGTTTGTTACAAGTTTAGCATAACTTCTTTACTTTTGTTTTATTTCTCTAGAAATAAACCCTCGGGCTTGGTTTTGCTTTTATGCCATTGTTAACCTGTGTTAGTCCTGATTCTATTATTCCACAGATTCCAGGCCAGATATACACTGTACCTTGAAGACAGTCAATACTTTCCAATATAAAGGTATCCATTTCAACTCCAGTGGTCAGCCATGCCAGTGCCAGTCAGCTGTAGGCAGCTGCAATGACTACATTTTTGTTCTATTTCATAGTAAGTACAGTTGTAATCAGACTGTGTGTAAAACTGAGATCTTATAAAGTACAAATAATTAATATTGTCAATAAACCTCAAGACATCTGTGTCAACAAGAACGCAGTCTTTGTGGTATATATTACCTGAGTTGGCATATAGGGTACATTCAAGCCATTTTGTCTTGGCAGTGATGATCCACCTAAGGAACCACATCATGGTGGCAACTGATGGTGACAGCTAGTTTGTTCTAAAAGATAGCAATAGCTGTTGCAGTTTTGAAGGCTTTTCCTAACTGGCATTAATCATGTGTGTGAGTTGAAGGTAACAACCAACCATCCAGGACCAAAGTCCTCCAACCTGTTGTGAAGCACAGTAACCTCAACAGACAAGGAACATTTGTGTGTGCTCCCTCTTTAAAGAAACTCTCAAGGCCACAGTTGGTCCATATCAAAACATTGGAAGCTTTGCAAAAGGTGCAGGACAATTCCAATCTCATAAAATAATTCCCCCTTGCAAAGCACAGGCAGCAATGCAGAATTTTTTAAAAATGCCGTCTGTGTTACCAAGATCTTATCTGTGTGCAGATGTCGGTCCATTTTGACAATGTGTTTTTCAGACATGGCATGACAACAATAAAGAAATCATTCCAATCTCTGTGGCATGATCATGAGACACTCAGACACTGCTCTTTTACTTTGAACAGCAGTAACAAGGTTAAAGAAAGGAACGAGAAACCAACATCAAAACCAGAAATGATATTACAGTGCAATGCAAAACTTGTTATACTGACATTTTAAAGTTAATAGAAGAACAAAGTAAAGATGGAAGGCAAACACCTCAGCATGGATTGGCATTTCACTAATACCCTGTTAAAATATTTACTATTTAAGAAAAGAACAAACTTTTGCTTCATGCATCAACAAATATCTGATAAGGAAAGGGATGCAGTCAAACTCCACATTGCTTTGAGAAACAAAGGGTTAAGAACAGTGAGTTTCTTATGTATTTGTAACAATGACTGCAAAGATTTGAATAATGTTTTCCAGCTTTAAGAGACCAACATAAAGCTTAAGCCAATTTCAAGATATACTTGTTTGAGTTCATACGGCACTGGTAATAATCAGGTGAAGCAATTGACCAATTCACAGGCAGGGTGTTGATATAAATGTATGGAATGCGATTTCACTAATGTTGCTTCAGCTGAAAGGCTTATGGAACTGGTCATTACTTTTACAACAGTTATTCCTTCAGGAAAACTTTTCTAGGCAAATTCAGAGAATATAGCAGAGATGCACTTAAATGTAGGATGTATGTTAAGGATCAGTAAACCATTCAAAACTTCGATGGCATGTAGCTCTTCTCACCCACCAAAGCATTTTTGACATTTGTAAGCAATGTTCAACAAGAGGAAATTAGATTAAATATACAAGAAATCCAATTGACAAGAGAAACCTAAGTGTAACATAATGCTCCAAGGCAGCATTTGAGGAAGAGCTGACCAATAAGCCTGATGAAAGAAATTTTCAAAGTTCTATATGTGGCATACAAGCATCTGAACAATGTTCAAGAGGTATCGGCAACATCACAGCTTACAAACTCCAGTCAGACAATACCTGTGGTCAATTTGACAAACTGCATGGGTGCTGTCAGGAAAGTAGAAGACTTTACCTTTATTGAAGTGACCTAGCCTGAATGAGTGAACAAGATCCACTATGTACCAAAATTGACACTGGTGCAAGTGCTAATATTATCTCATTTTTCACCTTACATGAGATCCACTTAGAAAACTGAAAAAAAAAACTGGTGGAGTACACACAATAAGTTGATATCTTATAATAGATCTGACATCCCTTGTCTTGGCATTATCAATACAGCTCCTTGGGGATGGACACCAGACATATTTTAGGTAATCAAAACAGTGGGATAAACTTTTATTATTCTACTAATATGCATGGCGCTACGTATTGTTCTGATCCATGAGGTTAAAAACACATCTGTTCTAACACCAACAACTCCAGACCACAACATTGAGTCTATCTTCTCCTGACTAACCTCTATCAATATCTGATGATATCACCAACTTTAAAGGTGATAAAATATTATATTTGAAAGATGATTTACAACTCAGCAAAAACACTCCACACAAGTGCAATATTCACATTCAGGAGAAGTATAAAATTAGATTCCATGCTCTAAAATACCATCGGTGCAAATCTATTATCTGTGTTTCAAAGATAAATGGCACTGCATGTTTGGATCCAAGGCCACTGAATTTGCACTAAAAGGCCACCCCTATATGATTCCTACCCTTACAGAGCTTACTCACTCATTCTCAGGTGCCACGCATCTTTCTATCCTCGATGTCCATGTATCTTGTCTCGGAGTCACTGGAATTGATAATCTTTTGGTAGATGTCACTTTTTTCAGCTCACCAATTGGGTAATCTGCCAGCTAGGGTATATTCCAACAACATCTAGATCATATTGAGAATCTACCAGGTTGGCTCAGTATAGCAGATGACATGTCAGTCCTTGGTAGAATCAGATGTGAGCTTGACACAAACTTTCATTAGTTCATGGCAGTAGCAAGGAAACATGGTCTTGTTTTTGATGGTAAAAATGTTAAAACAACCTGAGTCAAAATAATTACTTTGGATCACTCCAGTCATCAAACTGTATTCAATCTGATCCTACCAAACTGGAAGACATGCAATAGATGGCTACACTCAAAATAGAGATGAATTACAAAGATATTCTCTGTTTCTTCAACTTTTCATCCAGAGGCCTGTGACCACTGGAGTGCCACAAGGATCGGTGATGGGTCCTCTACTTTTTGTCATTTATATATATGATTTGGATGTGAGCATAAGAGGTATAGTTAGTAAGTTTGCAGATGACACCAAAATTGACGGTGTAGAGGGCAGCGAAGAAGGTTACCTCAGATTACAACGGGATCTTGACCAGATAGAGTTTAATTTAGATAAATGCGAGGTGCTGCATTTTGGGAGAGCAAATCTTAGCAGGACTTCTACACTTAATGGTAAGGTCCTAGGGAGTGTTGCTGAACAAAGAGACCTTGGAGTGCAGGTTCATAGCTCATTGAAAGTGGAGTTGCAGATAGATAGGATAGTGAAGAAGGCATTCGGTATGCTTTCCTTTATCGGTCAGAGTATTGAGTACAGGAGTTGGGAGGTCATGTTGCAGCTATACAGGACATTGGTTAGGCCAATGTTGGATTATTGCATGCAATACAGGTCTCCTTCCTATTGGAAAGATGTTGTGAAACTTGGAAGGATTCAGAAAAAATTTACAAGGATGTTGCCAGGGTGGGAGGCTTTGAGTTATAGGGAGAGGTTGAATAGGCTAGGGCTGTTTCCCTGGAGTGTCAGAGGCTGAGGGGTGACCTTATAGAG
>NC_057721.1:15689530-15692856 GCF_004010195.1 Chiloscyllium plagiosum | reverse complement strand
TAGATTGGGTTGGGATATCTGGTCGGCATGGACGAGTTGGACCGAGGGGTCTGTTTCCGTGCTGTGCATCTCTATGACTCTATCTCTAATATATTCTGAATGTTGCGATCAAAGTCTCTCCTCTGCAAGATTTTCTCTACAAAATCACACCACGCATTTGGTAGGAACATTATCAACATATTTTCCAATCTCACAAAAATGTTTTATTGTCCAGCCAGTGTTTTCTTTGTTGTTGTGATTCCTGCAAGATTTCCAGATTGTAAGGAGAAGGATCCCTGAAAGATCTTCGAGCATGGTTACTGCAGACTGACAAGACAATTGCATGTGGTTCCAATATCATTGCAACACTCAAGCGAACGACACCAATATTGAATGAGAAATTCTTGCTGGAGTTTTTGGAATACAGCAGTTTAGTACATATATATTCAATAAGCCATTTCATTGTTTGTACTGACAACAAACTGCTGGAAATAATCCTTTGGAAACCACTCCCAAATGCAATTCTATGATTCCAACATTTCTTGTGAAGATCCAGGGGTATAATTTAGAAGCACAAACCAGATTGCCAAATAACTATTTCTGATTCTGTCAGTCAGTTTCCAAACCCTAATGAAAGCAAAGATATTCTTTTTGACTTACATATGTATTGTTAAATCCAAATTGCAAAGTAGGCTTCACATTGATCTGGTACAAGCTGGTTACAGCCAAGCAGAACATATTCAGCCAACTATGCCAGATGATGCCTAGCTGCAATAACTCAAAAAGATCATCATTCCAGGGTGATTTAAATACTTTCAATGGGTCTCTGAACAAGCAGGTTTCTCCTGACTATTCAGGGACAAATTCTGACTCTCTATGAATGTATTTTCTGAAGGAAACCAAGTGGTTATTTCAGAAGCTCTTCATTAAGACACTCTCGACTATATACATATTGGTCACATGGGCAAAGAAATGATTGGCACTCATGTCTATCTATTGGCCTGGCACTAATAAGGACATTGATGAACTCATCTAAACATGTGAAACCTACCAATTGCACCAAGCTCAAAAATCTAGCGACCTCTCCTTCAATAAGAGATCCCGTCTGATTCATAGTGCAAGGTTGCAACTGACATTGCCCATATCCAAGGACATGACTTCATACTGGTCACTGACCAATTAAAAAAAATTATTTGCATTCCACAAATCATAGAATCCCTAACCATGTGGAAACAGGCCATTAGGTCCAACAAGTCCATACCGACCCTCTGAAGAGTAACCCACCCACACTCATTCCCCTCCATTTACCCCTGACTAACGCACCTAACCTATACATCCTTGAACACTATGGGCAATTTAGCATGGCCAATTCACCTAACTTGCACATCTTTGGACTGTTGGAGGAAACCAGAGCACCTGGAGGAAACCCACACAGACACAGGGAGAATATGGAAAGTCCACACAGACACTCCTCCGATGCTGGAATCAAATCTGGCTCCCTGGTGCTGTCAGGCAGCAGTGCTAACCACTGAGCCCCCCGTTCCTCCAATCAAAGACACCTGGAGTTGATACAAAGTCTTACCTTTATTCTATTTGTTCAAATAATTGCGTCTGAAAGAATGCGTAGTACTGTTTCAAGATGTGCAGGAGATGGGCTGTTCAACATATTGCCTCTTCTCCTCATTATGCTGAGCCCCGTGGTCTCACGGAATGCACTGTTCATAGTCTTGTAAGATCCACAACTGTCAAGTAGAAAATGGAAACATCGACATACTACGTATTGGGGCAATGGCTTACTCTTATTGACAACTCTCATGATTGGAGGACCGATCCCCACAGTTATCCCTTCCCGCATTCCCGCCACCCAATCACAGGTACAGGGCACATTGTTGGAAAGAAGGAAGAAACTGGTCCAAAGAGTATGGCCATGAGAATTCTGACAGTTACCCCAATGTACGACAGCACCATACAAAAAGTGGACTCATGGAAAAATACTACCTTGTTGTGTCCAGCCGACAACAATGTAACAAGCAATGATCGAGTCCTGGGAAGAAATAGGCAGTGTATGCAAACCATACATGACTCATCTTCCATCATGCAGGATGATGAATTGGATACTGAGAGTACTTTGTCAATGCCAGACAACAAGCACATATTCATGACAGATGATACACATCCACTTATGATGACTGAAAGCACACCGCAGAGTGAAGTTACACAGCCAAGGCATGTCCAACAGAGCTGGTCACTTCATATATCCACCAAAGTGCTTCCATGATATGTAAAAGTAAAATGTCTATATTTGATTTTACATGTTTATTGGAAATGCATTCCATTTTTTAAATAGAAAACAGGAGAATTTGCATTATTGCAGACTAGGTAGACA
Source organism: Chiloscyllium plagiosum (assembly GCF_004010195.1). NCBI lineage: Eukaryota > Metazoa > Chordata > Chondrichthyes > Orectolobiformes > Hemiscylliidae > Chiloscyllium > Chiloscyllium plagiosum. Next base: position 15,690,491 of record NC_057721.1, on the reverse strand, counting down.
AGTTACCTTTAAGACAGTCAGATGACACTATGACATGTGATATGTGAACTACAGAAGCAATCATCCCACCACACACAAACAATGCTGCATCAGAACATTATTTCAATGAGCCATCACACACTGCAGCACAGAGGAACTACGCAGAGCAGAGGAAAATCACCTATACAGTATATTCAAAAAGAACCGGTACCCAATGAACACAGTCTGCCAATTTCTCAGCGACAAACCCCAACAAGCAGACAAAACACGTCCAGAAACCCTAGCTACTCTCCCCTACATCAAAGTTATCTCTGAAATGACTGCCAGACTACTCAGACCTCTTTCCTCATTCCTGAAGAAGGGCTTATGCCCGAAACGTCGATTCTCCTGTTCCTTGGATGCTGCCTGACCTGCTGTGCTTTTCCAGCAACACATTTTCTACTCAGACCTCTTGGCAGCATGGTAGCCCACAAACCCACACATCAAAACAGCAGCTAATGAATTTGAAAGCCCCTATATAGACAACAAGCAAAACTAATGTCATTTACAAAACACCTTGCAGGAACTGTAACAAACACTACATTGGACAAACAGGCAGAAAACTAGCCACCAGGATACATGAACATCAACTAGCCACAAAAAGACATGAGGTAAAAACAATGACTGCAGATGCTGGAAACCAGATTCTGAATCAGTGGTGCTGGAAGAGCACAGCAGTTCAGGCAGCATCCAAGGAGCTTCGAAATCGATGTTTCGGGCAAAAGCCCGTCATCAGGAATAAAGGCAGTGAGCCAGTGAGATAAGTTAGGGGAGGGTGGGGGTGGGGAGAGAGTAGCATAGAGTACAATGGGTGAGTGGGGGAGGACATGAAGGTGATAGGTCAGGGAGGAGAGGGTGGAGTGGATAGGTGGAAAAGGAACTAGGCAGGTCGGACAAGTCCGGACAAGTCATGGGGACAGTGCTGAGCTGGAAGTTTGAAACT
>NC_057721.1:15652806-15688096 GCF_004010195.1 Chiloscyllium plagiosum | reverse complement strand
CCTTTGGTTTGGAGGAAGTGGGAGGATTCAAAGGAGAAATTGTTAAGGGTGAGGGCCAGTTCGGCCAAACGAATGAGAGTGTCGGTGGAGGGGTACTGTTGGGAACGTCTGGAGAGGAAAAAACGGAGGGCTTGGAGGCCCTGGTCATGGCGGATGGAGGTGTAGACGGATTGGATATCCATGGTGAAGATGAGGCGTTGCGGGCCGGGGAAACGGAAGTCTTGGAGGAGGTGGAGGGCGTGGGTGGTGTCTCGAACATATGTGGGCAAAAAAGACATGACCCACTCTCACTAGTATCCTCACATACAGATGAGGAAGGACACCACTTCAATTGAGACAACACATTCATCCTAGTACAAGCCAAATTGAGACACGCATGAGAATTCCTAGAAGTATGGCATTCCAACCAGAACTCTATCAAGAAACCCATTGACTTGGATCCCATTTACCACTCCCTGAGAAAAAGAGCAGGAAGTGATGTCACCACAGGCAATGACATCACCTCAGGAAATGACATCACCACCCAAGGAAGGCTAAATACATAATAGAAAAATAGCCATGCCACCAGTGCTTCATCCGGAGGCTCACTGAAGATGTTATCTAATATGGTGACAAAACGTCTGAAAACGAACCTTCCAGCTCAGCGAGCAGCTTACATCCTGGACCTCAACCTATGCTACAAATCTTCTCAAAACCCCGCTAGCTGTAACTTATTTTTAGTGATTTATTTGTTTTTCCTCCTCCACATCCTCTTCAGATTCTTATTAATTCTTGATGATATGTAACGGCTTTCTTTTTATCAAAACGTCACACATATGCATGTTGAAATACATTTAGAGGTGGAAGAGAATGGCTAAAGGACATGGAGAAACATGCCACAGTGGGTTTACAAATCTATTGCAGAATCTAATGGAAGAAGGACTGAAGATGTGATGCTGCAAACATTGCACTAACAATGTGCTGTAGTAGCAGGAGCCCCAGTAGCAACAGAGAGCACAATATGCTTGAGCCTAGTACAGTAACAATACCTACCTAATTAATTTCATTTTGAAGACACTCATGCAGCAAATAGTGAGTAACAAAGGTTTCTCGTGTTAAATATAAGTAAGGGAAGGGTCTGTTTCCACAATCATTTTGCTGCTGACATATTGTAATGCTGAACAAGTCCAACTGCAGTTGTTTCATTTTGTTTGTATTGATCTCATGATTTATTCATTTAATGCATCCGAACAAAATCACTGGGCTTTTCACTTGCTGAAAAATTATCAATTTGGAAAACCACATGCACCCCCCACCCCCCCAACACCACCGCCCCTTCCCAAATCTGTCTGTCAGCTTGTAAATCACAACGTTAAATAGGAATGAAACATGATATCTTTCCTTTGTTCAGATAAAAAAAATGAGCTACAACGACTTCTTCAACTGGATCCATCTAGTGTTCAAACTGATTTATCCAGAGCCCCACAATCATATTTATTTATGATATTTTTTTAAATTTAGTGCAATTCATTGTAATTACTCTTTCAATTTTTCTTGCTGATGATTGACTGGAAAACTGTTCATGGAATATTTAGACTGATGTAGGGTATTTATAAATTGACGTAGTGTACCCACACAAGACAGTATGTCCTTTAAATGGATGTCAATGAACAGCAGCGTAAATCTATAGAAGGATATTCTCAGGAACTCCAGTATTTAATGATTATTGGTCTTCATAATGGTATTCACAGTTGTCACAGCAATAAAACAAATAAAAAAAACTTCTGCTTTACTCTGCCCCAGATGGTGCCATCTCAATGTTTGTCCAGACTAAGAGTTACTATGGAGACAAGGAGTAGGGAATTAGATTTTTTTTTGAGAGAGTTGGTTATATCTTCTAAAAATGAAATTCTCTCCCTGATATCAAATTCCAGTCGGGAGTGTTTTCATGGCACTACCTTCTTGAAGAATTAAGGGCAGCTGAGCAATGAGAGAGTAATTCACTTACTGCTATTTCTCCCTCATTCAGATCTTACACTCTTTGGTATGATCAGTTTTTCTCAGAATGTTAGACCATAAGAAATCATGGCTGATATGTTTCTCAACTCCATTATCCTACCTTCTCCTCATAACCCTTGATCCCCTTACTAGTCAAAAGCCCATCTTGTCTCTGTCAAAATACACTCAAAGACTTGGCCTCCACAGCCTTCTGTGGCAATGAGTTCCACAGATTCACCACCCTCTGGCTGAAGAGATTCTTCTTCACCTCAGTTCTAAGAGGTCATGCTTTCACTCTGAGTCTGTGCCCACAGATCCTGTTCTCACCTACTAATGGAAACATCTTCTCCACATCCACTCGATCCAGATTTCTCAGTATTCTGTGAGTTTCCAACGTCTTTTAAACTCCATCGAGTACAGACACGGGCATCAACCACTCCTCAAATGATAAACCCTTCATCACGGGATCATTCTTGTAAACCTCCCCTGGGCCTCCTCCAAGACTAGCATTCCAAATGTGGCCTGAGCAGAGCATTACATTGCCTCAGCAGTGCATCTTTGCTCATCTTCCCACGCCCATGAGAGGACAGGAAGTGGATAGTGAACCTGACTCTTGTTACAAGTGCAGTATGTATCAAAAATATGTTAGGTCAGATGATTTGTAAATGAGTTGCTTTAAAATCTCACAACTGTTTTGTACATTCATTTGAAAAATTTGATGGAGGGTTATGAGCAAAAACAAAGTATTGTTGTGAAATAATATTGTTTCAGTTTCCATTTCCTTTACATTTGATAATTCACAAGTGGTTCTGCAGTTGGCACGTCAGTTTAAATTCATTATAGATGGTTCCCTGTTGTCTCTTTAGGTTCATACAATACATCAACATTAGATTCATCCTAATCATAACACAATGGAACATAGACTTCCCGATTCAGTTCTGGACAGTGATTACTTACCTGATCACAGTCTGCCTGGCAGGATTGTTATGGATGTGTCTGGCTTTAAAAAAGGAGAATTAAGCTTTGCCTACATCAGATTTGGTGGCAGCTCTTAAACCACACTGAGCCAAACTTTCCCATTATTTTGGCTGAGTGTTGTGTTCGGAGATGCACAGCAGGACATTCACAATGGGCCATGGATTTGTTTCTCACACAATCTTCAGCAATCCAACTCATTAATTATGCAACTGGCCCCTGAGGCATAATCATGTCAGTGGCGGGGTGAAATTAAATGTTAATGATGTCTTGTGTTGTTTGATGATGATGGCCTGTTCTAGGGTCACAGTCCACTGTTGGTCGTTCGTGTTTAAGTATAATGATTTTTGGCGCACAATTTCCTGCTACAACCACTGGGAATCATGGTAGCACACCAACCCAAAGCCACACTACGCCAACTACTTACAAAGCCAAACAATCCCATACCCAACATGCAGGACCAATGTAATATACAAAATCCTGTATAACAAATAAACATTCCATCACTGCACCATCTTGGCTGATCTTCCTTGAACAACATGGACAATAGCAAATTATTTGGGAAATGAGCTGAGAGGTCAATTGAGCTTCTTTTCAACATTGAGACCAAAATGTTACATGTTCTAACCAACTCCTGGATATTGGGTCAAGATTCTTGCTAGTGAACTGTGTGAGGTATATTAAGAGGGATGGTTTAGACCACTCCAATCAGGGTGACAACGTCAGACAGATTGGCAGAGTCTGGTGCCATTGCCTCCATTGTCAGTCTTGGGGAAGTGTATGGCATTCCTCTGCAGCACCATGTATACCAGGATCTCCAGATCTCTTTCCATAATGCAGTGCACCCAATTCCCCTCATCTGCCTTCTCTGAGGCTAATATTATGGCTATTCCAGACTGACAGTACAGATACACAATCCTTTATCCCAAATTCCGAAATCCAAAAGGTCCGAAATCTGAAATTCTTTTCTTGGAGTGTGGAGCGTGCGAACACTCATTTGAACCACACCCATTTGAACCACATCACTTAGGTGTGACATGGAGGTGTGGCCCAGCACTGGCAGGCATCAATTGTGTCTCAGCGCTTGTACTATTCATACATGCATCTGCTATTAGGTAATTTCTTTTATTTTACTGTGAAAATATCATTTATTCCAAAATTGTAAAAATTCCGAATTCCAAAAAACAACTGGCCCCAAGGATTTTGGATAAAGGTTGTGTATCTGTACATGCCTGAGTACACAATGGGCTTTTAAATATGGCATTGTCACCTGGAATCCAGAGTAATCTGGGCTGCAAGTGTGCAAGAATCAGACAAGCGTCAGACAAGAGAGGCATCGTAAGGATATGGTATATGGTAACGAGACAAGTTTGGGATGGTCACATAATAAAACTCACTAGGCCCCACATTGAGAAAGCCTGCATGACACTTAACCCACAGAGGAGAAAATTCAGCCCTGAGTGGAGACCATAGCAAAGTCTGGCTCAAGGTTCCAAACTTGAGATAGATGTAAGAAATTCTATTGAAGATCTCTCCAAGCCTTGTGCTACAAGTGGAGTGTATATCAAAAATGTGTTAGTTCAGATGATTTGTCAATGATCTGCTTTAAAATCTCACAACTGTTTGTGCACACCCTTGATGGAAGGGTTATGAGCAAAATGTATTGCTGTGAAATAATTTTGTTTCAGTTTCCATTTCATTTGCATTTAATAATTCACATGTGCTCTTGTAGTTGGCACATCGGTTTAAACTCACTACAGATGGTTCCCTGTTATCTCTTTAGGTTCATGCAATGAATGAACATTTAATTCATCCTAATCTATACACAATGGTCCATAGACTTCCAGATTCGGTTCTGGTCAGTAAATACTTATCTGATCATAGTCTGCCAGATAGAATTGTAATGGGTGTGTCTGGGTTTGAAAGCGGAGAATTAACCTTTGCTCACATCAGATTTGGTGGCAGCTCTTAAATAACACTGAGCCAAACTTTCCCATTATTTTGGCTGAGTGTTATTTTCAGAAGACACACAGCTGGTCATCTACAATGGGCCATGGACTTGTTTCTCACACAACCTTTAGCACTCCCGACCCATAGTCATGTCAGTGCCAAAGTGAAATGAAATGCCCAGCAGAGCTGAAAGTAAGTTAATGACGTTCATGCTCCACAAGAGTCAGAGCCACTATCCACTGTCCGCTACCTCACTCTCACGGGGTCACTACTCATTGTAACCCTCTCACTGTACACTCCTCTCACCGAGACCCATGGACTACAACTGTCGATATTGCATTACTCATGCCAGTTCATCCTCTCAAACATGTCATCCTTTCTGCTGACTATGCTTCCTATTCACTCAAAGGGGACACCTCACCCCATCTCCTGTCTCTGTGTCACCACTGACAGCTTTGCCATCCACTTTCTTCATATTCAGTCCTTCCCTTAGTCTCATTACAGAAAGAAATGTTTCATAAGCGTATGGATAGGATAAACCCCAGTGGTGTGGTGGCAGGTATTAGGCTCACCACCCTATTATTAGGATAAAGTTCTGGAGCTGACTGGCAAAGGAGGCAATCACTCATATGAGGGGATGACATAGAGACCCTTGATGGAGAACTGACTGAGTAGGCCTTTGTACTGTGCTGCACTAGCCTACCATTAATGCCAGTGCTAACTTATGCATAACCTCAGTCACGGTGGCTCAGTGGTTAGCACTGATGCCTCACAGTGCCAGGGATCCAGGTTTGATTCCAGCCTCGGGTGACTGTATCTGTGGAGTTTGCACATTCTCCCCGTGTCTGTGTGGGTTTCCCCCAGTTTTGCCGGTTTCCTCCCATAATCCAAAGATGTGCAGGTTAGGTGGATTGGCCATGCTAAATTGCCCATAGTGTTCAGAGATGTATAGGTTCGGTGCATTAGTCAGGGGGAATGGGTCTGGGTGGGTTACTCTTCGGAGGGTCAGTGAGGACTTGTTGGGCTGAAGGGCCTGTGTCTACACTGTTGGGATTCTACTCTATGCAAGCTTTTCACCCTTCTTCTGAACTAATTCCCTGTCCTCTCCTATGCAGATATTAGGAATTCCCAGAGAAACACGGTGAGGAAGAGGGCAGCACCAAGGTTCCTCAGCTCCACCTCAGTTGCTGAGGACTAAGCCACCGAACATTCGGAAGATACACTGGCAGGGCTTTCAGCCTGCCCCCTCCACCAGCTCCAAGACTTTCACCTTGATGTGTTCTCAATCTGGGTTAAAACTAATCTGGGGAGCACATCACTGACAGGTCTCCACAGCAGGGTCAGGAAGAATTCAAGGGCTGGCCAGAGTCTGAAGAGCTGCTCAGCACTAACATTGGGAGGATCCCCCAGTGTTGGCTATTCATTTGTCTAATGTGCAACTAGGAATAGCGGGCAGCTTTGTCAGGTGCAGTCAGTAAATTGGATCAAAAGATGAAGAGGTCCACAAACATTCATGATGTTGTGCTGTTTCTGACACGTTTATAGCTGGCTGTCTCCAAGGGCAGGTTGGTAACTACCATGGAGGCTCTAGAGTAGCACACTCTGTTTCTGCTGGATATGCACACAGACTGCACTTCATCATCCTAGACAAAGGGGCTCTGCAAGATTGTCTGCAGATAGCATTAGACAATAAGGATCCCTGCTGATCGCTGCAGCCAGGGTGCTACACTTTAATGTGGATAGCACTGAGGCTAAATACAATGATTGAAATAAGGCCTGTCCTACACAAATCATCCACACTTCCTCCCTGTGAGTGGGAGGATAGAAATAGTGATAATTATGATAAACATTTCATCCTATCTTTTAGCTTTTCGAGGGAACAGACTGCCATTCAAGACTGACAGATGTATAATGGGAAGTTCACACTTCCACTGACCCACATGGCCTGAAGAGAGAAACTGCACAAAACCCTGCATCTTTCAGGTGATCATGAGGAACTGCACTGCACAGCACACGGATGCTGGCTGCAGAATTAAAAGCCAGGTAACCTCAGTGCCATGCCATGTCACTGCCTTGTCTCAGTGACCACCGCTTTCTCCCTTAAGAATGAACAGGACCTGTAACGTTCAGATCCTTGAAGGTTGGATCAGCTGAGAAGCTGGAATGTAGACAAATCCATGAATAAGAAAAGCTTTATTCAGCAACAGGAGAAGTTGCACAGTGGCTGACCAGGGGCTACTTGCCATATAATGAACAGAAAATTACACAGTACTTTTGCAAAGGTATCATCAGCCTCCTTGAGGGATTTTCCCCTGCTGCTCCTCCATCGAGGAGGCTGTGCTGCAGCCACTGGAAGTTCCTGTCGGATTGAATGACAACATTGTAATTGCTCTTTTCTTCAATGCTTCTGGGATTTGCAACATAACCAGAAGGAAACTGCCAACTTTGGACCTCAGATATCTGAGCTGACAATCAGTTGGGATGTCAGAATCAAATAGCATATTAATAGTAGGACTTCAGATCACAGCAATCATTTTGAAGCAACATGTTTTACCCTGATACAGTGTGCTATGGAGGCCTACCAAGAAGACCCATGTTGTGCCTTGAAATAAAACTCTGAGCTGTGTAACTTGATGTACGTTACAGAACAAAGAGCTAATGCTACAATAGGATGAGGTGGTGAAATTCAAGATTATACCCAACATGATAGCACCTCTTTCCAAAAAGAAAAAGCCACTCTTGAACATCACAGACTTTGTACTTACAGTTCAGTCTGTAAAAGTCTGAAAGGCTCCGAAGTGTTGTCTTCCAGTTTCAGGTTTGAAAAGTGATATAGAGCGTCAAGTCCAAATGCTCTTGCATTGCTTTGAGTACTTGGCATGAGAGGTAATAATTAACACAATATATGGAATGGTTATGTTTGCTTAAGCCCATAATTTTAATGTTCATTCTTACAAAGAAAGGACAACCACGTTCAATGAAATCCAATTTTATTAAATAACATTAGTGAACCAATGAATGCATGAGTAATGCAATTGTGCTTAGCAGAGCCTCACATTCAAAGAATTATACTCCACCCCTGAAGAGAAAAAACATAATTTGCTTCATTCACTCTGCATGAGCTATTTGTCTCATTATTACACAATTAAATTTGGAATGAAATGGCAAAGTTTGAGCTTCGGGTCCTCATGAATGCCTTGCAGTGTCATTTCCCACTGTCCTTCGTGATCCTGTCTGTGCTACATGATCTTTTAGTATCCCTGTTACATAACCATTAATGCTCCCACTTTATTCCCTGAGCCTGCGGTTTTGTGAATTGTTGGTCATATGTTCTCTTCACACTGAGACTAGAATGATGATGACTTGTGTGAATGCCTTTCCACAGCTCCCCGCCTCCTCCTGTATTCAGTGAGATCACATCTTTCTGCACTGAATTGTTATTTCACTATCATCATTCTGTCAGCGATCCCCAACCCCATTATTTCTCACCTTTCCCCAGGAGTCCATGAGCTTGCTTTGATAAGCTCCCTGACTGTGCATGTTCAAACTCCGAGGCTTGAACCTCGTCCAGTTACTGAATAGGTGTCTTCATATCAGCCCGAATGACACAACCATAACCTCAGACAGGTTGTACTTGACCTGCAGGTTTAACTGCATCTTCAACTGAAAGGATATTGATTCCTGGACTCTGGTAGGACCAAGCACCTCACTTGACTGTCATTAAGCCCTGGACTGAGATCAAAAGTAGCCTTTGACTAACTGGGGCAGTACTCCATGATTGATTTGTACTATGTTTCCCTGTAATTGAAATGTTTCTTTCGAAGTGGGTAGCCTGGTGCAGTTATGTTAATACAATTGGAAAAAAGCAGAAACTAAAAATAAGTATTTGAATAAATTCTGCAGCCTGTGAGTTATCCGATCTTAAATAGCAGGAAAAGATTTAAGATAGCGAGACTGAATTATGTTCTAGTTTCCTTGGCAGACAGTCATCAGTTTCAGAATATATCACTTTTGAATATTTTAAAAAAATTAACTCATGCCTACTTGAATGGGTGCAGCCAGTGGAAACTAGCCATGCACAGATGAATACATTTTGGGGGCATCACCAGTTTTGTGGGCACTTTGACATCCAATGAGATTTTGTAAAATGTATGTTTAAGATTGATGATTCGCATTTGACGTAACTTATGCTTAAAATTCTGTGCACGCTTATGCTGCTTCAGCTGATTGCAGGTAAATTGTACTGGGAAAGTAGATGCAAACAAGGGAAACTCTGGATCGTTGCTCTATAAGTGACATTATCGTAGAGAGAATGCACACCAGGAATCAATTTCCTTGACAGCGGCAAGAGGTCAAGGTAGTTTGGGGAATCCAATATTCATATTCATATTACAATCTGTCATGGGAAATGTCATAGTCAGGCAGGGGTCAACTTGTTAACCTATTGCCGAGTATCTAATATCTCCTGGGGAGTTCAGGTCACTAGCACAAATCTCAATTGTGCTTTCAATATTTCCACAGGATACAGTCATGGCTACTTTCAGGTCACTGTGATCACAGTTATGGGCAACTATAATGGGTTAAACCATAAGGTTTTATAGATGACTATTTTTCCATTCCTCAGTCAGATCAGTGAGCTTAGTAAGAAGGTATCCTTCAGCAGTGACACATGTGAAGTAACAGAGGACAATTGTGCAAACTCATGAAAGTAACTGCTATGGCCTAAAAACCTGACTGGACAACTTGAGTTAATCCTTATTCTTAAAATGGTTCATACATTTAACAATAATAATAACAAAATTGTAAGATTTATTAATTTATTAATTGCAAGAAAATTGTATCATGTTGAACTCTATAATTTGTCCATTACTGAATTTGGAGCAATTACCTTTGTTTAGTAACAGATAGGTATTTCATTGATACAAACACAGCCTGGTACATGACATGTCTCTTTTCCCTTTCTGCCAGTTGGACCACAAAGTGCCAAGCTAGAGATTTGCAAAATTCATGAAAAAGATAACTCACATTTATGTTAGGCCTTTCATGTCTATGAGATCTCAAAGTACTTTGCAGCCATGGAAGCGTGTATAAACCATGTTGTGTTGTAAACTGTGGACTGAAATGAGAAAAGAACTGGTTTAAAACCAGGAATTGCTAAGATTGATATATAAAGCAAATAACACGATAGTCATTGTGAACACTGTTTGCGTAAGCTGCTGGATATAGAAATGGTTGCTGATGAGCTGGAGTCAAAGAGTTGTGTAAAAATGGAGTTTTGCTTGGCAACATGTAAAATGTTTTGTCGACTAGTAAGCAGTTAACAAAGACACGAGTCTTCTACTTGCCAACAATTATGTGAATGGTTCTCAAGTAGCTAAATGGATTGGGGCTATGAACAAGATTGAGAGAAGCCTTCGAACCACCAGCAGCTTAGGACCTCTTCCTATTGTCTGCAGAAAAATCCACTTTAAGCCTGAAGAAAACAAGTCTATCTTTCCTTCAACAGCTTCTGTAAGCTGTACCTTTTAATTGAGAAACCTGAGACATTTTATAATTTTACCAGCCACTCAGTGCCTCTTCTAATCAATTGAAGAATCCATAAAAGAATGACTAAGAAGCAGCATTCTGACCGTTCCTTCTGCATATAAAATGGATGATTTATAAGGGATTGGAATTTTAATTAAAATAATTATCTGCAGATGATTAATAACTGTTACTTGCTGATAAAATCTATTTACCTGCAATATGTAATAGTTTTTGTTAATTACAGAAGCCTCATCCATGTTTTCTGTCAATCTGGGTCTAGAAGGCAGGTAAATAGGGGAATATTTTCAAAGCTCTTAAAATCTTTAACTTTGCGACAACCTAAGGAATACTGGTGCTTGATATTTAGTGCACTATCCTACTGAGTAGTGATGAATGCTTTTGAAATGTACTAATTGCTTTAAAAGAGAGATTTACATCAACCAACTTTGGAAATGGTAAGTTCCCACAAATGCAAAAAGATGATAACCAGATAATCTTTCGTCTATAGTAATGCTGGCTGACAGATAAATATTAGTCAGGACAGAGGAAATCACTCTTTCTTTTCTTCAAAATAATGCTGGGAGATCATTTGTATATTTTAAGAGAGGCTGTGGTATTGTCACAAAACGAGTGATTGAGAGTCCCAGTCTAATAGAATATAGAACAACACAGGCAGAATAGGCCCTTCGGCCCTCGATGTTGCGCCGACCTGTGAACTAATCTAAGCCTATCCCCCTACACTATCCCATCATCATCCATGTGCTTATCCAAGGACTGTTTAAATCTCCCTAATGTGGCTGAGTTAACTACATTGGCAGGTAGGGCATTCCACGCCCTTACCACTCTCTGTGTAAAGAACCTGCCTCTGACATCTATCTTAAATCTATTACCCCTCAATTTATAGCTATGCCCCCTCGTACAAGCTGAAGTCATCATCCTAGGAAAAAGACTTTCACTGTCTACCCTGTCTAATCCTCTGATCATCTTGTATGTCTCTATCAAATTCTCTCTTAGCCTTCTTCTTTCCAATGAGAACAGACCCAAGTCTCTGAGCCTTTCCTCATAAGACCTTCCCTCCAGACCAGGCAACATCCTGGTAAATCTCCTCTGCACCTTTTCCAATGTTTCCACATCCTTCCTGTAATGGGGTGACCAGAACTGTACACAAGATTCCAAGTGTGGCCACGATGTGTTTTGTTTAGACACAGCATGACATTACAGTTCTGGAACTCAATCCCTCTATCAATATAACTTAACACACCGTATGCCTTCTTAACAGCACTATCAGTGGCAACTTTCAGGGATCTATGTACATGGACTCCAAGATCCCTCAGTACATCCACATTACCAAGAATCTTTCCATTGACCCAGTATTTTGCCTTCCTGTTATTCTTCCCAAAGTGAATCACCTCACATTTAACTGCATTGAACTCCATTTGCGACCTGTCAAACCAATTCTGCAGTTTATCCAAGTCCCCCTGCAACCTGCAACATTCTTCCACATTGTCCACTACTCCACCGACTTTAGAGTCATCTGCAAACTTACTAACCAATCGACCTATGCCTACGTCTAAGTCATGTATATAAATGACAAACAGCAGTGGTCCCAAACTAATCCTTGTGGCACACTACTAGTAACTGGACTCCAGGCTAAATATTTTCCATCAACCACCACTCACTGCCTTCTTACAGAAAGCCAGTTTCTAATCAAAACTGCGAAATCATCCTCAATCCCATGCCTCTACATTTTTTCCAACAGCCTACCATGTGGAACCTTATCAAAGGCTTTACTGAAGTCCATGTACACCACATCAACTGTCCTACCCTCATCTAAATGCTTGGTCACTTTCTCAAAAAACTCAGTGAGGTTTGTGAGACATGACCTGCCCTTGACAAAACCATGTTGACTATCTGCAATCAAATTGTTGCTTGCTAGATGATCCTATCCCTTATAATCCTTTCCAAAACTTTTCCGACAACAGCTCACTGGTCTATAATTACATGGGTCATCTCTACTGGGAGAAAGTGAGGTCTGCAGATGCTGGAGATCAAAGTTGAAACTTTATTGCTGGAACAGCACAGCAGGTCAGGCAGCATCCAGGGAACAGGAAAATGTGAGACATGACCTGCCCTTGACAAAACCATGTTGACTATCTGCAATCAAATTGTTGCTTGCTAGATGATCCTATCCCTTATAATCCTTTCCAAAACTTTTCCGACAACAGATGTAAGGCTCACTGGTCGATAATTACATGGGTCATCTCTATTGCCCTTCTGGAACAAGGGCACAACATTTGCAATCCTCCAATTCTCTGGTACTAAACCTGTAGACAATGATGACTCAAAGACCAAAGCCAAAGGCTCCAACACTTCCTCCCTAGCTTCTCAGAGAATCCTCAGATAAATCCTATCTGGCCCAGGGAACTTGTCTACTTTTACTTCGTCTGGAATTAATAACACCTCTTACTAACCTTGGTCCTTTCTAGTCCAATATCTCGTATCTCATTCTTCTCCTCTACAGTATTCTCCTTTTCCTGATGTTCTGGGGATATGAGTTTGAATTCCATAGTGGCAGATAGAATAGAATCCCTGCAGCCATGGAGGGAGGCCATTCAACCCGTCAAATCCACATTGACCCTCTGAAGAGCATCACACCCCATAGCTATAATACTGCATTTCCCATGACCAATCCACCTGTCCTGCACATCTTTGGACTATGGGAGGAAACCGGAACACCCAGAGGAAACTCATGTGTAAACTCTACACGGGGAGCATGTGCAAACTCTACACAGACAATCGCCCAAATGTGCAATCAAACCCAGATCACCCATGCTGCGGCAGCAGTGCTAATCACTGAGCCACTGTTCTGCCCTCACGATGGTTTTTGAATTCAGGTAATAAATCTGGAATTGAAAAAGCTTGTCTAATGTTAACCCATTGTCAATTGCTGTAAAAACCTAATTAGTTCATTAATGTCCATTTAGAATGGAAAATCTGTCATTTTTTCCTGGTCTAACCTTCAGATAATGCCTGACCCATCTTGTTGGTAATTCCCAAATTCCATAGAAGATTAAAAACAAAAAAAGTGTCATCAATAAGGCAGCAAGTTTGACACTGGAACTTTCCCTCAGTGACTGGAGTGCCGCCCTACATTTTGTGCTGAAGGAGATGATGTGGGAATTCTAATTCACAACCATATGACTCAAGGGCAAGCATTCTACCACTGAACAGCAGTTGACAATATTCAAGAATAAATGAAAAAACACGTTTCCTCATAAAATGGTAACACAAATTTAAGAATTTGGATACATGTTTGAACCAAAAATAACACAGATTTAAAAAAACTTCTAATTCTATCAAAAACAGTCCAAGGGCTTTTATAGTATGAACCCCATTGGCCTTGGAGCTTACATGATAAATATACCCTGAAGAAAAGTAGAGCCAACTCATGGCAAACTTTGTACAAATGTGAGTTGTTGATTTAGATGTATTTGTTTCAAATCTCAGTTGATAATCAGACTGAGGCATAAAATTAGTACAAGTGCTTTACCTTTAAATGTTGAAGACTGCAGGATTGCAATCCAGAAGAAAATGGTTGCAAGATCTGTTCCGAATTTATTAGACCCGCACAACTCCAGCCTCCACTCTCTCACAGGTGTACTGAAGTGATTTTGCCTGGGCATAGCACTGCAGAATTCCCCATATGTTTTTATAACAAGCTTGTCACTGCAGTTTTAATATGTTCATTAGAAGACCATTATAATTACAGGTGTAAAATCAATTAGGGACTGACAATTCGTTAATTACTGACTGACAAATCATTTCAGGAATCTAGAGTGCTAATATCCTTGCAATCTGATTTTAATGAAGCTTAGAACATGGTAATCTATTGTACTTTGCAAAGATGTTGTCAATTCTTTAGTTTTTAAATGAGCACCAAATGAGCACCAAATGAGCACTGGAATGAGCACCAAATCCTTCGGTTCGGCAACTGGAGTAGAAGCATAGTGATTATGATAAAATAACATACCTCCTCATTGGAAGACACTACTTCACAAACACTTCACAAACGTAATGAATGGCCCAAGTGATTTTTACAGTATTAACATGGAATATTCTTACAAAAAATGTATCATCATAATTCTCTTTCCATGTGGCTTTATGCCTAAATCAAACAGACTGTGTTCAAATCATACTGGTCAAGGAGAAGGCAAAATCAAGAACCATCTTCAAATTCTCTGACACTCTGTTTATTGCATGTTAATTTAAACTATTAATGTACATGGTAACTTGGGATATACTAAACTTATTGTTATGCTATTGAAAGACTATTCTTTACACACGGCCCTAGTTTCAAATTGCACGCACATATCTCTAACTCTGTCCGTACTGTGGGGAGCATTTCCATGACATCATCACAGAATTTCTCCAGGGTACATAACAACAAAGATCAAAGAGGATAGAGCTGCAACCACCACTGATTACTCCTCTTTTATGTTGGCTCCATTGTTCTTCATTCTATTACTTACCTTCTGTTGCCGCCTACCTCGCTGTAAACACCATTTGAAGGTAAGGCTGGAACAATGAGGACCAATGTTCAGAATGCAGTGGAAATATACATTGAGCCACTAAACTGTGAGTTGTGCTAAGTAATTTATCACTCAACTTTTGTGTCAATTACATGCTCCTTTTACTGTGTTAAAAATCACACAACACCGAGTTATAATCCAACAGGTTTATTTGGAAGGATTTGCTTTCGGAGCGCTGCTTCTTCAACACGTGGTTGTGGAGTATAAGATCATAAGACACAGAATTATAGCAAAAGGTTGCAGTGACATGCAACTGAAATGATATATTGAACAAACCCGGATTGTTAACTTTGTCCACCTCAGTCCAACACCAGCTCTTCCACACCCTTTTTCAGCATAAGACTGAAAAACTTGTTATATAAGAAAGCCACATTACAATGAATTTAGCAATTACTGTAAAACTATGTACTTTAACATTGCTTTGACTTCACATTGAGTTAGTGCAGAAATAAATTGGAAAAGGCTGACCTGGGAGGTCCGACGACTCTATAAGAGGAGCTTTGCTCATGTACATCAATGTACATGCATGACTTGCAGTATAATTCAGAACTGCACATTCAATAGTACTTTAGGCAAACTCGTGACTTAATTGTCATACTGGACATTCAGCTTGAAGAGCTGTGAGGTGCACTTAAATTAGTTGGTGTCTGATACTGGTAAACCTGATAATGAACGAGAACTTGAATTTTTGCATCTAAAAGTTAAGGTTAATTAAAATCAAATGGGATAGATCTTCACGTTCCTGTGGACATTAGTCTATTTGATTGTTTAAGATAAGCTAGAAATTAACTGGATAGAATACAAGATTGGCAAGTTAACATTAACTGCTCTACAGTCAACTCCCCTCATTTACACAATTTTAAAATTCTCAGGTGCAGAGTCCAGAGCAAGAATATCCAACCCTGTACTTAGTACTTTTACCCATTTTCTTTCTATTGTCTGTTTTGCTTTCATTTTCTGCTTGTTCATTCATTTTGAATTCCCTTTACTATACTTTCCTATTTTGTGCATTGTTCCAGCCTCTCACTCAATTACTGTCTCATTGTTATTCTGTTCCGTATCTTTCTCTGTACCTGCCTCACATTTCTGCTTGGATTACATTCATAACCTCCTGATGCAGACTTTATTTTGCACACTTCTATATCTTAGCCTAGAAATGCTATTCATTACACCCCCACCCCATGATTTTTAATACTGGGGAGTGGAGGGGGAGCTTAGTGATTGACATCAGTCTGACACTGGCTGGAAATCAGAATTTGAGATGGACCTAGATAAACTGAGCTTCAGTGGAGGAGGAGTGAGGAGGATGATAAAACATGATCTCCCTGATCCTACTGTCTGCCAGAAGCATTTGAGCAAATCAGCACTTACCTGCTTGCCACAACAGATGTTATTATTAGGTTAGAGGAGGAGGGCGGGTGGGAGGCACTACCCGTGTAATATGACACGTTTCTAACAGTGGAATTTCCTTGGAATTCCACTGTTAGAAACGTGTCATATTATGTTATCTGTAAAAGGGATGAAAATATTATTCTGTGATTACAGTGGTAGTTATCTTCATATTGTAAGTATAAGATTCCCTGCAGAAAATAAACATTTTATTTTGTAGGGAAGATTGCAGACCCAATAAAGTCTTACTTCATTTCAATCTCACCTCGAGAAACTACTTTCTGCAATTTCTAGCCTTACTAGGAACCATTTGGGTTTGAGATCACAGAGTAGAAAAGTGTGGTGCTGGTTAAGCACAGCAGGTCAGGCAGCATCCGAGGAGCAGGAGAGGCAAGGTTTCAGGCATAAGCTCTTCATCAGGACCATTATGCTCAATCGACTGATGCCATTATTTAAGACTCACATTATGGTCCTCTTTCCATTCCTCTATTTCCAACCCGATCAACAAATCCTTCCTATACTACTCCTGCATGTGATTCCTTTAAATTTATCAACATTATTCAATTCAATTTCTTCTATATTTGAACCATTCCAGTGCATAAAAAAGTTTCTCATGAACTAAGTCATTAAATTTGTTAAAGTGGTTATCTTATATTTATGACTTAGAGTTTTAAATATACCTGTTGTTTCAAAAGATTAAAGCTGTCTATTAGGTCATCCACTAGCATTTAATTTTCATTCATGATCCAGCTCACCTTTCAGCTTCTGTATTTTTTTCACTTAAAGAATAAAAAGGGGGGAAAAAATCTCAATTAAGGGTAACAAGGACATTGTCTACCCAAGTGTAGGGCAAGATGCAAGACCTTCATTATGATATTTTGAGAAGACTTGCTCTGCAAATGCTAGTCACATTATCATGCCTCATACAAGATGACGTGATACATTTTCTACAACAGTCAAATGCAAGGTCTCAATTTTTGGCACTGGTAATCTGGGTTAGTCAGACAGAAAAATGCAAATGACCTTTAATGGTTTGATAGTCTTCCATTTAAGTCGCTTTTATAAATACATTTTCTTATTGTGAATTGCGCATTACCTAATAGGACACATTTGTGTTATTGTTTACTTTTATTATCGAGCTGCAAAATACATGGGGCTAATTGTATCCAACTATACAAATTCTGAAAATCAAAGAGACAGGTGTTACATCACTGCGTTCTTTTTTTGTTGGAAGATGTAACTGTGAGTAATGTGCATTAGAATAGGGGTATTTACAATAATCTCTGCAGGTCATAAGTAAATGAATGTTCAAGATCCAGTGAATATACTTCGATATTTAAATTCGACTTCAAAATTAAACTGCAGGAGGAAAATACAGTGAGAGAAAATAAACTTTCTCCTTCCAAGTAATTCTGCAACTATGATGTCCAATCGGTTGCATAAGGGTGTAAGAATCTGAAGGTGTCAATACTGAGGTTTGCCTTAAGCATTGCCCACTCTGATGTTGCTGTAAGGACTTGGTGGGCAAATGGCTAAAGTTCACGAAGGAGTATGAGCTATCATCAGGGTCCTCTGCATTGCCTCTGTAACAGGTCTATTATATAGTGTAACTTGTACTTAGTTTGACTATCCATGGATTAAACTACATCTTGTTTCAGACAAGAACCTCCTCTCAGTAGACCATCATGTAGTTTCTCTCTAACACAACAGACAATCAGTCTCTGTAGATGCTTACCCAGAAAGAGAATGATAACAGCAGACCTACCTTAAAGTGAGCAGTGGTATAGAGAGATCACACATGATAAGCAGTTGGTACAGATTGCCCATAGAGCAGAATCCATTTTATGTTCATAATCAAATTTATTTTAAGTGTTCCAGACACAGGAAAAAAATTTGGAATATTTAGTCCTTTTTACATATTAAGTAATCTATTTCACAGTTAACAAAATTTGTCTCACCATTTTCTGAATGTCAGAATATAATTTGCCTTGTCAGCTATGCTACCTCGTTCACCTTAAGGAATAGTGTCCTGTAATGCCAAGCAGGGACTCCGCAGGTAAGAGTGGTGCAGCATTTATGTAACAGAAAAGACTTGGAGTAACCATCCTTATCTCTGCCATGACATTTATAATAACTTTCTATCTAGGCATTTTAAAATAACAATTATCACCAATATTCACTGGTATCTTTGCCTAGGAAGGTAATAGTTTAGATAAGTATTTTTGTCACTTACCAATGACCAACAAATGCCAACTTGGCCCACTGGAAGCATTCTTGCCTCTGTGCCAGAAAGTTTTCATATCAAAACTTATACAACCTTCAGACTAACAATGCCAACGTACTATTGAAGGAGGCTTCCACTGTCAGAAGGGCCAACTTTCGCATGAGACATTGAAGTATCTCCCCTCTTTTCTCTCACATGGATGTAAAAGATCCTGTGACATTATTTGTAGAAGAATGTAGGATACTGTCAGCTTCTTGGTCAATATTTATACTCAACCATTAGCCAAAAAGAAATTTGATTCCAATTTAAGTAATTACTATTTGTACAATTGCTATATTCAAATTGGCTGTCATGCTTTCAAGAATATTACACGGAGCATACTTCATAAGTACTTTATTGAGTTCACAGCCCTTAGTGTTGCTCTGCACTTGTGAACAGTGCTATATATGCAAGCCTTTCTTTCTCTAACAAGAATTTGTCATTGAACAGATGGCTCATTGTGACTTACTGGAATCTGCAACATTACTGTCAGTCATAATGGCCACAGTTAGAGCTGAACTCTGCATCTGCAATCAGCAGTGACAACAATGCTGTGAAGCTTTGAATTATACATTATAATATCTTCATGCTAAGGTTGTTACAAGAAATCAATATGTGTTTTAAATCATTCTCTAAAATGACAGCTAGTAGCTGTATCAGGCTTGCCAATTATATGATTATTGAAATAACATGTAAATTCATGAAATTTTCTTTTAAAGTTTAGAGTGAAGTTCATTGCAGAGAAATTGTGCTGCAAACATGATATATAGAAATAAAAAATGTTTGAGATGTGTTCTTTATTTTGCCGATACACTTAATTGGAATAAGGGTAAGATAACCATTATAGGTGATAGGTGATTTTGTCATCCAATGAGTGTAGGCAGCATTCAACATGGATAAATCCTCTAAGAAATAACAGATTTCTAAAATGTTATGCTACATAGAAAATTGGAGCAGGAGTAGACCTTTGAATGTACTCTGCCATTCAGTATGTTCATGGCTGATCATCTAATGCAGTACAGAGTTTCCACTTTTGCCCCATACCCTTTAATCCCTTTAACCCAAGAACTATCTCTAACTCCTTCTTGAAAACATTCAATGTTTTGACCTCATCTGCCTTCTGTGACAGAGAATTCCACAGGCTCCCCGCTCTCTGGGTGAAGACATTTCTCCTTGTCTCAGTTTGAAATGACCTACCCCATATTCCTTAGACGGTGACCCCCAAATACTGGATTCCTCAGTCTTTAAAACATCCTCTCTGTTTTTGCCATCTAGTCCTATTAGAATTTTATAGATTTCTATTGGACTCCCCCCTCATTCTTTACAACTCTAATGAATACAGTCCTATCTAATCCAGTCTTACTTCATACATTAGTCTTGCCTTCCCAGGCATCAGAACATCCCGCATCACATAAGGAGGCCAGAACTACACATGATGCTCCATGTGTTGTGCAAGGCCTTGTACAATTGCGGTAAGCCATCCCTGCTCTTGTACTCAAATCCTCTTGCTGTAAAGGCCAACACATCACTTGCCTTCATCACTGTCTTAGGCATCTATATGCTTACATTCAGCAATTGATGCATAAAGACAACCAGGTTTAATTGCATCTCCTTCTTTTCTCAATCTAGCATCATTACAATAATCTGCCTTCCAGGTTTTACTACCAAAGTGGACAACCTCACATTTATGCATATTATACTTCAGCTGCTATGTATGTGCCTGTTCACTCAAGTTGCCTTTGATATGGTAGCTTAATGGTTTATTTATTAGATGAATCATCTCACACCTCTGGGGTTATTTGAACCTTGGAGGATTGAATTGTCATAAAAGCTGTATGGTTCTTAAAATTTACCAGTGTCACTAGAAAGTTGCTGACCATTGTGAAAATAAGACAAATTGCAACTTTCTATCTTACACTGATCAGGACTAGGACCCAAGAAATAGACTTTTCTTTTAAAAAAAACACCATTTTATAAAAAATGAGAAGGAAGTGCTGATTGGTTGGGTACTCATTGGTCTGGAGATGCAGCAAGAACTGTTAACTGTCAATCTTAATTCCCAGAGTAGGCAGATGGGTTCTGATTGGTCAAGATGTTGCCATGGGGATGCAACAGATATTGGCTGTCTCCTTGACTACCTTTTTCATGAGGATGTGTCATGTTTGTACAAATTCTCATTGTCGACATAAAAAGGGTCCTGTGGATTAATAGATAGCAGTTCTAAATGCATTACATTGCAGTTCCAGCTGATGATCTTCATTTGGTTTCTGGTGTAACTCTTAGTACAATCCAGATTATTTAATAAATGATTTTCAATAACAGAATCACGTCTGAATGCTGGGTATGCCTTTCTGACACTTGTATGCACAGGGTGGGTTGGGCGTGAATGGCCTGTTGCCCACAGTAAATGGTCAGTGTAACATCTTGCTTACTTCAGTCTACCAGGCATTGGGACATATAGCCTACATACCTGGCATCACATTGGCACTGTCACTTGTATTACCTATTTGTGCAGTAGACAAGACATCTTTTTGGTTTGATGGCAGGACTTTGTTTTTATTTATTTTCTTGTGGAAAGTCCTTGAAACTGATTCAGCTTCCTCAGAGCCAGCTCTCAGAGTGAACAAGATGTCTGACACTTTTGTGTATTTTTCCCCCTTCCCCCACACTACCGCCTAACTGCTTAAATTTTCCCCAGCACCCATGATGTGTGTGCGGGTGTGGGACACAGTGAAGGACACAAGGTGTACAAAACTTTATTAAATTTCCACCACCAGGAAGAAAGGAAACACCCAAGTGACAAGCAGTGCCCTTCTTCTAGGGCAATGCTGCGTGATCAAACAGTGAAGGGGAGGGCAGGGATTAAATCAAAATAGATTTAGAGGGGGAAATAATACACTGCAATTCCTGCGGTGCCCACCTCTCCCTGAATAGCTCAAGGGTGTTAGTGGACACCACGTGCTCCTTTTCCAGAGTCACCCAGGCTCTGACATAACTGTGGAAGAGGGGCAGGAAATCAGCCCTAATGACCCCCTCCATGGCCCGTTGCCTGGACCAGTTTATGTCCAGTTTGGCCAGGCCCAGGAGCAGACCCATGAGGAGGTCCTCTGATGGTAGGATCTTGTAAGTGAGGAAAAGAAAGTGGTTTGCCTGCACATTTACAGTGTAAGACAGCAAACTTCACTTGATCAAATCTTTCAGGCACTTTCCCCTTCAGGATAACCTAATGTAGATTATGCAAGCAACAGGAATTTGCACATTCACTGCACCTTTTTCATGCTAAAGGAGGTCATCAAGACTTCTAATCATTGTTGCGTTTCCATGGTAACACCCTGACTGATCAGAATCCAAGTGCCTGGTCTGAGAATTAAGATTGGCGATTGACTGCTCTAGTTTCATCTCCAAGTCAATGATGAATGAACTAATCAGCACCCTCTTCTCCTGTTGTATAAACTTTTGGCTCTTTTTATGCAATTGTTTCTTTGTGTCCTTGTCTGGATCAGTACAAAATGAAAAACTTCAACTCCTGTTAGCCATGTTAATGTTCTGTACCAGCAAGCAATTATTAATAGGTCTATGGTTAGGAGTGGTGGCAGGATAGATTGTATCGAAGACCCAACTTTCTGCTCGAAGCACCATAGGATATATTTTACGTTGCTTGGGCAGGATGCGTGAGCTTGACTCCAAAGTGCCTGTTTACCAACTGCCATGCCATCCATTCTACACACTGGATAAAGTATGTAGCAGGAAACTGGCCAAACAGGGGAGATGGGGTGAGTGGCATACCCAGTCAGGGAGGGATATCCAGTGGGTGAGATGTTAAGCCGTGAACTGGAAATCTGTCAAGACCATCCATTTAAATATCCCCTGGCAAAGGGTTGTTGGCATCTGAAACTGAGATGAGCAGTAATAAGTGCATTGTCGGGAGATTATTTAGGAAAACCTCTGGAGTATTGGAGAAGCAAGGAGTAAGGGGATCTTTTGGGAACTGCTGTGTCAGCAAAGTCTTATTCCCTTAAGTTGTCTGTGATGTGGTAGCTTAATGGTTTATTTATTAGATGAATCATCTTACACCTCTGCAGTTATTTGAACCTTGGAGGATTGAATTGACCAATGTGCCAGGGATGGTAGAATATCTGAGAAGATTCCTTATGAATAGGGAGTGTCCAGAAAAAGACTTCTTTTCTACCTTTTAATTCAAATTGTCTCTCCTCAGTGGAGGGACACCAACCTTTGCCTTCTTCAGCTTCTCACACCTGAAATCTTCAATGAATAATCGAGAAGGGACCAGGTGGAGGGCCCTGGTCAAGGACAGCTTCATGCTTTGGTAATGACTTTCTGTGAGTTCGCTCCCCCAGACTCTGGAACGATTGGTGAATGATATTCATGGCAGCTGACTCAAAAGGGAGAGTTCATCACCGGACCACACAAATCTGGATGGGGTGGTGTTGGAGAGGTAGGATTGGGCTCATCTGGAGGACTTAATTACATTGCTGTAAGAGTCTTCAAGGCCTTTTTACAATCTGATAGGGTGAGGTATGCACATGTTTCATAGTTGAAGCGACAGGGAAGGGTTTGATCTAGGCAAGATCTGTCAGTTAGCAAGGATCACCAAGAAGAGTTGGCCACCAATAGCAGGTATGTTTGGTACACAAATGTTTGGCACCACAAGTGAAAGCGTGGTTTTTCCACTTGCGATTCATTTCAATGTCCCTCTCTTTTGGCAGGAAAGAAAAAGGCACCTAAAGTCTCAGAAAGGGCAAGGTCATGAGATGGATCTGCACACCTGGCTATTTTCACTCTGTTGGAGGAGAGGTGGATGGTAGGTTGTATGGGGCATATGTATCTCCTGAAATGGTAAGTGTTGAAAAAGAGATGACGGTTGTTGGAAACTGGGGCAAGTGGGTAAGGGTCCCTTAATAGGTATCTCTACTTTTGCATATACATTGGTAGATTGATGTCTATATGTTATATTTGCTGTGCAAAGAGTTTCTATTCTTTCCTAAGGCCTATGGTAGAATCTCCATTGATACTGAGATAACACTGTTGAAAGAGAAAATAATGGTACTTGGTGTAATCAAATGTAAAGGTTATTTAAAAAGTATAACTGTATAATATTTAACCAGAAATATGATTGTTTATCATTATTGTGGGAAGTTTGGACAATCCAGGCTTAGTTACATTTTCACTGAATTCTACAACTATAAAATGAGCTCCCATGCAGTCTTGGCATCACTGTCTGTGTGAGTTTTGTTTCCTTTAATAAATCAGTAAACACAAACTGTGCTTTGGCCTTAGCTTTTGGACATGGTGACAGTTACTCCAGGCTTGTCCCTATCGCGTGATCATCAACATGTCTGGCATTAAAGAAAATGCTAGTGCATTTAAGCTAACACAAATTGAAAAAGTGTGCGAGATGGCCCCAATGCTGCTGTAAATTCATAAATAAGTGACTGTTAGCGCCGATTGTCATCATTTTAATTTCTGTGAAATAATTTGCAGCCGTGCCTAGATAACAAAACACTGAAACCCTGACAATGGAGAGAGCTGTATTTTGATACATGCAATGAATAGACTTGTGTTCGGTAACTAACAATGGAGGGAGCTGTTTTCAGGCACACAATTGAAAATTGTGTGCCCACACACAAAACTAATCAGAAGCTGCATTTGAGTGTTTGCAACTAACACTGAAACTGTATTTAGGGTTTTATAATGACTAAGATCTTCATTGTGTAAATCTAGCTCCTCTTAAACTCATCATTTGCGTGCGTGTGTGAAATAATCCTGTTCTGTCTCCAAGAATGCAAGAGAAAAAAAAATTGTGTTTTTCTTCTCCAAACATTGCATGACATTACCACCATTTCCCTACTTTTGGAGTGCTGTCACTGTTTTTATTTGGAGAGATAATTTGCATATAGGCAGATCCCACTGAAATACTTTTAACGTGTTTGCACTGTCACACTGTGAGGAACATGGAGACTAATATGTGCACAGCATGATCCCACAAACAATAATTAACACAATAAACAGAAATCTGTTTGGAAGGTGTTAGTCCAGACCTTGCATCTGGACAGTACACTGAGAGAACTATCTGTTGCTCTTTGAAAAACAGCATGGGATTTTTCCCACCTAACTGTACAGCTAAACAAAAATCTCCCTGCTAGCACTGTGCATTGTGCATCAGGTTATATGTTCAAACCTCACAGGAAGGCATGAACTCACAAGCTGTTGGTACAGAAGGTGGGTTGTCTATAATATCATTAAACAACAATCTTACGTATTTGTTTAGCGTTTTGGGTATATATAGTGAGCCGTTTGATTTTTTTTGTGTGTACTCATGAATCAATGTTTCAATTTAGTTTGTGTTCCATTCTATTGAACAACAATTTGCATTTATATGGTGCCTTTAATAACTAAAATGCCCCGAGGCACTTGTCAGTTTCATCAAACAAATTTCAACACTGGCTGCTGGAATGCTGCTGATTATAACTGGGGGAGATTGCAGATGGTCTTACAGGACTCCCTCAAACAACACAGAGCCTCCAGGGTCTGGCTTCAGATTGTACCATATCAGCAGGGGAGGCAACATTCTGGGCTGCTCATGTTCTGGCAGAATGCTGATGGTGAGAGCGCAAATGCCCTCATTCTCAAATGGTCCTTCCCCTGCCCAGCCTTTGCCTCAAAACCTATTATATTTCCCTGATCTGACAAAAGGTCACAGGCCTGAAGCGTTAACTCTGTTTTTTCGGTCTACACAGAGACCTACCTGACCCACTTCATTTTTTCACATTTTCTGTTTCTCATTTAAGAAACAGAAAGGGCAGTCACAGGTGGAAGGCATAAGAGAGTAAATGACAAAAGGGTTGATTGTGCAAGGTCAAAAGAAGTATCAATACAGCAGCTATTCAAGGGATGGTGATGGTCTAATGGTATGCATACTGATCTAGGAGCCTAGCTAATGTCTTGAAAACTTGGGTTCAAATCCCACCATGCCAGATGGAGGAATTTGAATTCAATAACAAAATTCTGAAATTAACAGTCTAATGATAACTGAGAATCGATTGTTGGAAGAGCCCATCTGCTTTACTAATGCCCTTTAGGGAGGAAAACTGCTGACCTTACCTGGTCTGGCCTACATGTGACACACAATAATGTGGTTGACTCTTAACTGCCCTCTAGGCATCTAAAGATAGGCAATAAATGTGGCATAGCCAGCAACACTCCCATCCTCTCTTAGATTTTTTTTATTTTGTTCTTTTTGTGCAGATATGAGCAGAACCTCTGACATCCTATATATTGTTTTCTGACATTTTTTCACCCCCACACTACCACCTAAGTGCGGTAGTGCTTATTTATTTTTCCCAGCACCCATGGTGTGTGTGTGTGTGCAGGTGTGAGACACAGTGGAAGACACAAAGTGCACAAATCTTTGTTCAATTTCCACCACCAGGAAGAAAAGAAACACCCAAGTAACCAGTGACAAACAGTGTCCTTTTTAGAGAACAATACGCCTCTCCTGGTTATATTTTTTTTTTTTCCTGTTTCTTTTTATTTAACCCCCACACTACCACCTAAGTGCGGTAGTGCTTATTTTTTCCCCAGCACCCATGGTGTGTGTGTGCAGGTGTGAGACACAGTGAAAGACACAAAGTGCACCAATCTTTGTTCAATTTCCACCACCAGGAAGAAAAGAAACACCCAAGCAACCAGTGACAAACAGTGTCCTTTTTAGAGAACAATACGCCTCTCCTGGTTATATTGGTCAGCCAAAGCTTTCCTGATTGGTCCAGGTTAACAACCCCAATCAAAAACCTCATAATTAACAAGGTCCACCTGGTTCCAACCATTACAGAATGACAAGCATCTTAAAGACTTTACATCTGAAGGATGCTATCACCACAGGATATCCTCAATTGTTACAATCCACATAGTCAATTTGCTCCTGTAATATACTGTTAAATAGATTCATTTCCAAGTAGTGTGCTGATGACAGCAGATACCTTGAATGTGATGATGTTTCTTGTGGAACTTCTGTTTTTGTGCTTCTAGATGGTGTTTTTTTGTGTCCATATGAAGAATATTTCTAACAGTAGTGTTGTCTATACTTTGGACCTTTCAACCAAGTTATGTAATGAAAACACTGTACCCAAACATTCTTGTTAGTGAGGCAGACAAGGGGACACAGTATTTAACTTGTGATTCAGCTAAATTTTATAAGCAAAATATTCGTTCCTGTCCTCTATCACGGCGGTCTTAGATGACAGAACACAGGAGAGGCTGGACCAGCCGCTAAATCTGGACGAGCTCACCAAGGCCCTCGAGTCCTTCGAAAAGAATAAAACTCCCAGAAGCGACGGCTTACCGGTTGGGTCCTATTCTGCTCTGTGGGACTTGATTGGCCAGGACCTGCTGGAGGTGTATGTCAGTATGCTTCTGGCAGGTACCAGGAGTGAATTCATGAGGAAAGGCATCACCCTCATCTACAAGCAGAAGGGGGAGAGGGACAAAATCAGAAATTGGAGACCAATCTCACTATTGAATGCGGATTACAAAATTTTATCAAAGGTTATCGCCAACCGTGTCAGGTCTGCTCTGGGGTCGGTGATCCACCCTGACCAAACCTGTGCTGTACCAGGCAGGAAGATCGCTGAGAGTCTCGCACTCCTCAGGGATACGATCGCCTATGTGCAAGACAGGGGGGTGGACCACCTGCTTCATCAGCCTGGACCAGGAGAAAACCTTTGACAGGATATTGCATACATATATTAGAGATGTTCTCTCCAAAATGGGCTGTGAGGAGGGAATTTGAAATTGGATCAGACTGCTCTACACCAACATTGTCTGTGCAGTCTCAATCAATGGGTGGGAATCAGAAAGCTTCCCAGTCAGATCTGGAGTCAAGCAGGGCTGCCCTCTCTCTCCTGCCTTGTTTGTGTGTTACATAGAGCTATTTGCTGAGTCCATCAGGAAGGATGCGAACCTCAGAGGGGTGACTATTCTTGGCAGCGCAGGCCTACTGGTTAAGGCCTCCCTGTACATGGATAATGTCGCCGTTTTCTGCTCAGATCCTCTGTCCGTGCAGACTCTTATGCATCTGTGACCAGTTTGATTGGACCTCGGGGGCCAAGCTACCCCAAGGCAAGAGAGAGGCCATGCTCTTTGGGAACTGGGCCAACAAATCCTCTGGGCAATGGGGGAAAAAACACACCCAATGCTACCCTCACCTTGATGGCCACCTTTGTGTGTGGCTGCATCAAGTTGTGCACGGATCCCCGGTACGCAAACACCAAGTGTCACTACGTACTGAGGTTCTACCCATCCCCGGTGTTGCGAAGGATGGGCCTGGCCTCGCTGCCGTGGAACGCTCCAAGTAGGTGGACTGTTCTGTATCACCTGTCCTTCGTGGAGAAATTTATGAATAAAAATACCTTTGACCACAAGTCCATCAGGAAGTGGTCAGCACGTAGTGTCCTTGAGACCCTTCGGGAAAAGGAGAGGGCGGATCCTATCGAGCGGTTCCCTGAGCAGACTGTCAAAGTCATTTGGCAGAATGCCTCATCGCCAGAACTTTTCAACAAGCACCAAGACATGGCTTGGCTGGTGGTGAGAAGGGCTCTGCCTGTGAGATCCTTTATGCACGCCCGGACTCTCTGCCGTACCGCACGCTGCCCTCGAAGCGGCTGCGGTGGGGACAAGATTGTCACACACCTCCTTCTGGAATGTGCCTACGCAGAGGAAGTCTGCAGAGGAATGCAGTGGTGTTTGCCGAGGTTCGTCCCGAGCAGCGCTGTGACGTGGGACTCCGTGCTCTACGGTCTGTTCCCCAGGACGCACACCGAGACGAACATCAACTGTGCCTGCAGGATCATAAACTTGGTGAAAGACGCTCTTTGGTCTGTCTGAAACCTGTTGGTCTTCCAGCTGAAGGAGTTGATCCTGACTGAGTGTTGCAGACTGGCGCATTCCAAGGTCCAGGACTACGTGTTGATGGATATGCTGAAGCTTGGGGCAGCTGCCGCCAAAGTGCGGTGGGGAAAAACCACCAAGTAAGGTCTGCCTGCCAAAGAAGAACCGGGGGACTCCGGAGTAATTGGGCTCCGCTGATGCCTCAGCTAAACATCTGGATGGTCAACATACCGACTTGTATATACAAATGATTATGCCTCATCTCTGTATGTAAAGAAGTGCAATGTATATATATGAATGGCATCACCAATTGTATAGATATCAAAATATTTTTATGAATAAAGTATATTTTTGAAATTAAAAACATTTATGAGCAAAATATTCCACATTGAAAACACCATGTGAGCATTTTCTAAATTGCCATACTATTTACTTTGTTAGCAACCTGGTCGACAATGTTACTACACACCTCTGGTGCAGGTGGGACTTGAACCCAGGCCTCCTGGTAGAGATGCTACCACTGCACCATAAGAGGGCCCATAGGAAAAGCGAGGCTAGGACAGAAGGAAAGGTGTACCATGCATTGGCCGACTACTCTATCCAGCTGAGAAAGGTTATCACTCACAATGATCTTTGGGTTTAAGCTGGGAGGTTAGAATCTCCTTCCTCTTTGAAACAAAGCTGACTGTCTTCCATGAAGGTGGGTCTGGGTCATGCAAGCCAGGGCAGATCTTCTCCTGCCTCTTTTTAGATTGCACAGCTTCTGCCACAAGTCTTTGTCGCAAGTGTTTTTCATTGCAAAAGTACATTTTATTCATAAAACAATCTTTCTGTACGGACCCAGTTAGTAAAGTAGGTCTGTTATGTACAGTTTTTGCATATGGAGAACTAACAAAACATTGAAGTTTGACTTTCTGTACATTTTCAACAAACCCAAAAGCATTTATAGCTTAGGCAAAATACTATTTACATGTGTTTGAGGCATTGCAAAGTCCAATAACTGAATGGGAACCTCATTGTACTTTGCCAGAAAGACTTTAGTTGGTGGTCTTTTCTCCCTCTGTGTCGATATTGACTGCCCAAGCTTTAGTGTGCCTCTCAGCATGTAGTCTTGGACCTTGGAATGTGCCAGTCTGCAACCCTCAGTTAAGATCAACTCCAAGGTTTGGGCAGACTGAAGAGCATCTTTCACTGTGTTGATGGTCCTCCAGGTCTTCACCACGTGTCTTTGCTGCAGTTCTTCACTGTCTCTTCCTGGGAGTCTGCGCTTCCAGTAATGTGTTCTTACCCACCCCCAACTCAGCCTGGATCTTCCTGAATATACTATGGCCTTTGGCCAACGAGGCCATGAGTAGGGTTCAAATCATCCGTGGGGTCATGCCAACATCCTTCACTGTTGCCAAGCCGAGGAGGTGTAAATTGTAATGCCTGATTAAAACCACTACAATAAACAACCTTTAGGCTGATTGGAACTGGTTCCTCTTGAATCTTTGTGACCTCTGATCTGTTTTCCACTGTTCCCTGTAGCCAATAGCTGCTGGCTATTTAATTTAGCTTGGCCAAATTTCTCGAGAGCGTGTTGCTGGAAAAGCATAGCAGATCAGGCAGCATCTGTGAAGCAGGAAAATCGACATTTCGGGCCAGAGCCCTTCATCAGGATTTTTTCCTGATGAGGGACTCTGGCCCGAAACGTCGCTTTTCCTGCTCCTCGGATGCTGCCTGACCTGCTGTGCTTTTCCAGCAGCACGCTCTTAACTCTGATTTCCAGCATCTGCAGTCCTCACTTTCTCCTCGTTGATTTTAACCCCACTGCGAAGCCTCTTCCAAGGATGCCTACCTTGAAGAAATTCTCCTCCTCTCTCTACAAAATCTCAGTGAGTCCCTTTCCCACTGTACTCCCCAAGTCCTCTCCTCTGCCCTGAAGCTCTTCAGCCACGTCCTCAAGCAGACTCGGTACCATAGCCACATCTCTTTCCTCAGTACCTGCCTACGGAACTGTCTGATTCCACATGGACTCTGGGCCACATTCAGACCACGTTCAGTTTGGACCTGAACAGGATTCCCAGTATACACTACAAATCGAAACCTTCAACAACGATTCTCTTTCTGGATCCTCCACTCCACGCTATCAGCCATGCACCGCCATCTACTCTATCTACAGTCAGTCCCGCCCCAGCTCAGAGCCTCACTTTCTCCGACCTGCAGTAGACCTCTGTATTTCTACATCCTCAGGGGGATACATGCTCTCAACAGATGGCATTTGTCTACTGCATTGGATTCCTGATGAAGGGCTCTGGCCCGAAACATCGATTCTCCTGCTCCTCGGATGCTGTCTGACCTGCTGTGCTTTTCCAGCACCACACTCTCAACTCTGATCCCCAGCATCTGCAGACCTCACTTTCTCCTTGGCCAATTTTCTGTCAGGCCCGATTTTTTGGCTATGTGCCAATTTAGAATGTCTAATTTTGTGCCTGTAGTCCCTCGATTGGAATTTGAAAGTTGCACTTCAAGAAGTACCTTACAGCAACCATTATTTTCTCATATTTTATTTGAGCTCAAATGAATCACTTGTTGCTGACAATCCCGTCTTATCAAGTCTAAAGCTGCTCACCTCCTTGTAGTATTTGGGGTTAATAGCTCAATTTAATAGCTAGACTGCATCAATAATATTAGAATTTGTCAGATTCCGTGTAACTGGGATCTGAGTGAAGGAAGTTTTCATACAGCTTTTCTTCACGTTTTCTTTGTGTACAATATAAATACTGAATAAATGTTCATCAGTATGCATTCATATTGTGTCTGATGCTTGTCCACCTAAGGTTGCCTGAGGACTTGCTCATGATTTTTATACTCCCCATTCTGTTAAATTCTAGCTTGAGCATTTTGGTGTTTTTTGTTCAATACTAAACACGCTAAGAGACCATAGAAAGCATTTATCACTTCCCTCCTGAGTGTTCGTTGGACTAATACATTAAACTTCTTTTGTATAACTACCAGCCCTTCTGAGAGGAAGCCATGAACTTAAGATTTGTTTCTCTTCTGCTCATGCAAAACTCACAATTTCTTTAACAAGTTCTTAAGATGCTCTTTCAGCTTTGTTAGCGTTTTCTTTTGATCATTTTGCAGTTATAGAATATAGTACTAAATTAGGAACAGATTATTTGCATCTCTGCTCATTGCTGGTATTA
Organism: Chiloscyllium plagiosum; assembly: GCF_004010195.1. Classification (NCBI taxonomy): domain Eukaryota; kingdom Metazoa; phylum Chordata; class Chondrichthyes; order Orectolobiformes; family Hemiscylliidae; genus Chiloscyllium; species Chiloscyllium plagiosum. The sequence goes on along the minus strand of NC_057721.1, from coordinate 15,656,333 downwards.
TTAAACTCTTTGTCTAATTTTGATTTCACTTTGCCTCCAGGGTAAACTATTGTCTTGGCTTGGTTACAGGCTGTAATGAAAATAAGATGCAATCTAAGTTTGAATTTTCCACTCTGCAAAATGAAAGTTTTGTGTAAAATTGATCCCAATTTAGATGATACTTTACTTCACACGAATGGCCTCCATGAGTTCTCCGGATACCGAGCCTTTACGGTAAAATTGGAATGAGCTCAGAAATCGAAAGATTTAATCATGGAATCAAAAAGCACAGGATGAGACCAATTTTCACCTCTTACCATTGTCAGTTCTCTGAAAAAATTCTCACTTAAAATTGTGGTCACAAAGAAGTTGGTCAATTTCCCTGTAACAATTTTCTGTGAAACAGCTGCTCCCCTGACCTGAAATGATACCCCTACAATGCATTCCTGTTCAATTGACTGAATCAAAGTAAATCTCATCTCTCCACTTATGTTTGTTTTCAATAATTTTAAAGATTCAGTGATTAAATGAATGACAACGTATAACAAATAAACAGAATCTTGTGAAGCACGATGTAAGGTAAGAGATAAACATTGAACTAGAATACTCTTAAATCACCAAATGTAAGAAAACTTTGAATGCAAAACAGTATTTTCTCTAGTAACACATATTTCTTAATCAGACTTATGTTGAATGACAGAGATTCTGGTCTTTAAACAAAACCTCAACAGGAATTATATAAAACATGAAGCAAGAATTACAGTTAATCTGTTGTTTCAATCCTATTAAAGTTATGCTGACTAGCTATTCTTTGGATTTGAGTCATTCAAAGAAGATTCAGTTTTGGCTGAAAATATGCCACATGAAACTAAGACAGAAAATCCATCACCAACAGCTTTACCAACAAAAAAGCTGAGAGTTGGCCAGTTGCCAACAACTGATATTGAAGCTCAAAAATATCACGATCTGCATGAATGCGAGTGCAGTTGAGAACGATGAAACTGCTAAGAGTTTTCTGACAAGCTTTAAAAAAGTAAAGATCATGGATCTATAAATTTGACATTTCTCGCTGGAGGATTGTGAGATTCTGAGATCCTCTACTTTCCAACTTGGAGTTCACTTGACAGAAGCCCTGATGGGAAGAATTATATTTAATTTATGGAGTTCTGATTTTGCAGTCATAAAAGTGAATCACCAGAAAATTGTGAATGTTTTGAATTTGACATACTGTTCTCGATTTCTAAATATCAGATCACTTTTGAACTGGAACTCATGCGAGGTGTAAAGACTCTCGAATTCAGAAGATCGTTTATTTAAAAGCACAGCCTATGGGTCAGTTGGTAGCACTCAGAAAGTTGTGGATCAAGTTGTACACCATAAACTTAAGTTAGGGGGATGCAGTTAGGGAGAGACTGTTACACTATCAAATGTAATGTTAAACCGAGGATATAACTCCTCCCTTGGGTGGATCTACAAGATTACATAGGCAAAAGTGAGGACTATAAATGCTGGAGATTAGAGTAGAGAGTGTGGTGCTAGAAAAGCACGGCAGGTCAGGCAGCATCTGAGAAGCAGGAAAATCAACTTTTGAGGCAAAAGCCCTTCATCAGGAATCCTCAGATCTCGGATGCTGCCTGATCTGCTGTGCTTTTTCAGCGTCACATTCTTGACCACAAGATTACATGTCAGTAATTGAAAACAATCAGCCAGTTCTCCTTGTAAACCTGCCAATATATGTCCTGCAGCCAATATTATAATGTCAAGGTTGTTTTATGTCTCCTCTGTTGGACTTGGGCGTCGCTGTCAGGCCAGCATTTATAGCCCATCCCTATTTGCCTTTGAAAAGGTGGTGGTGAGCTATCTTTTTGAATCGCTGTGGTCCACTTGCTGTGGGTTGACCCACAATGCCAGTAAGGAGGGAATTCCAGGATTTTGACCCAACAACTGTGAAGGAACGGTGGTTCATTACCAAGTCAGAGTGGTGAGTGGCTTGGAGGGGAACTTACTTGGTGGTGTTCCCAAGTTCCTGTTCCCTTGTCCTTCCAGATGGAAGTGGGTATGGGTTTGGAAGGTGCTACCTAAGGATCTTTGGTGAATTTCTGCAGTGCATTTTGTAGATAGTACACATTGCTGCGACTGAGCACCGGTGGTGGAGGGATTGAATTTTTGTTGATGTGGTCCAATCAAGCGGGTTGCTTTGTCCAAGATGGTGTCAAGCTTCTTGAGTATTGTTGGAGCTGCACCCATCCAGGCAAGTGTAGAGTAATCCATCACATTCCTGACTTGTGGCTTGTAGATGGTGGATAGACTTTGGGGTGTCAGGAGGCGAGTTACTCTGCACAGTATCTCTACTCTCTGACCTGCTTTTGTAGCCACTGTGTTTATGTGGTAAGTACAGTTGTTTTCTGGTCAATGACAACCCCAAGGATGTTGAAGTGGGTGATTAAGTGATAATAATACCTTTGAATGTCAAGGGGGTGGTTAGAGTGTCTCTTCTTGGTGATGGTCACTGTCTGGCATTTGTGTGGCACGAATGTTACTTGCCACTTGTCGGCCCAAGCCTGGATATTGTCCAGATCTTGTTGCATATGAGCACAGACTGCTTCAGTATCTGACGAGTCGCGAATGACGCTGAACACTGTGCAATCATTGGCGAACATCCCCATTTCTGATGTTATAACAGAGGGAAGGTCATTGATGAATCAGCTAAAGATTGTTGGGCCTAGGATACTACTCTGAGGGGCTCCTGCAGAGATTTCCTGAATCTGAGATGACTGACCCGCCACAACCACAACCACTTCTTTTGTGCCAGGTGTGACTCTTTGTGCCCCCTGCTACCCATTGTTTCCAGTTTTGTCAGGGCTCCTTAATGCCATACTCAGTCAACTGTAACCTTGATGTCAAGGGCTGTCACTCACACCTCACCTCTGAAATTCAGCTCTTTTGTCCATGTTTGAATCAAGGCTGTAATGAGGTCAGGAACTGAGTGACCCTGGGGAAACCCAAACTGGGCGTCACTGAGCAGGTTGTTGCTGAGCAGGTGCTGCTTGTTAGCAATGTTGATGACCCATTCCATCATTTTACTGATGATGGAGAGTAGACTGATTGGGCAGTAATTGGCCAGGTTGTATTTGTCCTGCTTTTTGTGTACAGGACATACCTGGGCAAGGGAGACAAGAGAGACAAGGGAGGCACGGTAGTAGTTTGGCGCACCGACCTTTACACCGCTGAGGCTAAACGCCAGCTCGCGGACACCTCCTCCTACTGCCCCCTTGACCATGACCACCTCCCACCACCAAACCATCATCTCCCAGACCATCCAGAACCTCATCACCTCAGGGGATCTCCCATCCACCGCCTCCAACCTCAGTCCCACAACCCCGCACTGCCCGTTTCTACCTCCTGCCAAAAATCCACAAACCTGACTGCCCCGGCCGACCCATTGTCTCAGCCTGCTCCTGCCCCACCGAACTCATCTCTGCATACCTCGACACGGTCCTGTCCCCCTTAGTCCAAGAACTCCCCACCTACGTTCGGGACACCACCCA